>NC_055676.1:19874284-20188093 GCF_017976325.1 Chelmon rostratus | reverse complement strand
AGCATAAAAATCCTCTAAATGTAAAACCATGGTTACACCCTCATCTCATCTTTTTTTTTTTTTTTGACTTACACAAAAGGAGGGACTATCAGTTACACCCAGACGAGGTCAGGTCAACAACAAAAGCGTGCCTCATTTATCTGCAGTAATAATAATAACTCGTCTGAGTTCTGGGGAATTTGTTTGTGTCGCTGGCACAGCAAAGCCCCGTTCCAATGAAAACCGAGCACAGTGTTTGCATTGTGTAACTGTGATTCGAGTCGAATATCAAACCTGGCACAGAGGCGGCGTCATTTCTGTTAACGATATTAGCGCTCGTGTCCAAGCCTCTTTTACTTCAGCAGAAAAGAATTCAGCCCAGCACACAGGGGAGAGAAAGGAAGGACAGTATCAGCTATTATCAGCCATTTCACATGCAGGGACCTGAAACGACCAGCTGCATACCACGCATTTTAGAGCTCCTCTTCACTTTGATCATGTTTGCTTTGTATAAAATCCCTCTTATTGAGCCTTTCCTTCCTGACGTTTGGCTGCAGAAACATGCAGATACTTAAAGCTGAGAAAACACACACAATGAGACACCAGGTGCAAGTTAGCAGGATTCAAAAAAACATGCTTTTTTTTGGGTGGTTTGACTGATTTTTCTCACAGAACAGGGACAGGTGGTGAATTACTACCTCACAGCCAGCTACACACACGCTTCAGCCTGCAGGCTGTGTGCAAAGAAAGGACAGAGCAAGTCAAAGCATGCAGAAAAAAAACAGCCTTCTTACCTCCATTGTAGCTCAGATGTTCGTAGAGAGAAATGAGTAGAGTGGGTTTAATCCATAGTTTGGGAATGGAGGAAGCAGAGAACAGCCCCACACAGCGAGCAGCTCAACTCAGGAAGAGCCCTCTTTCTGCCTGTCTTACCTCCAAATCCTGTTCTCAACCATCTGCTGGCTCCTCCTCTTTGATTCTCTCATTCTTCTGCCCAGTTCCTCCTGCACTCGACTCGTTTCTCCACACTCGCTTCATTGAACAGCTAATTGCCTTCACTTGTGCCTGCTAACACAGCTCAGATCCAGTTAATAGAACCAGTTTTAATTGTAGCAATCAAAGCTGAAGCTTCTTTATTGATTAGACACACCTGTATGTTCATATGTAGAAACTTCTCTGAAATCTGGTTTTAGCTAATTCTACTTAGAGTTTGATGGCAAAATTCATTTTTTTGCTGCTTTATACTTCTACTTCACTACATTTCAGAGGGAAATGTTGTATTTTTCACTCCACTACATTTATCTGACAGCTTTAGTTACTTTGCACATTGAAATTTTACAAACAAAACATAATCAGCTAATAAAATCTGATGCATTGGTACAGATTCTACAGGTATCAACTGTATGTAAAGTACTTTAATTAGCTCCACCTCAACCAGCAACTACATTAAAATGCTTTGTACGTGTTCATGCATTATAATAATATAAAAGTCAAGTCAGTGCTGCATTATGTTTACTTTGATACTTTAAGTACACATTGCTAGTGATACTTTGTACTTTTACTTTTACTTAAATTTTGAATGCAGGACCATGCATGCATGGCTCTGAAGGTGGAAATGTTTGCTGGTTGATCCATCACTTTGGTCTATACTGAAATATCTCAACAACTATTGGATTGATTACTATGAAACTTCCAACATTCATAGATTCCAGAGGATTCACTAAATAACTTTTAGCACTATCATCAGGTCTAAATTTTATTTTGTCCAATACTTAACTTGCAAATGTTATCATGCTAACATGCTAAAGATTGTGAGCGCTGTAGACGTACCTGCTAAACATTAGCATCGTCACTGCCTGTGAATATTCTCATTCATCCAGGTCATTGTAAGCTTTAGGGCATTCAATCGTTCGCGACTGGACTGTCACTGTTTGCATGCTGTCGTTAGCATTTAGCTGCGCTGTGCCTAAGTACAGCTTCACACAGCTCTTAGCATGGCTGCAGACCTTTTGTCTTGTTACACCGTCATATGGATCTGAATACTTTTTCCATCAGCCGATGAAATTTGAGTGAATGGTTACAAGTTAAAATGGCAGAGCTGAGAGGATGAGGAGGTCTTTGATTGGTGAAAGATGTAGATTTTCGTAGTGTGATTGAAAACAGAGTTAGTTTTGCAAAATCTGTGGATGTCAAAGGATGCTCAGATGCTATTTTGCTGACTAGTTTAGACGTTTGCTGGAGCCGGCTTCTCAAATGTGAGGATTTGCTGTTTTAATTGTTTCCTCTTTTATGACAGGAAAGTGAATATATTTGACTTTTGGACTGTTGGTCGGACAATAATTGTGTTTTTGACTCTGGGAAATTCTGATCATGACATAAATGAATTTAATTTGTTGTCAAATTAACGTTCTTGGGTGGGTGTAGAGACGTAAAAAGGCCATGCTTTGGATATAAATAGAAAATCAAGGGGTGTGGAAAATATTTGCATACTTGTGACAAACACCTGTCGGGGTGCATTCCTCTGTTACCTTGTGAGGTCACAAAGGATACTAAAGACAGCACCCACCCCAACCACAGCCGGTTCACCCTGCTGCCATCAGGCAAGCATGAACAAGAGTATCCACTGCAGTACCCCCAGACTACATACAGCTTGTGGACCTTGGCCAGGAGCAGACTTCTTTAGGTGGTGACAGAACTTCACTGAGTGTTATCACCCTTAACCACGACACTCTGCAGTTGGTGGGCAGGCAGTGGTCACCTCCCAACCGCTCCCGGCTTCCAGCTTCCCTCCTCTCACTACTACATATCCAGCAGGATGCTTGACCTGCCTCCTCCCCCATCCTGCAAGCTGGTTGTTTTTTTGCTCAGAGCTGATAACCACCACCATGCTGAACTGGAAGCCTCTGCAGCTGATCTCCACAGGGAACCATCATGCCTGCCATCCCTTGTCCTTGTGCTCTTGAACTAGAGCTGGTGCTGAAGGCCTTTCTCTCATGGGCCAGTGCCCACAGCACTGTCAGCAAGACCACAATGATTTTCTGGTCTTTAGTTGACCACGAGACAATGTCTGTATGGGGCGTTGTGTGTACCACCTTTGGGAACTGAGTCCACCTTCCCACTTCGACCCTCATCTTCCAGACCTTGCAGTTTGCAGCGGATGGGGTTCTGACCTTTTGTTTTGCTCCCTCCTTGATTAAGCTGGTGGCCTTCCTCAAACCCAAGTGGGCTAGTCTATTCTGCAAGACACAGAAGTACCTCGTCCTGGTGCTAGAAACATGGTGAATAACTTCCTTGCACACTTTTTGGAGATGTATACCTGTGCTCTGCGTTCCCTCTGCAAGTGTCTGGCAGGTCTCTTATCAGCTGAAAGCGGCATTAGGCCTCGTCCACATGCACGCAGGTATTTCTGAAAACACAGCTGAGTATAACTGAGTTTTAGGTCACTGAAAACTGACCTTTTGGAAATCTCCTTCCAGGGTGGAGATTTTCAGAAACTGTTCCCAGTGCTGACGTGCACACGGGGAAGTTTAGGCTTGTGACGCCACAGTGTGTGATGTTGTTTCCTTTAATGTTTTACATGAGGCGACATTTTAGTGCAAAAGAGCTACGATGTTTGCGTACTCGGACCGGTGAGACTCTCAGTCCATGCTTTCCTGTCTTTTGCTAACTTTACATTCTCGACGCGCCAGTGCAGATAGCCTGCCAGTAATAGCTTCTTCTGCAGGCTTCTGATTGGCTAACATGGTTTTAGGGTTCTGTCACCAGCTGTTGGTTTGGCAAAGTCTTGACAGCACTTTGTTACTGTCTTTGGGTTTTCATTTGGAGTGAAGTGACATCATTTGGAGCTGGAGTTTACTTTGCAGAAAAATGAATGCTAGAACAAACAGCATGATAAGAAATTATTTACATGAAAGAAACGGCCTTTGGGTAAAATTTGATGTGTACATAATTTTTTTTATTTACGATTAAGAAGCAAATATTGTACTTTTTACTTCGCGACATTCATTTGAAAGTCTTAGTCACTAGTTGCTTTTCAGGTTCAGATTGTTTACTGCAGTGTATGAAGTAATGAAAAGTCCATCTTTCCAAGCTGCAACATTAAAGTCTTGAAGACATTAATGCACCACTAATTATATAATCCAGTAATTTAATGTCTTGATATGGGCCATCATGCATGACCAGCACTATTACTTCTGATAAGTTGAATGTATTTTAATGCTAATATTTTGTACTTCAATAAGATAGTGAGTGCAGAATTTAAACTTTAGAGTATTTTATACACTTACTATACTATAGTAATATACTGAAGTAAAAATCTGAATACTTCTTCCATCACTGTGACTAAATTTACAAATATAATAAATGTGACTGATATCTATCCAACCAGTCTACCTGACATTTGGTATTAAGAGTCTCATTCATAAGCCTGACCATCTGAGTGTAGCTTGTAGATGTAACGCTCTACAGGAAATGTTCGAGTCTGTCGGTTGTTGTACAGATGGTGTGAAAAGGAAGCCATCAGACTCATGAGACCCTGTGCTTCAGTGCAGCTTCATCCAGCCTCTGTACACAGTTTACGTTCAACAAGCTGCTGCTAGTAAATTGTTAATGTTGTAGCAGGGAGGGGGGGGATTAGTCATCCGTGGCAGCGTCCTCAGGGCAGATGTGTTAGTTTGCTTCTCCTGCAGTCAGTCAGGCCTCGGAGCCACAACGCTAACAACGAAAGCTGCACTTTGATGCTACAGATGAGTTTTTCATTTAGCACGATACAGAGGGTGGCATCATCTGGCTGACACTTTTCACCAGAGAACAATGCGAACAACTTCAGAGGCCACATTGGAAACAAACCTCAGCTCTTCTCCCGCTTCATTTAAAGGAACACTTCAGCATTTTGGGAAATACATGTATTTGTATTAGGGACTCTCAGGTAGGGCTGAGAAAATCTCCCCGTGGCTTGATGAAAACACACTATAGTGCTTGATTAAGGCCTTTGGGTCCATCGAAAGCCTTCACATGAATATTCTGCAAATTAACATGTTCAACAAAGTCACGAATGGTCGTACCAGATGACGCCAGTGTTTTCAAAATACACATGTTGTGTTGTGATTGTCGCTTTGTATACAGGACAGACTGACAGACTCACATCTGACACAGGAAAAGGTCAGAAAACGTGTTTCTAAATTTAAGATGGCTCATGATGAAGTATTTTAAAAGTGAAAGCAGCAGTAAAAATACTCCACCACAAGTAAAGTTCTACACCAAAAATCTTTAGTATGAAAGTATTAGCAACAAAATGTAATCGGAAGTACAAGTACACATGCCCCTTTCTGAGCACTTTATTAAATTATGGGATGATTATAACTGATGCAACATGTATAAGTATTTTAATTATGCAGCTGATTTCAACTATTTAACCAAATAATATATCCATCAATAACGAGGGCTGCAACTAATTATCTTCATAATTGATAAATCTGCAGATTTTGTCTAAAGTAAAATCAGAACAGTTTAAATGACCCCCACAAATGTCTCATTTTGTCCAAAATCCCCACATACTCAATTTGTGATTATTTCAAGGCACATTTTCACATTTAAGAGTGAACAAAAGAACATTTTGATTGTTTTCACCTGAAAATAGTTGCCTGTTAACTTCCTGTCAGTGGACTACTTGCTGCAGCTGTAATTCTAATCATGTATCATATAAGAGAAACGAATACGTTTTGCATTTAAAACAGCTGTCAAACAAGAACAGTGGAGTAAAAAGGAAAATCTGTTTCCTCCTGAAATGTAGTGGAGTAGAACTATAAAGTAGCAAATGTGGAAATACTCAAGTACCACATAATAGTACTTGAGTAATTGTGCAGGTGTGATTGGCAGTCATGTTCAGCTGACTGAGGTCGGTGGGAGGAGAGTCCTGCAGTCAGCCTATCAGCTGATAGTTCATTGGTTGTTGTGACCATAAATATACTGAAGCTCTGCCTCACTTTGCAAACCAAATTGTGTTTATTTTCATCTTAAATGCAAATGTTTGGGTTTTTTTTACTGAATCATAACTTCTGTTTTTTTCAGTTTAGTGGAGCTACTTCACAATCCTTTCAGGTACCTCCTCACAAATGCAGTAATACTGCATGTGGTACATGTACCCTGGCTGGAAATCACTGACTTAGATGTAAAGGGATGAGTTTAACATCGGTTAGCGACCGTTCCACCTCCAGCTTTTCTCTTTCTCTGTCATCCTGAGCAGATTTCAGCATCAGTTTTGAAAACTATTGAGGAAAAAAGTGCTCAAAAAAAAAATAAACATTTCAGCATTTTACTTGAGAACAGACAAAAAGTCCAGTCTAAAAGGATTCAGGAAAACATGAGAAAACCTGGTCATATGTTTCCTTCACACAGAGCAAACGTTCATCTACCTGCTTCTCTTTGTCCAGCGCTCATCTGTACATTTAAAAGAAATATAACAATGTCGAGCTGACTGATAAGAAGAGCCATCACAGGGTTTCAGACTGGGCACAAATGAATTTAAGTTTGATCAAATAAATAGATTATGACCAAAATAGAGTCTATTTTTAGATTTGGAACAGATTTACATCACAGATGAAAATACCACAAAGGTTTCTGTGCATTTACTGACGCAGCAATCCACCGACATTCTCCACGTTTCTCCTCGCGGAAGCTACATCAGGTCGAAGGTGGGAAATTGTGCAGCTAAATATCATCTCGATTTACACTGTGTTCGATTTCCTGTGCGGCGTCGTCCGCTGTGAAGCGTTCACGTCTCCTCCGAGAGCTCACAGTGATGTAGACACATTAACAAAAGGACAGCCATGATCATGTGTCCACACTTCAGAGGCAGCAACAGTTTCTAGCACGTTCCATTAGATGTTGACCGCCGCCTACTTCCTCTTCCTGCCCCGGCCTCTCCTGCCTCTCCCAGAGGAGGCGCCGGCTCCGGCCGAGCCCAGAGCGCCGTCTGACGGGCTGGCCGCGATGTTGATCTGCCCCTCCTGGATTTCGCTGCGAGCCTCCGGAGGCAGGTGTTCAATCTGCTGCTGCGTCTCCAGATAAAACATCACGTCTCTCAGCTGCTCCTGAAGTTCTCCTATGGCCACGTCCTTACGATCACCTGCAGCAAAACACCAGCCGATAAACAGAAAGGTGAGAAATATTTTTTAAGAAAACGCCCCGCTAGTTCACTACAGCTCTCAAAGATGACAAACAAGATTTCTTAAGCCTGCAGTAACTCTTTTAGGCCACTTGGGGGCCAAAAGGAGAGAAACAAGTTCTGAACACAACATTGACATATCATCACCTTTTAAGTTAATATGCTAAACTTGTTAGCAAACAGCTTCTTTTTCTTTGTCTGTACGATCATTCATTTGGAGTCATGTTTGTGTCACCTGACGAATTTAAATCCAATATTCTCTCTCTTTCAGCTCTGTTTTTGTCTCCACCAGCTTCTGAGGGAAATATCTGAGTGTTCGGCTGCTAAATGCTGAGCAGGTAGCGTACGGAGACTTTTTCTCTGAAAACAACCAAAAACATGACGAGAGCGAACCTGAACGGTAACAGATGAACTGAAACTCGCACTAAAGCTGCACACTTCCATTGTTTTAACATTATTATTCGACACCGTAAACTTATTGATCATAGTCACTTTAATATATCAATAAGGAAGCACCAACCAATTAGTGATGGATGTGCGGCGCCATTAATCTGTAAATCCGACATAAATTACAAACCCTTCGCTTGACATACTTCACTCAGTGTAACATGCTATTGGAGGTGTACAAGCCTCGCTGCTGGCCTCAAGGGTGAGCTGACCACACAGCTGGTTGAACTTCCTGTCTGTACAAGACACTGAAATAAACATTTCAACCTACGAACTTTAGAACAGCTGTGCAAAGAGTGAAGAAACCTACACAAGCTAAAACCTATTGGCTCACGGTAGTTTATCAGTGATATATAACAAGAAAAGTCAGTACAGAAATGCTGCCATTGCATAGTTTGTCCACTAGAGAGCGCTGACACATTTTTTTAGTCAAAGGTCCATGAATTTAAGTCCAAAGTGAAACATCTCATGAACTCAGTTTGTCCTGAAATTTGGTAGAAACAGTCATAATCTGGTTTAGCTAATGACATCAGCCTCAGCTGTGCTTTGTGTTGAGAGCTAATAACGTTAGCATGCCAACACAAAACACTAATGTGATAAACATTATATCTGCTAAACCCCAGCATGTTAACATCGGCGCTGTGAGCATGTTAGCATGTTGATGTTAGCATTTAGCTTACCCCTGCGAGCATGGCTGTAGACTTTGTTTGTAATATCATGTCTTGTTCACTTTAAGGGATCTTTATCAAAAATATAAAAATTATCAAAGATTTTTTAACTCCACTATCAGCATCAGTGTCCGCCTCAAAAATCCACAATCAGTCTAATCACAAAAACGCTGCAAAGAAAAGCTCACTTGATAACTTCTGATGTGACAGTGAAGTTGTTAAAACAAAAATAATGAATCCACTCGTGTCTTTTGCTGCCAAAACCATAAAATCTGCTCAACTTTGACTTCTGGAAAATCCCTCGATAATAATCTGAAATAATCTCACAATGCAGCGCAACAGAAACAACATGGATTTGTTTTTTAAGCTTAAGTTACGTAACTAAGTGAGCAATGAGTGTAACCGCAACATCACTTGACTAACTCTGACTGGAGTCACTTAAAAAAAACACAAATCAGCTAAGACAGCAGGAACTGGAAACTCGTGGTAATTAAAGTGCTTGAATCAACTCTGACAGGAAAACAAGCTTAAACTTTTGAATCCTGCTAGTCAAAACAAGTGAAATGGCACAAAGTGTGTGTGTGTGTGTGTGTATCGTCCACATAAACACAGAGCACCTGCAGCGGGAGCGTTTGCTTAAACAATCGTCCTCAGAGGTGAGCGCTGAAGGAAAAACACAGGTATGTCTAAACCGTAGACCCAGAATCTGTGTTTAAACGTGGAGCGTGACATTTACGCTGCCCTGAGGCAAAGCGGTGACTAAACCTGACGCTGAAATGTCCCCGTGCAGATGCTGCTCTCATGATGTGATTCAAACAGTCGGAGGAGGAGGCGGCCTGGTAACGAGCCGTAGACCTACCATGATCTGCACTGGGTGAGTTCTTTGAATAGTTTCTTTAACTTTGTCCACCTCCTGTAAAAACAGTTCTTTTCCTTTTCCTGAGAACTTCCTGTCTACTTGCACAATGTGGCCGCACTCAGCTGCCCAGGTCATTTGTTTACCATTTGCAAATATCACCGTACGAATGAGGAAGTTCTCTCAAATAACCCTTCTGGCTTCGAACACATGTGACCTTTTCTCAGTTGGCGCGCTGCCGTGATCTGAGCATGTACCAGCCAAGCATTCCTGTCAGGTACCCGTCCCTAACGAGGTCCTGTTGCTCTGGATTCTTTAGTCTGACGTTAACTGGCTGTTTATTTTGGCCCAGAGCTGACCGGCAGCAGACCACAGGTGTGTGATGTGCTGAGCTGCTTTTAATGCTTCAGTATCAGCCGCTAAAAGAGTGTGTGAGGTTTGTTAGTATGGAATAAAGAGCACATGAGGTGCATGCACTATTTCTGTGTGCAAACACTGGACACTGCACTGGCACAAATATCCCACAATGCAACATGGCATTGACGCTGGCTAGATGCCACATATTGAAGGTTACACGTTACTACTGCGATGTGTGTTATCTACATATACTTAGAATAACATGTTGATATTGACTGAATTAAAACTGAAATCTTTAAAAACCCTTCACTTCTTCTGCTTGGGGTGTTGCTGCTCTGCTGGTCGACATCAGCGTCCTTTGATCCGAATCTCTTTGAGGAGGAGCTGAGTTACATTTTTCAGTCTAAACTGACTAAAATGCTTCGTGATAAATGAGCGTAGACGAACACGCTCCCGTGCCCGCCCACAGTGAGATGCGTGACGGTTTGACCTTTGCATTGTGACTAAATGAGAAAGTATTGGGATCATTTATGTTGGAGATGGCGTCTCCTCCTCACTCACCGCTCTCTTTGCCTTTGCGCTCCTCCTCTGCCAGCTGGGACTGCAGCAGAGCCTGATTGGCTCTCAGACAGCAGTTCATCTCCTGCTCCTCCTTCAGCTCTTGGCTCAGCTTCACCACTCGGTTGCCCAGCTGAGTGCACCTGAACACACAAACGCAGAGGAGGCACTTAAAGGAAAACCACGGTTTGTTACAACTTGGCTTTTATTTTTCTAGCTCTGGTTATAGAGCCCAACTTCTTCCTTAATTAGAGCATCTTAACAGCAGGCGCTGTGACCTGTCATGACAGGAGAGGCAAAGGTGGAACTAATAATGTTATTGATGTGAGCCAGTGTGCACAATGCTAAAGCCCTGGAACTGACACACCTAATTAGCGTTATTAATTACACCTGCGATTTTCTTGTTTTGACATGTCAAACTGTCTGCTAGGGGGAAAAAAGATCATTAGCTGCACAGAAATACATGAATATTGACTCATAGCATTGACTCCATTTTAAACTGGGCTGTTTTATCCCACTTGAGGACGAAAGCATCAGTGGCCCAATTACAAAGCACGAGCAGTTCATGCATCCCGCAGCAGTCTGGAACAGGGTTGAAAACTCAGTGCTGAGACCTGGTTTTTCCAGCTGATTAACATGTTAACTGCAATGACAACAACACACAAACCAAAACAACATAATGCACCAAAGCAAACATCTCATCATCGGCCTTCACCTACTTTTTCTCTATGCTCTGCTTCTCCTTGCTGATTTCTCCAAAGCGTCGCTCCAGGTTGTCACAGCGCTCCAGAGTCTCCTTAAACTTAGCCTTCATGTTGTTTATCTGAAAGAGGGAGAAGAGCCGTCTGTGCACAAACCATCAGGAAACAAATGTATAACCGATGAGCGTGAACGTCTGCAGAACTCGGTACCTCCTCGGCCGTCTCCTTCTCCAGGTGAACGATCTTATTCTCCCAGTAAACCCTCTGGGACTCCAGCTGACTGGTCAGCAGGTACGAGTACTGCAGACACGGAGGATTCATGACAACACCTCTCAGCTGATTTGGCAAACAAAGCGACAACAAAAAGAGACGTTTACCTCCAGTTGAAGCGCGTCAATTTTCTCAGCGTGGCAGGTGTCTCCCTCACACTCGTACTGCACCATCTTCCCGTCGGTCTTGCTGGCCACCAGCCGATGCACGTAGTTATCTACGACCGCACAGACACGCAAACAGCATGTAAAAGCTGCTGCCACTGGATGACATCTTGATCTTATCTGATTTTATCTGCGGACTGTTTTTTATTGTTTGCTGTGTTGCTTGTTTTTACTGTGTATTTGTACTCAAATGTAAAGTGCGTTATAAATAAAGTCTATTATTATTATTATTACATTTATTTAAGCAAAAATGTCAAACAATCACGTTCACACACGTACAGTGTAATCAACAATCGGGCTGACTTTAACATGACTGCAGGTGTGAAATACTACACCCACACATATATTTATCTACTGTGCAATAGAGCAATCACTGTATTTAACTTATCCACACCAACCATGTGCAGTTTTTTCAAATCCTGGTGCAATTTTTCGATATTTCTAAATATTTTCCATTGGCAATATATTTTTTATAGTCTTTGTATAAAATGTGCATCTATATAGTCAACTTCTTATTTTGTATTTTTAATTTTCTATTGCTGCTGCCTGTAACACTGGATGTCCCCAGCTGGGGATTAATAAAGTTTATCTTATGGCACATTTCCTGTTTTGTCAACCTTGTGTCAGCAGCAGCTCTGATGAACCCTCTGAACACTCCCTGCCAGCAGCAAACAGCAGACAACATTAGAGACCAGCTGATGCACAAAGTGGAACATTTAGCTGAGCCAGATGTTTTCTTGGTGGACAACAAAAGAGTGCTATGAGAGTAAATACTGGACCTAAATTCAATAAGAGTCTCAACTTATAAAACAACAGATGAGAGAGGGACCCACGATTCACAATTAAGGCTAATGTCTCCGCGTCTGCTGGGCGTGCTGGTCGGCATCTGTTTGGTGACACATGAGCCAAAAGAGAATTGTTGTGATCACAGATGTTCTGGTCTTCTTCTGCCCTCTATTGGCCAAAAGTGATTCAAGCAGCTTTAACATCTTTGGAAGGATTTTGTTTATTATCACTGCCCTCAACTAACAACATGTGACACACACACACACACACAGAATACCTCCTGCGTAGTCCCAGACACGGTGGTTGGTGAGCTGCATAGCGTACGTATGCTGTGTTTCCTCAAAGTGCTTGTAGGCGTGCCTGCTAACGTAGCGACCACAACCAATGTGTCCGCAGATCAAACAAATCCACAGATTCTACAGAGACAAGAGCAATGAGAACAGTTTAAAACTAAAGCTTAAGAGGATCCAGAGGAAGATCCTGAGGAAGACTAATGTCAGTTACCTCCTGCACTCCACACTCAAAGCACTTGTTCTCTTCGACTGGTTCTGGCGTTTGACAGTACCTGCAAACAGGACACCTGGAAACAGAACACACATTCATCTCTTGTCAGGTGTGGGCTGAGGTCCTTTGTCAAACAGAAGAATTCATGCAACACATCACATGACAACATGACAGGAAGCCTGCAGAAATAACCAGCGGACGAAGAATCAGGTTAGAGAACATGTTTCCTTCATTTACATGCTTGTTGATCAGTGCTATATTTAAACTGAACCTCATGAACTGTTGCTTTCATGCAGTTGGAAAAATCTAACTGGTGTTGTCCATATATTTCAGCCAATAACAGTTCATTCAGTGTGTGTGTGTGTGTGTGTGTGTGTCGACACAACTCACGAGGCATCTTCCCAGCGCTGCAGACACTGGCTGTGAAAGCTGTGGTTGCAGAGAGTCGTGAGGATGCCGTTAACAGACTCGTCCATCCTCTCCAGGCACACAGTGCACTTTGGCAGCTCAGTCAGCTCCATCACCGGCAGACTGGCTCCCTGAGGAGGAGAAGGAGATTAGAGAAAGGAAACTGTGTGTTTGGGATCCAAAGTCTGCAGGTTTTCAATGCTGAATAAAAACTGTAGAACTGGTTTCTTTTCTTGTTCTGGCTGAAAATGATCAATGAAAAGTGCTGCAGCAGGTTATAATGACCATCACACAACATACAACATACTGTACATACAGGCACGGCTGCAGCAGACAGTTATTTTCATTATCCTGATGATTACTTTCTCAGTTAATAGATTCATTGTTTTGTCAATATGTTGGAAAATTGTAAAAAAGAAAAATATTTGGTTTACTATGTTAAAAAACAGAACAGCAGAAAAGCTTCATATCGTCTGTCTGAAAAATCTAAAATTACTTTTCAACTATCGATCATTCCCCAAAATAGTTGCTGATCACTTTTCTGTCGACTGACTGGAGAAAGACAAACGTCAGCTGAGGTGGACATTAAATTCGGTAACTGTCTCAGCTCGAGTGAACAGTTCTATTTTATTTGGGCGTCTTTAAAGACTGAAAAGTGGACTGATGAGAGAAACACGTCAGAATGTGAGCATTTACCTCTTCAGACTTTATGACTTCTGCTCGCTCCACATACACCAGCTGGCACACGGCGTCCTCGATGGAGTTGAACTGGCGGCCGTTACACGCCGTGTAGAAACTGTCAGCGTCTGCCTGAAGAAGAAGAAGAAGCATCAGCGTGATGTCAGAGAGTGACTAAAATACACACAGATAAAAAAAAAAAAAAATCAACTCCACTTTCATTACAAAGACTCCAAAGAATAAAGCTGCAAACTGTTTGCTGGTCTCGTGTCAGAGAAAACAGCCCAATGAATGTGAAGGTATGAGACAGCTGACGGGGGAGTGCTGAACTTCCCTCCAGAACTTGAACACAGCACAGTAGTTATGGCCAACGCTGAAGCTGAATAAACACCAAAGTCTAATAAACTGATCTCTGGTTAAATGTAGGCACTGATGATCATTCAAAATCAGTTTGACAGATGGTATGAAAACATAGAATAACCTCCTAAAACCTTCACCTGCACACGTTAAAAAAACAACTCATGCTGAGGTCTTACTTGTGTACAGAACTTAATGAGAACCATGTACTGGTTCGGCGTAGAGTCCCGTATGATCTTCATGTGCTCCATGACGTCATTAAACGGGGCCATTAGCTTCATGAGGTCATGGCTGGTCATGGTCGCGGGGACGGTGAGGATGCACACCATCGCGCTGCGTCTTACGTCTTCAGTCAGTGACGTCATTTTACTGCAGCAAGACAAAAAAATCCAACCATCCCGTCTTAAAGGAGCAGATAACCTCTGAAGCACTGAGGAAACATGTCAGGAGTGACTCACTTGGTCTTGTAGAGGTGCATGATGCCGTGGATGATCTCCACTGACGGGTTCCCGCTGAAGAAAGAGATCTGGTCCGGCAGCTGCTTGGAGGGGGAGTCAGGAGCAGCGCCTGTGGCCTCGCTGGCGTCCTGTGAAGCCTCAGTTTCCTCCTGACTGTCTGCTTCAGGCTTTACAGCCTGAGCTTCACTGTTCTGCTCTGCTGATCCACCTCCTCCTTTATCTACAGGGAAACGACAGCCGTTTCAAATAAAATCTAACAATGTGTGGGTCAGCAGTATTTCCTGACTCTAGTAACCTGTCTGACTCTCTGCTTCAAGCCTATTGGTTCCTGCTGAACATGTAAATAAACAGCTCATCAATATGTACATACTTTTCATTTGAGACTGAGTCAGAATGAACTACAGTGTGTGTGTTCACTGTGATGAAGGAACATGTCAGCCAGAGCAAAAGTCAGACTCACTGATGTGTTTTAAATGGAGCTCTATGGCTCTGAGGAAGAAGATCTATCAGGGTTTTAATACACAAATAATAATAGCCAGCCTTATCCTTTATGAGCCAGCTGACAACAGGCTCTAAAAATGTCCTGTTCCTGAAACCATGAAGGACGAGATCATTATTATTCCTCATTCTGCAACATGCATGTTCTCACCTGGGCTGGGCTCAAAGGTCTCTATCACCATGTCCCCCATGGCTCTGCTCCCAATGTGCTGGTGCAAGACAGCAGCTCTCTCCAGATCCGTCTTTCCACTCAGAGCGTGTTTGGCTACACCCAGAGCTTTCTCCTGCAGCTCCTCATCTGACATGCCTTCAACTGGAGATGACAGACAGGCCAGAGTCTGTGAGCTCCAACGGACAAACTGGGCCACTGACTACCTCAGCATCACATGCATTAATCACATTTGTTGTGGTTAGTTCAGTAAATAATGTCTACAGTTGTCCACAAACAACGACCTGGCACACTCTGCAGAAGGATCCTCAATCTTTAAGCCCTCACTCGTCACTTCTGGTTAGCTTCCTTGCTAACTTAAGACAAAAGCAGTGACTTTAACGCTGAGAAACTTCACTCACCGGCTGAGTACTGGAAACCCTGAGGAGAAGGAGACTGGTCGGCTAATTCCAGACGGATAACGACCAAAGACACACTCATGTGTTATAGAAGAAACGCCTTTTTCTTAACAGAAAAACAAAACAAACCGGCGGACAGCTAGCTAAACCAGCTACACGTCTAGCTAGCTGAATGGCTAGCCAATTAGCTAACTGCTAAATATAACTTGCCGTTAAGGCAGTCAAAGTAAACGCCTTTTAGTTCAGCTACGGCAGTATGTTACTCATACTTTTTTCGTTTTCGCCGACAATAAACACAAAAATTCCATCAGTGTTTTGCCAAATTATACACTGCAACTATCCAAGACTTTAGCTAGCAGCCCTGTCTCTGTATTCACAGCTGTTTCTAGCATGTCGGTCTTCTTCGCTTACACAATGAACCAGCAATAATTCACCTCAGCTGTGTTGCTTGCTGCCACCTACAGGATGAGCTGCGCACCGCACCCATGAGAGGTCCAATGGAATTGATTGAAAAGTGTTTAAACAGACTTAATTGATTTCCCAAATAAAGAACAAATGTATTAAACGTAAAAAACAGTAAAAACAGTAAAAAAAAAAAAAAAAAACTGCAACAAAAGTTGCAGTTTGTACATTTTTATTTTGTCGTTGGTAAGATAACTGTATGAAGCAAACAAAGGTCATGAGGATTTGAATCTTATGAACTGAATACATGACTGAATTTATAATGATTATTTCAGAATTTATGTGGTTTGAAATCATTTAAATTTCCAGTAGTGATTTGCTGCTTCTAATGGCACCACTGTCTCTTCACTGAGACAGTACTGCAGTATTATTTGAAGTACTGCTGGTCGTGGGTACTGTGTGTATGTATACTGCTGCCTTGAAATTTTGAGTTAAATTGCTCTTGTATAGTTTTGTTTTTATTTCTACACATATTTTGTATGTATGTACTTTTTATTTTAATTTTTTTTCCAGGTGCTGTGCAGATCACTGAAGACAAAAAACAGCTGCAACTAATCATTTCTTCAATTAATCCATCACATCTGACAAAAAATAGCAAATACTCAAATTGTAGCAGCTGGAAACAGTTAAAAAATGACTGAAAGAATGAATAAATGATCAGTGTTGTTAATATTCTGTCCATAAACGTATTGTTGTATCTCCCCAACTCCTCAAGTCAAGACATCTCACAACCAACTTCTCACATTAACTTTTTTATTTAAAAAAGCTTGACATTCCAGTGTTTCTGTTTTCCATTTTCTAACAAAAGGGGGTGGTGAGATGACGCTGCAGATTGTCAACCATTATTCTGAACCTCAACAACAACACATGAAGTCTGATAAACAAACATCTTCTCTCCAGCCGGATCCATTCGACCACAGATGGGCTCGAGGTTTCAAAAAAAGGCATTTATTAGCAGATGTGTGTGATTGTGTGTGTCTACAAGACAAACAGGAAGGGGAGGATCGACCATTTCCTCACGTCGATCTGCCAAATCAACCTGCAGTCAGTGCTCCTCCTGTAAACTGTCACTGGTTAGAATAGAAGATGCTCATTGTTCACAAACTGAGAAGATGATGACATTGTTTTGGTTCACGTTTTTGGGGGGTGGTCTTCAGTGGGAATGACAAAAACATCAACACAGAGTAAATCTACTGCAGCGGCTTTAAAAACACACTAACGTCCTTTCACACCATGTTTCCAAAAAAGGCTGCCTCGACTTTTATTTACACTTAGGTCCAATGTTTGTCTGCGAGCCGTTGGCTGTTTGTGACAGAGCACATTATTCTACAGAGCTGCATCTGAAAATAACTGCCTGTGCAATCAGATCTGGGCCAAAGGAAGCAAAATGTTCTGGTCTGAACTGAACTGGAACACACTGTAGGCCAAAACCTGCAGTCCAGCATCTGATTAACTGAATTTCTCTTTGCTAGAAAGACTTTCTATGGCTGCAGCATCAGAGGAAACGATGCATCGTGTTTTTGGTGAATATTCATCTTGAGATATTCACACATGGTCTCTTAGATAATTAGAATCAGTCCAGTCTGATTATTTGATCCATGCCTGAATTTGTTTTTTGTGCTGAACAACCCGATTCCATGATTGACAAGTTTACAAGCACCACTTCAACTAGTAATAAACAAAAAGAAAGAAAGAAAGAAAGAAAGAGGAAACAATAGCGGCAGACGAGATTTTTCAGGTTCTTTAAAAAAAAAACGTCCTGGTGATTGAATTCATCCCACCGCTGCTCTTTATAATACTGCAACTACAGAGGTGGTTCCACCAAGGCGACACACAGGATACACAAAGCAAAAAAATAAAATCAGAAGAAGAAGAAAAGAGGGCGAGAAAAGAACTCTTGAATAGGAAACTTCAGTCTGCAGGTAGTCGCGTATCCAATGCTTCAACAGTTCAATGCAAAATTGTGCCCGTTTGCTCTTTGATGGAGAAACAGCTGGAAAAGCAGCACATTGACAGAACTTTCCTCCTTAGTGTTAACAGTCCTGTGTGTGTGTGTGTGTGTGTGTGTGTGTGTGTGTGTGTGTGTGTGCGTGCGTGCGTGCTCAGGGTCACCAGAAAAACAAAGTGAGGAATAAAGAGGAAACATAACTGACAAACAGGATAGTGGTTTATTGTGTCTTATATTGTGGTGGTAGTTGCTCTTTGCTATGTACAATAATTTATTAGATTAGCTCATCTAAAACTGCTTATTCATTTTTCCTAATTTGCTCTATTTTTTTATTTTATTTAAAAGGAGCGTGTCTGTTTTTTCCTCATTTTCTCTTAGAACTGCTGTATAAATTCATGAGTTTACTTACAAGCTTGTGTGCTATAAGAGTTGCAAATGTCCCAGAGGTGTGCTGAAGAAAAGAAAAGAAAAAAATCCAGATGGAGAAAGACGCAGGAGAGGGAGGAGGTCAGTAACGACGGTGTGCTCGGGCGGGTCGGTCGGACCGGCGGGGAGCGTCCGACTCGTGGGTTAGCTGCTGGGCTGACAGATGGAGGTGTGGGACACTGGGGGCAGATGGTGGGAGTATAGTCGTCTTTGTTTGGGGGTGTGCGATGGTTTTTCAGATCTTGAGGTTCTTTATAGTTTCCGCTCTCTTCTTGAGCAGATCTCCGACCTCCTGCAGCGAGCGCAGGTAACTGCTCTGCACCTTGTCCATAGCAGCCTTCATAAACGCAGCCTCGTCCTGAAACACACGGAAGACAAACGGTCCGTCAGTTCATCGTGTGCGACGTGGCGCCCTGCTGTAGCAGGACGCCATTCGCCCCAGCATGGCCGTCACGCTTCATTCAGACTGCTGTGGAAAACATGTCAGCAGGGCTGTATGCATGTGTGTGGGAGCTGGCAGGAGCTAGCATGGCTAACAACAGCATCCCCCATCCTCATCTGCTGCTTGTATTATTTCATCATGTAGTCATCTAACAATCAGTGACTCCACCCTCCAACTGACTGGACCCGGGGGTCTCGTCATTTTATGGGCTCAGCTTGTTAGACAACATTATTTTTACACTTTTTCTGAATATAATATACATTTATAATTAGTTGATTTTATTTTGTATCCTTCTTTAATTGTGTCTTTGTTCTTTTTCTACCTCTCCTTTTTATTCTTGCTGTGTGTAACAACTACATTTCCCCGGCGTGGGATCATTTAAGTTTATCTTATCTGATTTTAACTTCTCAGCAATGAATACACCACAACCAAGATGTGGTTTGTCAAGACTACGCAGCGTTCAAATGCAAACAAGCATGACTGACACATCAAATGCAGACGTGAAGACGGAGCTTCAAAAGTGACTCAGAGGCAAAAACAAAAAGATGAAGAGAAGCTCCTCATTTACAATTAACTCATCTGTGACTTCTGCAGAAATGTAATTAATTGGCCATGAAAATCAAAGAAGAACAGAGACTTTATGTTCTGCTCTGTGTCCTTCTGCTGATTTGAAGCTTCTGTGTTTGTGTTGCTCTTCTATAAATGAGATGTGTTCATGAACATCAGGGAAAGACAAGCCCTTCGTGTGTCTGCACGCTGACCTGTGGGTAATCGTCCAAGCTTAAACTGGCCAGTTTAAGGGCTGTCATGCCAGTCTCTTGCCCCTTTATATGCTCCAAAGCCTGGGTAAGCAGGTCCTGCAAGCTCCCCGTCAGCTCCTGAAAGCCACACACCACCGCTGGCTGCAAGACACACAATCATCAGTGACCACCAACTACAGACGGTGTGTTTGTAATGACCGATGTGTGGATGTATGATGGATAAATAACTGGAGGATTTGAACTGTACCAGAGCTGTGTTTGCATCCTTTTTCTTCTTCTTCTTCTTCTTCTGTAGACTAGTCTTGAGTGGTCTGAGGATCTTGGCACAGTGACTCGCCATCCACAACACTATGCAGACCGTCTGCAGAGCAACACCAGCACGTTACAGCTTCAACACATCTGATGCAGAGCGAGTGTGAAATCATGAGTCTGTGTGGAAGCAGAGACGTCTCACCTCAACAAAGAAGATTAGGTTTTCTAATAAGGAGGGCGAGGTTTTTAATTTGCTCTCTTTCATTTCCAATAAATCTCCTTTGCATTTATTCAGTATTTCTGTGGACAGAAAGAGGAAACACGAAGCATAAGGACCGAGTGCAAACCTCTGCAGGCTACTGTGACGACCAGCTGCTAACTCACCTTGAAGCTGAACTACTAATGATTTGAAACCGTTACAGATCTGGGTCTGAAGCTCTGTCGACTCGTCTAAGAGGGCAAAAAGAAGTGTGAGAACAAAAGCATTGGGCAGGAATCGAGGAAGGAGACTCCCGATGCGCTTCACGTCTCTTCTTACCGAGTCCGACTGTCTCCAGCTCCTGCAGGTGGACCGACAGCTGCAGGGCTGCGGCCTGACACTGACAGCTGCCACTGGACAGAGCGGGGGCCAGGCGGGTGGAGGGTGGTCCCAGGAATGGATACTGCAACACAGCACGAACATCAATACAGAAATGTGCTCCACACACGTTAAGGTTCTTCAAACGGACTGCAAAGAGTCTGAAAACAAAAACCTAAAACCATCAGTCAACACCATTTTTAGGGAGAAAATTTACCTCAAATTAGGTGAAAGTTTAAAGAGACAAATTATTAGAGCTGTACTGAACAGTTCATGATGTTGACATATTAATGAAACAGACTTATTATTAGATTAATTAGATTCCAGTGGTGGCTGATTCACACAATGCATTTTTCAATAACTCCAAAAGTGAACATAAAAAAAAAGATCATCATTCCAAAATTCACAACATGTTTTTTTATCTAATAAAATATTCAGCTTCAGTTCATATTTGTTGGTGTATTCAAATTGAGATTTTTAAATCTTTTTCTTTTGGGTGATGACATCATAAAACGTGATGACCGACATTTGAAGCTTTACTTGAACGCCTCATTAGAAACTTTGAAAAGACTTTCAGTGCAGCCCAACAAATAAATTTGATTATTGGGCATCAAAACAAAAAGTTGGCCTTTGTGTCCTCGAGCTGGTTGATAAAGAAATTCTCTTGTGGACACATGGATCACTGAGCTCTCTAATCCGCCTCAGAGTCTTTTTCCTGACGATCCTGCAGCTTTGTAGAGAAGCTGCTTTTGTCTTCTCAAACAGCCGCAGACAGTTTCGTCTACAGGTTTTGTTCCCTGTGCAACAGAGGAAGGAACAGCAACCACTGAAAGAGGGTGTAGGGGTGACAATTCATGCAGCTGCATCTCCTTCCACTGATCGACAACAGGAAGAGGAAGCTGGCTCTCAAATATCTGAGGCGTTTTGCCAGTGAGCCGTTGATCTGGTTCATAGACCCGGGCCCTCTGATTTCTAGACTAGACTTCTAGAAATCACTGCTAACCAAGCTGCAGTTTCCCATGAGTGTGTAACAGCTGTCGTCTTTTTTATTCTCTCTTGATATGATTACTGATGTGCAGGATGGACGTAGGCTCGCGATGGTTCATTCACTGAACGTACCTGCATGCGTTTTTCTGCAATCTGAGCCGCCGTCTGTAGAGTCTGGTTGAGCTGGGACAGCAGGCTGCCGAGGATCGAGGTCTTGTCTCCGACCCCGTTCTCGTTGGCCATCTCAGAGTTCTGTTGCGAGGGCGAGTGTCCGAGCTCGGCCAGAGAGGCGAGGAGACGAAGAGTCAGCGAGCGTATTCTCAGCCAGACAGATTCTTCCTCGAGAGAGCGACGCCGGTGTTCGTCAGTTAACTGTCTGTGAAAGGAGGAAAAATCTGAAGCTTTTATTTTACATTTTATAACATACCAATAAGAAGTTTTACCATTCTTTAAAACATTATGTCTCTGCCGAGCAGAGGAACGACAGAGGCTGACAAACGTCTGAATATTCACCTTCATGTTTGCTACAGAAACAGTTTTTCATTGATGTTTGAGCTGCTTCAGCGTCTCTGTTCATGCTTAAAGTGACGGGCACTAAAACCACGTTTCAGACAGAAGGTGAACAATTTTGAAATTATCTTTACGACCACAGACTCCCTCCAGGAGTCCTGCACAGAGACCTGCACAGAGACCTGCACAGCCAGAATTTTTCCACTATTAAATATGGATGATGTAAACAGGTTTCTGCTATCCTTGCAACAGAGACCTGTAACCATGGTAATGTCAACAACAGCCCCTCAGCAACCACATGTGTCTGTTTCTGCAAAAATATCATGAAAATGATGACAAACCTCTCTTTAGGGTCCCAGCTGGTGAAAACAGTAAGGTCCCTGTTGTCCCTCATGTTGTCCCAGGGGATGTCGTCCTCCTCTGCAGACAAAGACATGGCCTTCACACTCTCCTCCAGACTCAACACTCTGGAAGACAAATTCAAAAACAGACATCATCTAAGTGACGAAATCAACTCGGCAGCACGAGTCGCTGTAATTTTCATGCGTGTTTGCAGGATTTTCTCACATATCGGCCTCGAGGAACAGGTCCAGCAGCATCCTCTCAGTGCGGACCTGAGCAAAGTGCAGCGACTGGTTCAACCTGTTCCTGAGAGCAATGAACTCTGGGATTTTCTCAAACGCTCCGTACTTGTACGCCTGGATGATATACTCTGAGGTCTGGTGGAAAGAAATGATGAAGAGTAAGGAAATGAAGAACAAGAGACTCTGGAAGTGTTGAATAAATCAGAGCTAAAAAACACAACGTGGGACCAACTTACATCTTTCTGGTTTGAGTGGAAAAACCTGAGGGAGAAATTACAGGACTGGGAGGCTGCAGCAAACTGACCCAATGACTCAGCATAACGTGTTAACAGGAACCTGAAAATTTAACAAGAAAACAAGCATCTTTACACAAATGTCTGGCCCGTAATAGCAAACGCTGGTCCGTGCTCGGATCTATCAGGTGTCTCAGAAAGAAATCAGCCCAAAAATCCAGATTTTAACACATTTTTAGTCGTCGTCTCTGCAGTAAAAACATTTTATCCTCTCTGTGCTGACACTGTGGAGATACTGAGGAGCTCCAGAGGAGTCCTGATCTGTCCGGAGCTGCCAGGCAGAGGTATCAACACACAGTTCATGAGAGGAACAGTATTCATATGCCGATGGGCTTATTAGAAAAATGCAGTTTTTAATAATATTGTGAACTTTTGTGAAAAAAAACAGGGATTCCATCACAGCCTGGAAGTCAATCAAACTCTGATCGCTCGTAAAGCTCCTCAGATAAAAAAACTCATTCAATTCATTCATGTTCTCTTATTTATCTGCATAAACTGACTGACGGCAGAGCCACGTTTCAGACATGTTCACTGTTAGGATTCACTGAGTGATACTAAAGAAATAAATGATTTCCGCCTCTTCATCCACTCATTTCCGCCCGAGTCGTATTGACCAATCATGTTTGAGCTGGTTTAGGTTGCAGGTAAACAGTCCAGAGCAGTCTCAGAACCGATCAGCTTTGTTTGACGACCATGTAGCTTTTTATTATGATCATCTATCTGCATTCACGTGCAGAGATCTGTACACAGAGATCAGATGAAATGTCCTCTTCATGTCTCAAGTTGCCAATCAGACCGTAAACAAAGAGGAAGTCTCTGCCTGGATGTACGTTATAGTTTATCTGGATGTCTGCTGGCTACACTGGAAGCCCCAAAACACCAGCCACTGCCCCCCAGACGCTAAATCAACATCAGATGATGATGGGTTCCAGACTGTTTTAGTCTTAGTTTGTCTTTCTGAGAGGCTTCATAGATTCAGGCCCAGGTGTAATTGAAGGGAACCGTGTTTATGCACTGACCCTATGGTGTCGTGCTGTACGTGCTTGGCGTCCAGGCTGGAGTAAAGGTCCACTACGGGCTCAAAGGCTCCCAGGTGACAGTAGAGGAGCAGCAGCAGCAGCTTGAACTGGGCGTTGGAGGGACTGTGAGACAGACCCTCCTGGAGGACGCCCAAACCCTGCCACACCATGTTCTCATCGCCTGCAACACACAGCGACACGGTTAGAGACGCCACCGCTGCAGCGCAGACACGTCTGGAGCAAGAAAGACGAACTCACCGGTCTCCGTCCACAAGTCGATGTACACGTGAGCTGCCATGAGACAATACATGTCAGAAAACTGCAGCTCCGTCTTCAGAGCGGTCGTCCCTGTTAAACACACATCGGCACGTTAGATCAGACCGAGGCAGCAGCTGGACGCAGGGAAGAGTCAGCGATGAACCGCTTGAGAAGCTGTTGTTAATACACCTGACCGAATAATCCACCTTTAGATATAAATGCACTGTGAGTTACAGTCATTAAAATCAGGACTGCTGGTCTCCATGTTGACATGAGGCCTGAGAATCTGTCACAGAGGAGGACGCTGGGCTGTCTTTTACTGTACATTCATGAACTTCCTTCCATCATTTTAACCGTAACTACAACATACGTTTGACAAACGCGCTGCTGCTCGAGCTTCCGGCCAGAACCTGAGTTGCATAAAACGGTTTTATTTGAAAATCCTGTGCTAGTGCTGCCATGTGCTCGCTGTAAACCAGAACACGCAGCAGGAACAACAATCCCACGCTTGCTTTGCATGTGATTGGCCTACTGATGACGGCTTATTGAAAACCTTTAGATTTTGGCCGCCGGGTTGAAGCATTGAGTGTGCAGAGTTGTCTCTCAGTGACGTCAAACACACGACAACTTGTCAAAACATTTGCTAAGGACGGATAAGATAACACTTTATTAATCCCACGCTGGGGAAATTAAATAAATCTATCAAATAAAGGCGGAAAGCGTGAGGCGGACTGGGCCCTGATGTAATTAAGGTAGAAACCAGTTTGTTTGCACACGTGTCAAACAGCAGGTGACATCTGTAAACTGTAAACTAACAGACTTCTGCTTTGGGCTGAGAAACATTCGGCTGGACAAATGTCGTCCGGTCTGATGAGATTTATGATGAGGCATCAACAACATGAGGTGATGGAACCATCAGCTGCACAGGTTGGGAGGTGTAATGTCACTGCCACACACAGGGTCCATTAACACCTGCAGACCAACACATCACAGCAGACCTTCTTATCAGCACCACAATGATCCCGTCAGTCCTTGGTGCACAAACTCTGGAACTCACAATTCGAGATGGGAAAGCTCAAAATGTTGTGACTGACATGCAAGAAGTCCCCACTGCATTTCTGATGACTCGACGTGACTCTGCAGCACCGAACATTCACACACGAGCTTCGAGTTTGCAGCAACTTGCGTGAAGCTTTAATTTGTAACATTAGCAAGCAGGGATTGGCTGTAGCATCACTGTAAGGACAATGGCAGGGATCCTTTTATGGCTTGTTCATGTTTAAATGGGGTCACGTAACAGACTTTACAGATTATTTTCAAAAAGCGAGACAGAGGAACAAGAGAAAGAGGAAGCAGTGATGGAGAGAGTGAGCTAGAAAAGAGAGAAGCACATTAAAACAGAAGAATAACTAGAAAACACTGCACAGAATACCTCTGATGCTTCAGTGGATGTTCGACTGCAGATATTCAGAGTGATTCAGTAAATCACAGAGAGCAACATGCTGACTGAGTTATTGTCCCATCACAAGCAAAAACACTGCGTCCAACAGAAGCCATTCATGTGTTATTACTAAACTTCACAGCTCTCCACAAGCTCTGGAAATGCAAACAATGTGCACTTTTTATTTCAGGAATTTAATAGAAACACACTGATTTACTGCCATGATGATGATGAATCGCTGGTATCAGAGCAAATGAACAACACTGAGCATGAGACACTTTGTACTCGGAGCAAAGAGACATAACATGTCATAAAAATCTGAACAAATGTTAATGCCAAGAGGTCTCAGAGTGAATAAAGGCGTTCTTACCAAACTTGAGCCCGTGACGATAGTGAGCTTTGAGCTCCGCGATGAGACGCAGTTTTCCCTCCACGTCGAGAGAGTGATGCAGGCCGAGAGCTCGACTCAGCTGACACACACACAAATGCCTCTGCAGCGCTTTGGTGTCCTCCGGGAAAGCAAATCCCTCATCTCCCCGCTCCCCCAGCGGAACCGCCTCGCTCAGACGGTTAACGAACTGAAAGGTTGAAGAGAGAAACGTGTTTCACGGCTCGAACCTTCACTTTGCAAGAGGCAGCTCAACAATTCCGCTGCAGCTCGGGCTCACCTGAACGTGTTGATCAGGAGAAAGCAGGTGGAGGTATAGTTTTAGGTCGGTGATGCAGCAGGGTTTGTCTCCAAACTTCCCAAAGAACTGCACCATTAGCTCTAAAGGCTCACCTGTTTAAAGCCACACAGGTGACGTTAAAGGAGGGCGAAACCAGACAGGGCAAAGGCAACTGTTTTTACAATCCATGCGTTATACCTAGCAGGCTTTCTTCAGGACAGCCCCGCTCTCTCAGTCTGTGCATTAATTCAAGCCGAGCTAAATAGGGTCCTCTGAGTGAGCGAGACTCTTTGCCGTCCTCCCCTTTAATTCTCTCCTCCACAAACCTCACCACCTCAGCCACGGTGTGATGAACCGAGCCCTCCGAACAGCTGGAGACGGACAGAAAACGCAGATCAGCGCGGGATAGTTTGACAGTCATCATCCAAAGTTCAGAGGCAAACAACAGAGCGGCGCTACAGGAGCTCGCAGCCGTTCAAGCGCAAGTCAGCTGGCTGAACTCCTGCAGGCACAAGATGTTCTAAAACCCTGATCACTGGCTGAAGGATGAGCTCTCCGTCAGTTAGGCTCCTGTTCATCCTACGACCAACACGCTGCTGAGCAGGGAAGAAGAGTCGATTTACATGAAGCTTCTGACACTGATGAAGGCCGGTGACTTTTCATCATTCAGTGTGACCCTCAGCTGACAGTAAGGGCTTCGTAGCAGTTAGTCTTAAAAGATTAAAGCTGAGGCACAGAATCCCTTTTAGCTACCTTCCAAAACATCTGCCGACAACTGGAAACGTGTAAATGACAGAAAGCTGCAGCAGCGTTTGCTCTCAGCCACTGTGTTACGTCACTTCACTGCATCGCATTGTTAAACTGACAGTGGCTGCAAAACACTTTCCTGCTGCTTGTATCAAAATAAAAGATCTCTGGAAGGATGAACAGGATAAATTAAAACATGAAAATGAATAATAATAATATTCCAGCTAAGTTTACTTTTATATTTGGAATGTATCAGAGCAGAAGAAGTGGTCTTTGCACACCTGTCTGCAGACAGCAGTTAGCTTACAGTGAATTATTCATGTTTTTGTTCATTTTACATCAGCACCACGTCCTTGTTTTTTTTTTTAAACTGAAAAGTGCATCTGCCTTAAAAACCATGACGTGTTTGTACTCACTGTTCGCCTTCCTCCGGCGGACTCCACGACTGGTCGATCAGGTGGAAGAGAGAGTCGAAGTAGGAGGGATAGAACTGCCAATCGTCGGGACTGGAAACAGAGAGGCAGGTTTGTAACTCAGGTGCTGACCAGCAGCTGTGTCTGACAGGCAGGTGTGAGCTTCTACTCACTTTTTAAGCAGCAGCTTGTGGGCCAAAGCGTTGCACTCCGGCCAGCGTTGTAGCCTCTGATAGAGCATCATGCACTTGTTTTCTCTGCTCTGCAGCTCGCTGGTCAGTTTCTCTGTGGGAACATACAGAAACATAAAGACATACAGAGGCAACACATCTGATCTGTGTCTAACGTGTGAGTTACCATTTTACTTTTTTTAAATTTAAGATCGAAATTATTGGCTAAAAATATTGAACAGTGGATGTTCTTATATTATTGCATCAGTGATTTGCTGCTTTCTGTTGCTCTCCATGATTTGTGAACCATCTTGGGAAAAGTTATTGCTAACGCTACTGACATTTCCAGATCTTACTGTGCAGTGTTTGCATTTCTGCACCTGAATCTTGTTTAAAGGGCTGCAGTCGAGAACATCTACAGTGTTGCTGATTAATGTGTTTTCTCCCGATTAATGAAGAAAGTGAACTGAAATGAGGATGAAGCATATACACTGCTCACTAACACACCCTGTAAATGATGACACATGGAGGAACTTGCTAAATTTTGCTGATCTTTCAGGCTTTATAAACACACACACATACAAACGTACCCCCGAGTGGGCCCCTGATCACGTCGAGAGCCTCGACACACTTTCCCAAACGCTCCAGGATCATGAAATACAGCTGCACCTACAGTCACACATAAGAAGCCACAGACAACTTTAAACAGGACCATCAACTGGAACAACACTTGTGTGCAGGAGAGTGCTGGATCTGGGGTGTTTGCAGCCTTTTTGTCGCTAAGCTAGTGAGCTTCTTCAAGTCCGTTTACTGTGTCTGACCTCCTGGAGTTTCTGGTGGCTCATTGTGTCATCGTGCAGGAAATAAATTCCTGATAAATGAAAAAGAGTTCAGATCACCACGGACATCTGCGGACATGGACCGACTCATCTGTCAAGCTGTGCAGGATTACTGCCGTCACAGAGTCGCGAAGAGGAGCTCACAAAGACAGCAGAGAGTGTGAGTGTGTGACCGATACACAAGCAACACAAAGGGGAATTTACATTGACACGTTTCAAGCGTGAAAACTCTTCTTAGTGGACTGACAGGAGCTCAGGAGAACTGACTTTGGTTGTCTTATATTCAGGCCAATATTTCCTGACTCTCATATATGATTATAATCTATCCAACGCCGAACTAAACAACTTTTATGACTTTTTATTTTTGTCATTCTGTACCAAATTTCAGTATTTAAGGACTACATCTCATCAGCGTCAGTAAGCCAATGAGCTCGCAGAATGCTTGTAACAAGATCTAATAATGCTGGTAATTGGCGGTCGAATGTTACGTGTAGTAGAGGCCTGCAGGAGGTAGAATTATCACCTCATGGTCGTATGCCTCCACCAACTAACAAGGTCACCAGAGTTCTCAGAGGCCTTGACTTTTGACCTTTGACCAGAGCTTCATCAGCTCATCCTTGAGTGAACATTTGTGCCAAATTCCCTCAAAGTGTTCCTGAGTGTTCAAGAGAACGGGCTGGACGACGAATGTCCCTACAGTGAGACCCTACAGTGGCGTATTGCTGCCCCCTGCTGTTTGTTATTAATGCTCCTGCTGCGAGATAATTAGATTTTGATATAGTCCAATACGGAGCAGAAACTCACTTCTTGAGTTCAGTCCAGTTATCCAGGCTGAGTAAACACAGTCCCTCCAGCTGCTCCCAGGTCGTCCTCTGGAGTGAGGAGGGCCTGATGTGTGATGTCATTTTAGTTTTGTTCAAATGGATTTTATAAACCTGGTGCAGAATCGGCCGACGTGTTTCTCACCTCTGCTTCAGCTTCAATCTTCTCCTCCTTGACCATTTTCTCCACCATGCGCTCAGCCAGAGGCAGGAACATGGTCTGGGCCAGTTTTTCATCTTGTGCTGAGATGGCCTGAACACCAAACGACACAGCACACGTGTTATTTCCAGAACAATGAAACCACCTCAGCGTGAATGTGTCGCACGAGCCTGTTCGTACCTGCATCACCAGACTCATGACAGACCAGAAGTAGTACGGATTCTTGGGGACGATTTTGTACAAGGCCATTCCTGCCTGTAAAGAAGACGCAGCCGTCAAAATCCTCTTCATTATTCTAAATAAATGTCCCTTTTCTCGTCATACGTGTTTGCGTGTCCGCATGCACGTGAGCTTTCTCACCTGCTGCATCTTCTTGTACTCCCCCACCCGGGCGTACGCCATGAAGAGGTGAGAGTGATACTCCTCGCTGAGGGGAACCTTCTTCACTGCAGCTTCGTACAGCTTGGCAACCAGCTCAGCTGTGAACAACAGACACAGAGTCCAGCATGCAGTCCTGCTAGTGTCATTACCAGCCTATCTCTGTGTGTGTGTGTGTGTGTGTGTGTGTGCGTGTGTGTGTGTGTGTGTGTGTGTGTGCGTGTGTGTACTCACGACGATGCATCTCTCTGTACAGTATAGTCAGAGCTTGTAGCGAGTTGTCATCAGTGGGCTCAAGCGTGGCCACTTCCTGGGCCAGAGCGAAAGCTTCATCCTGCTTTCCAGTCCTCTGAAGACCAATTGCTTTGAGGACCTGAAGGGACGAGGACAGACAAAGACACTCAGACAGAACAACAGCGAAGTGAAGACATGTTCACTACATGGTTACAAACAGTCTGACGTCCCCCGGAGATGCTGCTCACACCGGATGTTTGACGGCTGAGTGAATTTGGTTGCGTGTACCTGATCTTGAAACTGATCCCAAAATGACTAAATACGATATAGTATATTTTCTGACTATCACCTAATCTCTCCATCCTGTCCTTGAAACACTCAATAGTTCTACCTGTTCAGGTCTCATCTTTGGAAAATCCATCTTTGGTTGACGTGAGCAACAAGCAGACGTTGATCATGTTTTAAAAGAATCATTCAGCCAAAGACGGTGAAAACCATTCAACAAGAAAAACTGTAGTTCATTCATTCCAATAATTAATCCTTTTGGGGGACCTTACACAACACGTTAATACAGGTTAAACGTCCACGCGACTGATCACAGATTAACAGTCAGGAGTCTGGATGTGAGCAGTCACAAATATCTGCGTCTGGACTGCTTTTAGCTCATGGACGATAAAATCCATCAGCGCAGGATAACTTCCAGATGTTATTCCAGAAACTGTTTTTTCCCTCCCACATACACCAATAAAAAAAATAGACATTTTTAACAATGAGCAGTGTAATCTGCTGTGAGCAGCTTCGACCCCTGCAGCAGCAGCAAGTGTTCATCACTGCCACAGCGTCCACTCTTACTAGCCCGGTCGAATGTGTGCTTTTCTTGTACTGAGTGTTATAGAACAGCTGAAGTGTCCTATAATAACACACGGAGTGATGCAGCAGGTGAGAACTTGGCCAGGGAGCCAGAATTTTAAGGGTTATATTTGTGCTCTGGTGACTGTGTTATATGCAAGTGTTCCACAGAGAAATCTGTGTTTTCTTAGAGCCATGACGGCTCGAGCAACAGTGGAAAACACACACAGCACACTCGTCCTTAGTCACCCACCTTGGCACAGTGCAGGTCCTTATGTTTCTTCAGCAGTTTATCTGCCTGCTGTATCGCCATTTTATTGTTGCCATTATCAAGATAATCTGCAGAAAACACAAGAAACAACATCATTGCATTAATGACGGTGATTGCAAATATTAGAATAAAACTCATCATGCAAACGGACAAAAGTGACAAAATAGTGTGAATTCTCATGTATTTTTAATACTTAGTCAATTTACACTCAGAATAAATTCATTGTTTTGGTCATTTTTCAAGACAAAAATACCAAAAAGGTCTGGTTCCAGCTATGTGATGATGAGGATTTCCTTTGTTTTATGTGACTTTCACCTGACGATGAATCTACAAACTGAGGAACTACTCAGCAGATTCATTGATAATGAAAATAGCTGGTGGCTGAAGTCCCAGAAACACCATCACTGCAACCCAACGTGTCTGTCTGGGTGATGCTGAAATATGTGCATGCAGTCACACACAGACACCTCAGTTCAGCCTCTTCAGGACAGCTGGCTGCCAAAATTAACTGTGGCAGACAGAACACGGTGGTTATGTCATGTCTATTCTCTCTGCTCGGACTGTCGCCGCAGAAGAGCCAAAAGTTGACGAAAGCCTGCAGAAACTTGAGGACGCATCACTTCATCAGGAGCTGGTGGTCTGCGGCCAAACCCGGCGTCCCCGAGGCTCCAAACATGGAGCAAAAACAGCTATCGTGGAGAAACTGACTGACTTATTCATGGTTTCCAAACTACATCTTTAATTCACTGCAGCTGCACAGTTCAAACCTCACTGCCGATCAATGCTTTGACAAAGTTGTTCATTCTCAGTGGAGGTCTGCGAAACACGGATAATTCGACGCTACACAGTGCTACTATTACAGAGCAAGAAATTATAAAACAACCGCTAAACATGCGGGATTAACGGCAGTTCTTCTCTTACTCACACGGTGGATGTCCATTATTTCCGTTATTTAGCGGCACGCTGTCAGCTCTCTGTCGGGACTGTCCGTTAGCTCTGACAGCTCCATGCTAGCTAGCAAGCTGGCTACCGCTAATGCACTGGAGCTAGCTTGGAGCTTTGTCCTTACTATTATGAGCCTAATGCTAGCTGGAAGCTAACCGTGTAACATTTCACTTGCTATAATGCGGCTACAGATTCAGACTGGACACGGACAGCTAATCACAGCGGAAATATCGGTCAACCTGAGGCACACAACCGGTGCTAACAAAAAACTTTTCTTTTTAAACGCGCAGCTGTAGCATGTCCAGGACTAACTGGCTTAGCCGACACATTAGCACGCTAGCTAGCTGTCAAATAGCGAACGTTAGCAAAGGAGAACGCACCTCGACTTTGAGAATCAGCCAAACCAGGCGACAAAATGTCCGGATCGTTCAGTGTTGTAACACCACCGAGAATGGCTACAGGTACAACACGGTGACACACGGGTCATCCAGAGACCCGGGGCAGTCGTGTCCCACCCCGGCTAGGTGGCAGACCGGGTAAGGTGCACTGTCATTGGGCGCTGCAGACAGCAGAGACCGTGGTTGGAGCTGGTGGGGCCGCATCGCTGCCCCCCGACTCCACCACCTTCTCCTTTACACACATACACCGCTACAGAGCACAAGGATGTCTACCGAGCCTGCAAACACGCACAAATATGTCACTCTCCATTGAGTCCTCACCGTATATGGGTCTGAGCCTCCTGTCGTTGGGGTCCTGCACATGGCCTCTAGCCGCCATGGTGGAGTTTACCTGCTGGGTAAATGTTCACGCATGCGCACTGTGAGCTGCCTCTTGGAGCGATTAAAGGTTTTTTTTTTCTCGCTGAAAGCGCAATAAGCTGCCAGCGTCCGCAGGCTGAAGGGTGTGCAGGAGGTACTCAGTGCATTTACATCCTTTACTTCAGTAAAAGTACTAATACCACATGGTAAAAATACTCCATCACATGTAAAAGTCCTCCACTGGAAATGTAACTGAAGTGAAATTATTTAGCGTAAGAGGTATATAAAATTTATGAATGTAAAAATACTCTTGCAGATTTCTCCCAAAAAATGTTACCTGGTTAAAATTTCTTAGAAACACCTCAACTCGCTCCCTCATTGTGAAATCCAGAACGCAGTGGTGGAAGTACAGTTTTGAGGTACTTGTACTCTACTTGAGTATTTCCATGTTATGCTTCTTTATATTTTACTTGACTGCCATGTGGAGGCAAATATTACTATTATTACTTTTTACTCCACTACATTACACACAATATACAATCAACTAATAAATGATAATAGATATTTGTATACTGTATGTAGTAGTTAAAACTAGTCCAACTTTTACTGACTGCAGCACTAATGATGCATATTGATGCATCCATACACCAATAAAAAATATAAAATGGGCCATTCTGCATAAGATAAAATAAGATTAACTTTATTAATCCCCAGATAGGGAAATTTGGCATTACAGGTAGCATCAGTAGAAATAGCAATAGCAAAGTAAGTACTTTTAACTTTGGTACTTTTATTACTGTGATATTGCAACTTTTATTTAAGTAAAGATCTGAATACTTCTTCCTCTGGCAGAATGTTTGGTAAAAAGTTGTCAAAAGTTAAATACTGGACACTTTTACCTCCTTCACTAAGGTCCTTTCTCATGCAGTGAATGTGCACTGCAGGTTTAGTTTCCACATAACACTTATTTTAGTTGCAGATTGGACCACGACTGGCTTCCAAGCTAGTTACAATTAATTGAAATCATGCTCGTATGTACACAAATTAAGAACAGAAACTTTATCCCTTCAGCAGATTAAAAGGGTCAAACTCAGCACATTCTCCGTTCTGAAGCTCGAGCATCAAAGTTAGAAAAACACATTTTTTGAGTGGAAAGTGGCTTTAATTGAAGAGACAAAACATCAAGGTTCAACTGAAATGTGAAAACATCCATCTGAAATTAAGACTGGGAGAAGATTGTGGCACATGTGGAAATGACGTGGTGTCGTTTTTGTTCATTCTTACTTCAGTTAGTAGTGTTGAAAGTCTGTTGGTGGTTTTTCTTTCATTTCAAAATATTCACAGCCTGAAATAAATTTCAATGTCAGAATTAAAATTCCTAATCAGGAACAATTATATTCTTATGTTAGAATGAGCAAAGTAATTTTCAAAAAATATTTTTTCTCTTATTTCCAGTGAGTGTGGTGACGAGTTCATAGCTCAGTAAAAATGAAAACACTCATCCTGAGAAAAAACAGGACACATCACATCGATTCTCTTATTTGTTCAAATTTATTAGATATTCTGTTATGTTCCATTGTCTAGACCTTCCGTCACAGCTTGAAAGCTGTGAAAAGAAAAAAAAGGAACTAATTGTATTACATTCACTACTAATTCCCCTGAATTTTGCCTTATCAGAAAAGAGAAAATTGAATACATCGTGAATCTTTGTCTTTCAAAAACAAAAAAAAAGAGAAAACATGAAAGAAAAAAACAGTAGATTTTGCAAGTGCTTATTTACGATTACAATAAAGAAAACAGTATTTTGGACTCCATCTGTTCCCTAGGCTTCTATCCCTCCCCTCACAGTCATACCCTGACTGGCATCACTGGTAATGCTACAAAACTGTACATCACACAGCCTATTCTAGTCAACAGGGCGACTCCCCTTCATCATCAAACTCAGTCAAGCTTTTCACTCCTCATCGCTAATCGGAGGTCGAGCCGAGTGCAGTTTGATCTTGAGGAGAAGCCGCCCCTTTAAAGGATTTCCCTTCTTGTCTGATGCTGTTCAAGAGCTTCTCAAAAGCACTGATCAAACGGAGAATATTCAAGACAAAAGAAAGGAAAATGTAAAGAATAATAATAATTAAAAAAAGAAACAAGTGTTGAGCATGCAGATCCGAATCTAGAGTTGTTTTAGTAAATCTCTCCTCGTGTGTCGGTGATATAACGGCTCCATGTCATGCTTGTACAGGTGTGAAACATGGCAGTGTTCCTGCAGCTCAGAAGCGTCCTGCATACTCCGACACATGTGTCTCCTAGCTGTACATTCATAAGCATGGATGAGGTACAGTTTAACTACAGTATGAGCAACAACACGTGGACAGTCTGCTCCGCTTCACACAGCACGCCGTCCACAGAGCTGACAACACCAGAACTCACTTCAGTTACTTTCAGCAGTACAGTATTGAATGATAGACCTGACAATGCTTTAGTAGCTGTGAATATTCCATTCAAGTCAGTGTATGTATGTACAGTTTGTCCATTTCTATGATGGGCCTATTATAAAGTACACTTATACTCTCTTTAAACCTGTCCAACATTAACCACGCACAGATAGGTAACAACAAAACCTACACGCTCATACCTGATCCAACAAACAAATCATAGCTGTGTAACCGCGCTAAGCTACGTCATGACCATATAAAACATCACGAAATATTTCACCTACAGCCCAGCAGGATCTGCATGACGCGCCAAATAAAGACGGCTAAAGTGAGCTCCTGCTGCGACACAGCCTGGAGCCAGTGCAGCCAAAACTAAGACAAAGCAGTGCTGCAGGAAAAGAGAGCGGGAAGAAGACGCCGCCTGTTTTCAGATCAAGGTTTCTACCAGATCATCCAACGCCGGTTTCAACTGTTGGCTCAAATGTTCTTTAACCTTTGCCAAAATGATTCCATCCGTAAATAAACAGTCCAGAAAAGTTCAGACTGACCAACTCTGACTTTTTAGTAGCTCAGGTAGATGAAAAGCTTTTTAAAAATCACTATACATGGTGAAAATAAAAAATACAAACTATACACCCAGACTGCTTGTCACTGCAACGAACATCGCACATCTGCCTGGACCCATCTGCTCAGTCAGTTGAGAGAGGAAGCGGTAGTTTGAGAAAGATAAAAAAAACTACCTTGATTCATGCACGCAGCATCGCACAGACTCTCATCCTCATTTGTTTTAGTTAAAAAAAAAAGAAAAAAAGCTTCTGTGGAGGCTGCGGGGGCCTCCGGTTAAAGCCCTGGCCAAAGAGAAAGGACATGCAGCGACAGCATGAGGCAGGTTCAACAGGCTGGTCGTGGAGCGAGAGCACGGCAGTGTGCTGAGACCTCTCGCGAGCCTCGATGATAGTAAGCTGAACGTTATCCATCTCAGTCCCAAGACTGACGGTCCTTTAAGAGCGAAGGCAGTTGATAACACAAACGAGCACACAAATGCACACACTAACACACAGGTGTTTTTGTACAGACTCTCCTAGAGGGCGCGAACCCTCTCGCTAATCAACACAAACAATCCACTTGAGCGAAGCTGCATTGCAGCGACTGTACACATGCAATGACAGTTTAGTGAGGAGTTTTCGTTGTCCACATGCACTTGTGACGGAGGGGGAGGAGGCCTGGTGTGCATGTCGAAATGTGGGACACGTGTACATGTGAGGGGAAAACAACAGCAGAGGTTTTGCTATCATGCAGGAGCATTTACTTTGCTTTGAACCATTAACGGGCGTGGATTAGCCTCGAGATTAAAACTAGAAAAGAAAGAAAAATAAAAACATCAGTATTCCCAAACAACTGCCAGACAGAGGGGACAGTGAGACAAGGGGGAGGAGATCCAGACAAATTTCATCAGGACAAGAATACAGACAATATTGAGGGGGGAGACAAGGATTAAAGTAGAGACAGACAGTTATAATACAAGGGAAGTCGGGAGATAAATGGTCCAATACCTGCTAGTAATCTTATACCAATTTCTGTGGGAACCTGTAGACTAAAAACATTCTACTTAATTTAAAAGGCTTGACTTTCTGAGTCACGGTGTACACACCTGAATAAAAACAAAGCCCATTGTAATAATCAACTAACAATTACATATCAGGCAAGTTACGTTCTGTGCAAAGAGTTTTTTTTTCTTTTTATATGTATGCAAAACCATGTTTTTTTATTTTCTGAGTGAACAGGAGGCTTGTGATTGGGGTAGGGTCTGTACAGTACTGTTAACCAATCTTGTCAAACCCCCCAATGAATCATGTGAGACAGGAAGAGAAGAGGCGACGTCAGGGCCACTTCCTCATCGTGGTGGACGTGTCTCTGATGACATCATCATGACAGGGTTTGGTTGATTTGCCTCATTGCTCATGAGCAGCACTGGTGCCTCGAATCGGACCTTTACTACGCAGCTGAGAGACGGAGAAAGAGGAAAGAAGGTTTGTGTTCAGTTTGGTTCAGTTCAGTTAATAAAAGCCACAGAGATGTTTGAATCTGCTCGCAACAAGCCATGCAACATGCAGGAGAGATCAGAGGGGAAACACCGTCCGCAAGGTTAGTTCTTATCTTTTTTCCCACAATCGCAAAACATCAGGAGGAAAACAAACTGAGAGCACAGAGTGAGGCGTTCAGGACGAGTGAACGAGCTGTAAGAGAACGTTAAATGGTGAGAAATGACAAATGTGAGTCGATGAATGGCAGGCAGAAGGAAAACGACTCAAACACAAAAGAAAATGGCCCCGTTCTTCAGATGTGGTCAACACAGTCAGCTGGATTGGTTGAATTTTTCTGGCTAAAAGACAACCTAAAGGTCTTCAACAAAAATAAGTGCAGGCGTATTTTCACAGTTTCAACCACTTAAAATCACATACATGAAGCCACTCTCAGGTGCTTCGGTCAATTTTGCCAATCAAATGCAGTTTTCTTTGTTTTCTATGTGCTAAAATGAGCATTTGGCTTTTGTAATTGCAACTTTTGCTATTTTCTAATTGAGTTATTTGAAGCCTTGATTTTAGATGAGAACATATAAATCATTATCAATATAAAGAGAAGAGAGAATTCTTGTTGTTATGGCCAAAAACATCCTCTGTGTCACAGTGACCTTTGACCATCAAAATTGAATCAGCTCATCGTCGAGTCCAAGTGAACATTTGTGCCAAATGTGAAGAAATTTCCTCAAAGTGTTCCTCAGATATCATGTTCACAGATATGGGAGGGATGGCACAACTGGCAGAACATAATGCCTCCACAGCTGTCACCGGCACACAGCCATAAAAATCTATTGTCTAACAAGAACCAAATTAGCCGGCTGAGAAACAACAAGCTCATTTAGCTGGCTAACAGGATGCTAACAGGATGCTAGCCTGGATTAGTTAAGCCACATTTTCAGAACGGAGCCCATGAGATGGAAACAGAGGAAGATTAGAACGGAAAGACGACACAGAGCTCAAAAGATGTCAAGCACAAAAGATCTGAAAACGAACGGGTAAGTTAAAAGCATTAAGAAAAGGGTGGAGAATGATCCATGCAGCGCCACCACCTCTCCTTTGTTGAGACTTACTCAGCCTGCCTCTAGTCTACTGCGACGGGCCTCTATTCGTCTGTCGCAGAGGTCCCTCGCACATCTCCCTTCTGACGCATCTAATGTGAAATTCAGGAGTAAAACGGGTTAAACAAGTACACAAAGTATGTTGTGTCGTCTCCAGCAGTCTGGTAAACACCATCATCAATCATCATTCAGAACAGAAGACTTTGTTTCGTGTGTGAGCTCCTCGGTTTTAAGAACATCCGTAAACATGCAGACATTCAAACCCCACGCCAGAGGACGCCGGGACAGTCCAGGAGTGGAAGTCTGAGAGGACACTTGTGTGTTCGGCGAGTTAATTACCTCCTCAAGCTCTTTTTGGGTCTCCTCTTCCATCCGCCTGATGTCCTCCATGGTCAAACCCATCCATCTGTCAATCCAGCAGAACAGCTGGCGGTGGAAGTTGGTGAAAATACGCTTTTCTTGCTGTGGTAGGAAGGAAAGGAAGTAAAACAACTGCACAACCAAAAGGTGGGTTAGAGACAGATAACAGGACGGACTCGTTTCCTTCCTTCAGTCCACGTAGCACTTTAATATTATTTCACCGGCAGAATAATAACAGTAATATGAAGGAACCAGTGAAAACGTCATAATGTCGGATGAGTTTTACAGGACCAGACATGCAGAGGCCAAAAAGGATTGTGTTCAGAGAAATCCATCATGAAACTGTCTGAGAGCAACAGTGGTGGAAGAGGTACTTTCTAAAGTATCTTTTACTTCAGTCAAAGTAGCAACACCACAGTGCACAAATACTCAAGTCAAGTAAAAGTCAAAATCTTACTAAGGGAAAAGTGGAAAAGTACTGGCATCAAAATATACTTCAATTACCAAGTGCAGAATGGCCCATTTTAGAATAATATACGTATATTCTATTACTGCATGATAAATATGCATGCATTAATGTCTTCAGCACAGCTTTTACCAGCTGCAACATTAAGTTGCAGCTGGTAAAAACAATTCACAGGCTTCACTGACAAAATAAATATCAATTCAACATTACGAAGCATTAAAGTATAACATGAAGTACGACACTTCTGCAAATCATCTGATGTTAAAAATATTCTGCATTACCTTGTGGATGAAATTTTCCACTTTGGTCTGCAGACCCCACCATCTGAACTTGACGGTGACCAGTTTGTATGCACACATGTAAGGACAATCTGTCTTCAGCTCATTCTGCGAATGAACACAAGAGAAAACAGGTCACGAACCACAAGATGTGACAGAGGACACACAGCGATCAGCGCATCTCTGCTCTCTGTGACGACGTCAGGTACCTTCCATTCAGGGCTTAGAGGTCCTCTTCCTGTCTTGGCGGAGTGGAAAAGAGCAGGATCCTCTTCTGGCTTATAGTCCTAAAAGAGAACAAAACATTAAGATCCTGCAAGAAACAGACGACCTGAGTGACACCTGTGGACACAGCTGCAAGTCTACTGACTGAATGAGTCACGAGGATGTAGGAAGTGAAACATGACCAGTGTGATTTTCTCTGAAATCTTGCATGGAAAAGATGAAGTGAAGGGAAGTATGAGCCATTTCAAAAGAACAAATCTCCACATTTGGTGATTCAGTATTTGCCAGTAAAACTGAGGGATTAAAGGCGCCCTGTGGAGTTTTTACTGGTAAACAAAAGCGGTTTCCACTCAGTGTTTCTCAACCAAAATGCATCGTGTGCATCTTTGAGATCCAACAAACATGTTGAATGTGTTTCCTTCATCATGAAGTATTTGTGCATGTGGGAAAAGTTTGCCTTCGGGGCTTAAAACCTTCACGAAGTCACTTTAGTTTAATTACAGTTGATGTTCAATATTTTATAGGTATTTTATAATGAGGATTTTAAAATCATAGGTAGGTTTAGAGGCTTTTGTCAGGAGAAATACTGGAGTCTGTTTATATCAGAACTCATACAGCCCACGTCCCTGCTGATTAAATCTAGTTTTACACACACACGCACGCACGCACGCTCGTGTGAAACCAAAAGTCAGCGTTGACTTTTTATTTTAACCCACACCACGATCTTTACCTAAACCTAAATGGTTCGGTGCCTAAAACTCATCAAACTGTGACCGTTTCATTACGCTAACCACATGTAAGAAAGGTCTTCTGCCTTCTGCAAATTTGCAAATATTTACTTGTCCCCTGTGCAATATTTGCAAGGCTAGATTTTAAATCATGCAATGTTTACAGGCAGTACATGATTGCTAGCTTGCGGTCATCATCTTCACTGTCTTTTGTTGGCACATGGCTTCTCTTGTTTGCAGGTTGCTACAACCAGCTGTTGATCAGTGGAACAGCATGAAACCGCCTCTAGGATGTTAATCATGATGCCCAAATACAAAAACAGGTGTAGCTCTGTGGCAATACTACTGGTCAAAAACGGACACACCTCATTTATGCTTTAACACAGAAAATTGTCTGCTTGAAATAACAGTAGTAATTATTTAAATTACATCTCATCCTTCTCCCTTTAAAAAAATCTAATTCTAAGAATATGCAAATAATCATTTATAAAGTTGAACTTCTTTCACTTTCTTTCCATTTCACATTTGTGTAAATTGCATATATTAGTTTCAGAACAGCAGTTACTCGTCCTCTGAGATGAACTGAGACTTAAGGCGAGCTCTGAGAAACTGAAGCTGAAGGTTTTGCGGTGGCCCTCACAGTCTCTCGATCATAACATCAATGTGTGGATGTGGAAAACGTGTGGACAGACCTCAAAGGAGCAGAACAAGCAAGACAGTCCAACAATCACAGAAGTAACAGCCTTTTGCAGGAAGAATGGCCAAAAATCCCAAACAGGAACTGAAAGACAGATACTTGTCAAAGGGGGTGTTACTAAGTCCTGTGCAGGGGGGCCAAACTTTTGCCTCTGACCCTTTTCTTTTTTGTTATTTTGAAAGTATAAAAGATGGAAATAAAAAAGTAATGTTGCTTAAAATATTGCAGAAATATTTCATCTTCAGCTCTATGACTTTTGGAATCAGCCTCTGTACGTGGCTTTCACAGCACAGCAACATCATGTACTTTTACTGTGTGTAAATGTAAAGCAGTCACTGAAACCATTTTCTCCATGTGCATCTTACAGAAGACGAGTTTACACCAGCCAGTGCTGACTCACTCATAATGAAGCTGTTTAGTCGGAGGAATCAGCAACAGCAAGACTGTATTTTCACTGCATCCCAACCCCCGAGCTCAAGGCTCAGTGTGCTGTTTTAATCCATTAGCTCTGTAGGGAAAGACTGGAGGATGCTTGGAGCAGATGGACATTCAGATTAAGCCTTGGCCTCAACACTGATCCACTTTAGTCATTATAGAACAGGAGCTAGTGTAAGAACCACTGGGACAACTTCGACCCACCTGGCATGAAGAGTGGCTCCTTAATGCCTCCTTTAAGATGTTAAACCTCGCGCAACATGATGGTTTGGGTATTACTGACTGATAGGTGCCACAAGGGACTAATGAGAGACTTTAAAAGACGGTTCATTTATCAGTGGTCTCATGCTAAAAACCAAAGTGTGACAATCTGTATTCTGTGACTGCATCGTGTTTGAACTCTATCAACTGAATCAAATCAAATCAAATGTTGTCTAAGAACTGATTAGCCATCACGGTGCTTCCCCTTTAGAAAGAAATGCAGTCCAGCTGAATTCTCATGTCATTTAAACAACACAGGGAACACTTTAACTGATAGAGAGTGGAGGCGGACAGGAAACACAGTGAGGGGGAGACGTGCATCAAACGTTCACGTGCCGAATCAAACAGGGATTATTCACTGCATTAAAGAGCCAAATGATGATTATATCCATTACTGACAACTGAGGAGATGATTAGCGACTGCTGGAACTGTGTGTATTGTATTTTTTAATGTTTGTATGAATAGTATAAAAATGAGTTTGCTGTAGTAATCCACTATTTATGTACCAAACGTGTGTTTTACATTCAGGACTAGAATATAACATGAATTGATGTAAAACAGGCTCAAATCTGTTCCTCCAGTGTATCGTCTGTAAGTCAGGCAGTGTCCAGCCTGGAAACAATGCAACCCTCTCATTCATTTGAATGAGGCCAGTCTGGCGGCGCAGCAGGGGTGCCAACACAGAGGGCTCCCAAAAAAGTTTAATCTATCTATATGAAGCTGGCAAGGTGCTGTGCTGGCCAATCACATACATGCAAGCACGCCTGGTGAATTACTTTGCAACATGAACACTGTATTTCTACTGCTCACCCTGCGATTGCTGTGAGATGAAGATAAAATAACTGCTGCTGTAATAATCTGCCAGCCTACTATAAACCACTGGGTGGTGTTTTGGTATCTGAGAAGCCTTCAAATACACAGATCTGTCTGTCAAACTGGACTTCCTGGATGAAACTTCATGTCTTATTGGTCCCTGAAGCAACACAACCCAGAGCAATGCACTGTTTTAAGGCAGGGCTGAGTTCAGTCTGACTGCATGGTGCTCCTGACAAAAGCTTCACTCAAACTCTGATTATTCAACAGTCAACATCTGCTGTAATTGTAGCTTCCAGCTGTTAATAATGCTGATAACATAGCCTATATCCTATCATCAGGCTGAAGCTTCTCAGAGCTGCCACTGAAGACAACAAAGGACAATCTGAAAATGTAAGCGATCAGCAAAGCCTACATGGTATGTGTCCTAACAACCAGACTATCAGGGTATGGCTTACCGTTATAAATAACTGCAACAGCACAATGAAAGGTCTGTTTTTGGATGGGTTTTCCTTTTCAGGAGTGACACGTTTTTCTACGAACACATTAAGCGTTGTTCACCTTTGCTCAAAGCAGGTGTTGCTTACAGAGCACTGGAGGTAATCATATAACCATCATAATAAGCTGACATGTGGAGCCACAACAGGAAAAACATGTTTTAGCCAAATACCATTAGAGAGGAGATTTAGACTCTTCCTTTGTTAACTTGTGTAAATATTCACTGAACAACCCAGTCCTAATCCTCACTTGTACTTCCAGGCCATCTTCTGTGAGGCTTTATAGATGATTGCCCTGATAACTGTGGATAAATGAACAAAGTGACTGTATCTCAGCTGCTTTAAGTCAACCTGTATGACCACACTCCTCCTCAGGGTGGAGACATCCTGCAGTAAATCAGAGGTGTTACCTCCTCCGGCTGTGTGCTGTCTAGTTACAGATGATCCACTCACAAAACATTTTGAGATCTTTGTTTAGTGGTTTGAAAAAGCCCTTGAACACCACCAGCATGGTAGCAGTTAAACTCACCCCAGGGGCCACTTCTTCTTTGTTTGAAATATCTATGGGAACCACCTCCACGGTCCTCCACGTCTGCTCGTCCAGGTCATGGACCTGGTACAAAAGACAAAGACAAGCAAGTTAAACTCAGCAGTGCACAGATAACAAGTGACTCTGTGTTTCTCATTCAAATCGGTGTTGAGTGCAAATCTAATGAGATTCAAATTGAAAACCACACAGGTGGACTGTAACTTGAACCTCATACCAGTGTCAGACAGTCAGGATATCTCGGTCTCTGCTGCTTCAATTTACTTACATTTTCTATTGTTCCCATGTCAGGTTTGTGCCACGTCTCGATCTTTATCATAAAGTCATCCTTCATGTACTCATTCTGAAAAGAGGAGAAAACATACAGACTTCATCACGGGGATAATGAATATTTGGCTTTTAGTTTTTAAAGTGTCTGCCTGAGAAATCAGGAACTGCTGCTACAGTGAATGACGACAGGTGCAGCTGATCTAAGGCGGCACCATGAATGGAGGATACTAAGAGATGTACTTAAACCCTACAGCTAAATCCAATTAGCTGATCAGACATTTAGACTGAAACGACACTAGAGATGCAGCATTCCTCAGCTCAGATCTATCTTTAACCCTCACTTGTTAGCTTGCAGATAATTGTGTAGTATTGAAAACAGCTAAATTTCACAGAAAACTATCAAAGAAGTGAAGTAACAAAACTTTTCATGTCAAGTTCAAATTTGTTCAATTTTGATATGAAACTTGCACCACTGACCAAAAGCAAGTCATCTCGATGGTGCTGACCCGTGAGGGTACAGAGAGCCGGAGAGGCCAAAAAGAGGAAGCCATCATAGTTTAACTGTGCTGCAGCATCCACCTTTATTTAACCTCCTCTGTGGGAGTATAACTGCCCAGTACAGAGAAAACAGAAAGAAGCTTGTTCCTGTGCTCCCTTGTTAGTGGTTAGCTTGTCAGCTATAGTAATTCACTAACTAGACCTGCAAGTAGTCCCGCTGTCACCAAGCTCTACAAGACCAGATATATGAAAAAGACATGCAGCTGAATTTTGCACTCTCACTTTCTGATGAGATCAGAGCTTAAAGTTTGACAAACAACTCACCGTCACAACTGCAGAGGGAGGAGGTGAAAGGGAAAAAAAAGAAAAAATGAGCATCAGTATGTTTGAAAAAACGAGCACTTTCAAACCATATACAGAAAAAAACCCCATAAAATGTCCATTTAAGTGAGGCCATGACCACATGCAGCTATGACCTTTCATGTTTAAGATATCATGCATGCACACAGCAGTGAAAAGTACGAACTGATTCATTCTTCAGCTTGAACTTACTGGTGCGACAGTACGGGTAGGCGTTCCAAGCCTTTTCGTGAAAAACTAACGCTCCCTCTGGTGCGATCATCTTCACAAACCCTGGGACTTTACTGCACAGGGAGAGAAGAAGTCAGACAACCAAGCACACCGAATACAGAGGATGGACAAAATAAGAGGAAACACCTGGATGACCCTGGTGTCACAACCACGTCAGCTCTCCTTGTAATGCTTCATAGAAATCTGTATGTAGTTGAGTTATTAAACCTTTATCTTATTTGAGGGATGAAGACAATCTATTTTGCACCAGGTTCCCTTTCTTCACTCTTCAGTCTGACTTCATGATATCTGAATTTGCTTGGCAGACTTCATGGAGATGTTATCAGCATGAAATATGGAGAACATCACGCAGGAATGGTGTTTGCTCTGTATGGTAAAGCTGGTTCAGTAAAATGGCTGCTTATTTTGGCTGCTGCACAACCAAGCAGAGTAGTCAAACACCTAATGTCTCCCCTCCGATGGCTGCCAATACAGTTCTGCCATCAGACTGAACAGCTGGCAACAGGCACGGCCTGCTAACGTTTCCTGCGATCCAAACAAACACATCCAGATGGAGGCAAAAAGTCAGATCATGTTGTCATTGCCAACACTCCAGGTTTTATGCGCCTTACTTACTTAGGTAACTTGTTTGGGGGTTTGCTAAAGGTGATAGGTATTTATGTCTATCACACATGTGTCAGTTGTGTGGTAAATTGAGGCTGCAGATGTTCACCTGTCTCTCCGTCCCTATCAGTGAGGTTTAAATGGCCTCTGCTGCATGTGTGGCACATGTTTTTTCTTTAAAGTTTACAAATCCTGTCAAACAGTATTCAGCTTAGCCGTTACTATATGAGTGAGTGTAAGTTCTCTTTCCAAAGGTGCCTCCATTATTTTGTCTACCCTGTGAATATGTAAACTCAGTGTTATCCAATGATTTCAGTGAGAAAAAGCCAAGCTTTTTTCAAGGACTTGCCTCTTTAGATGGTATATTTTATGCGTGTATTGTCCCTTCTCCCCATCCTTCTCATAAGGTTCATTCTTCAGCACCTCGATGCCTTCTCCTCCTCCTGTCTCGTTCTTGCTGGCCTCGGCCACGGAGTACAGCTGCCCTACTTGATACTGTGAGAAATGGGAAGAGAAAGAAGACATAGACTGAAGATCTTGAAGTAAACAGCCTTAAACAACAGGAGCAAATCCTGTGGGTTATTTGCTAGAATAGACACAAACTGAGCAGGTCCCTGAAGCTGAGGCAGATGCTTTATGGATGCAGTACCACTACAGGCCACTAGATGCTACACAGAAAATTCCTAGACTGTATTTAAGTTTACTGCAGCTTTTTGACTGTTGATCTCATATTTCTGGGTCTATTCAGATGGCAGTGAGCTGTAAACTCAAACTGATTCAAGCATCCTTTCATCAAACTGTGGCTAACCCCACAAAGGCTACATCCATGTTCTTGTACAGTCTATAGCATAGACATCCTAATTAATCTTCAAAATAAAGTTTGTACACTAATTACACCTTAGAGGCCTTACTTTTGATGTGGCATATGGAATATTAACATCTTTTGTTAGGATTTTACGGCTGCAACAATTATTGTGACAAAGGAATACTAACCCGGACACCTCTGGCTGTGTTTATTCTACCCAAAACCCTGGATTTTTAAAAAAAGCATTTCTCATAGAAACCAAATGCTATAACTGCCAGACACATGTTTTTCCCCTTTCGAGTCGAAAAGTTTGTGAAGTAGGGCCAACGTATGATGTCACTGGATATCACAATGGGGTCTGGGCTCATTTTTTTGAGAGTATAAACAGTACAATTACATAGAAAACTAAGCACAAAAAAATGTGATTTATATTGAGAGCAAGATGACAAAGAGAATGTGGTTTTATAGGCTGAGCTCACACCCAGTCCAGTTCTCTGCAAACACCACTACCAGCCTGTCACACCAATACCAGTGCTCTCTAACAAAGGCTATTTTGTCTCAGTATGTGTACCAGTATTAGCACTCTGTGTACAGGAGAAAATAAATACATGACGGCTCCAACATGCTGTAGCTGTAATATATACTGTATCAGCAACTCTTAGGAAGACTGGATTCAAAGGATATTTGCTCAAAATAATTTGTGATGAAATATCAAAGAGGCTACTCACCTCTTCCACAGAGACTGGCAACACTACACGGCTGAAAGAGAGGAAACAAGGGAGAGGTGGGGCAGGAAATGGACAAACAAGTTAAATATATTTGAGTGTATGTAGAGTAAAATGCAAAATACTGCGAAGATGCTCAAATGTTAAGATTTTAAAGATTTTAAACAGTGCATGGTTGAGCCTGGGCAGAAGTTAGTGCTATTAATATTACTACTAAAATACTAAGCCAAGTCAATTTGATTTATATAGCACAAAATCACAACAGGCGTTATCTCAGGACACTTTTCATGTAGCGCAGGTCTAGACTGGACTGTTTATATTATTTACAGAGACCCAGCCACATCACAGTGTCTGAATGCACGGTGGGACTGAGTGACCTGACAAAAATGGAAAAGCATGAAGTTGTGTGTAAATTTCACTCTGACCATCTTTGGGGAAAAAAATGAAGTGGCCCTGTGCTAAAAGAGGAAAATCAGTCTCCCACTCTGAATGTTAAAACGCTGCTTCAGTCCCCAAAAGTGAGTCACATGGTTGTTGCCCTTTTATAAAGCAGCAATAATTCCTCATAACTGAGAGCCACATTTTAAGTAAGACAGCAAAAAAGATTCTGTATTTACAGCAAGACTAAGACACAATAATAAAGACAATGATGCACTAGGGTGCAATACAAAATGATGTCCTAAAACCATGACATTATAAGGGTAAATACAATAAATAGCCAACTAAGAAGGAATTTTATTTATGCCGCCACAATCCAAGTTTTATGTTTTTCTGTTTCATTTCATGTCACCATGACAGAGTGGGGCAACATGCTTTTGTTTAGTTTTGGTGGGTCACAGTAGGTGGGTGCAGTTTTTACTGTTCAGCTGTGATTATCAAGGAAAGGAAAACAGGCCTTCTCTTCCTCAACACAACATACTTTCAGTAGTAAAGTAAAGTAAACCATTTTAACAGGCCAATATACACAGTGAAAATACATTTACAAAAGAGAGCAGCAGCTCTTACAGCAGTGTAACCAGGGCTCAATAATGCACAGCCGAGATGTGGAAATTACAGCGTAATCATGGAATGGATGAATCCACTGAACAGACGCACAGTAAAAGGCACTGTCTTCCCTGTAGTTTCCTGTCCTCTCAGGCAGCCCCTCCTCCTCTGCCACGGCCGGCAGATTCAGCAGCCCAGCCTTAACTAACACCTAAACTGACTGATGAAGTTTGTTCAGGTCAGAGAGCCCCTTAACCAAAGGGACCATAAAGTAAACAGTAACTGAAAGCCATTAGACAATATATTTATACCCAAGAGAATTAACATAGAACTAGAGAGTGTACCCTAAAAACACTCTGTACACAAAGGATTTTACAGGTAAAGATACCCGTAAAGGACTTTTAATGGATGTGGCCAATAATACTTTTTACAGAACTTTTGAGCTGAAACAACCCACCAACAGTAAATAAATTGGCAACTGTTGTGATAACTGATTCTTTGAGCTACTGTTCCTGGCAAAAATTCCAGACATTTAATGTTTCCAGCTTCTTAATTTTTAGTATTTTCTGCATTATGTCATTGGAATACTTTTCGGTTTCGAATCGTTTGTCAGCCAAATTAATCTGAAGATGTCATCTTGGGCTTTAGGAAATTGTGACAAGTATTTTTCCTTATTTCAGACATGTAACAGACCTAATGAATACTTCTTAATGTACATACAAATATATTAGAGATGCACCCATTCACTTTTTCCAGTTCCAATGTGATTCCAATTCCCAAATTAGGATATCTGCCAATACCAATATCAGAGCTCTTCTTTCTTTGTTATTATTATGATTATTATTATTATCATCATCATTATTATTGTTATTGTTGTTTTTGTTGGTAGCATTATGTGTAAGGCTACACGACGCTGTAGTAAACCACCCAGCACCGCCTATTAAAAGACCAGAAAATATAGAAAACTGCAAGTTAAGTAGGTTTCAAACAGACAGGTGTAGGAGTGCAAATTGCTAGGGCAACTCCTTTAATGTTTTTTAAAAACTTAAAGGATAACTTTCTTTTTTTACAACCTGGACCTTATTTCTAGCATTAAATACGACCATTTACTCACCCAGACAACTTTGGTGCCATTTGGAGTCGTTTTGAAGAAATTAGCCCCAGAGGAGCGGCGCGTATATCTGAATAATGCGAGTACTCGGGGCACCCATGCGCAGCCTCTATAACGCATAATCTGCGGCGAAACTCGTTCATATTCCAATATTTTGTTATGATATGCTGGTGCTATTTCCCTCTGAGCCACGGTCGGCTAGTTTAGCTGTAGTTTGGCACAGCTATGGTTCGTTATTGCGTATTCGTAGCCGACCGCCGCAGAGTCAGCCGTGTTGTGGCTGGCTGCTCGCAGTGTGTGGAGTTTGGAAATGACATCATCCACGTCAGAGGTAGTTGTCTAGAGACGCCGGATGTTGATAACATGCCACCATGGGCTCAGAGGGCAATAGCACCAGCATATCATAACAAAATATTGGAATATGAACGAGTTTCGCCGCAGATTATGCGTTATAGAGGCTGCGCATGGATGCCCCGATTACTCGCATTATACGGATATACGCGCCGCTCCTCTGGGGCTAATTTCTTCAAAACAACTCCAAATGCCACCAAAGTTGTCTGGGTGAGTAAATGGGCGTATTTAATGCTAGAAATAAGGTCCAGGTTGTAAAAAACAAAAGTTATCCTTTAATAAATCAAGTGCATCAAGCAATGCATTATTAACTACTAGTAAGTAGATCTTTAGTTCAAAAGTAATACGAATTTTTCAAAGAGCGCAATGGCAAATTCTGAACTCCTTCATAAGGTTTTCAAAGTGAAAATTTGAAATAAAAGTGCAACAATTGTTTGGAGAAATAAATATCTGCACTATCAAAAACCCTATCAAATATAAGATAACTTGTATTTACAAATATATACAAATTATGTCAGCATCGGCACCCGATCCCGATATTGGATCAGATTGTCCAGACTCTAGTACATGTAACCCATCACAATAAATCTGGCATGTAACTGGAGGAACAATGTAGCACAAAGGCAGAGTGCACTGTTTATAATTCTGGTTCATAGCATGCATGTTGGTTCTGTAAAAATGTACAAACGCATCCACTGCATGAGATTGTGAAGTAGATCAATCAAGCTCAGTGTACCATGTTACAACAGAGAGGTTTTAATCCAGTGCCATGATGATCTGAGAGCTTTCACTCTGTCTATTTTAGATTAGATTTCAGCAAAAGATGAGGAATTAATCAGTGAAACTATCAGTGATACATTTGCTTCCATAAAGATGTTTTCCAGACATATTGTGGCATCAGTTTCATTTTACTGCCTAAAAGGGGAAGGATTACTCACCAAAATTCGTGTTTTGCTTCTATGTGCAAGATAAAGTGACCATTACAAAAACAACTTTGGCCCATGATGCACTTCAAACCCCACCTACTGCAATGACAACAGGAAGAATCCAGTTCTCCTCAGCTTACAGCCAGGTCTGTTAATGATTAATCAGTTATTGATTATTCACTGTTAAGAAACTGACTGTGCTGTGCTAGGAAAATGTCCCTTGTCAATTGTTAAAACCTTTATTGAGGAAAAACATGCATAATGTGGCCAGTGACAAGAAATTGCTAGCAAACTCCATCCTTAGTATTCAGTCTCATGCATTCATTATATACCCAAATTAACTGTGTTTACACTGGCAAACGCTCAGTAATACAGAGCAGTAACAATGGCAGCAGAGAGAAGGTCTACACTGGAAATAGCTTTGTTGGATAATACAAGGCAAAACTATTTCAATGATTTGACAACGGCTGATCAGTCATAGTTCAGGTGGTCCTGTAGTCAGACCAAGTGAAAGCCCTTTATGTGCCTTAGCAGACATCACAGACACCTGCAGCACAGTGCTGTGATGCTTAGACAGAGAGCAACTTCGTCAAAGTTTGAATATTGAGCTGCTTGATTAAATTTCCCTTCGCAATGCCCAACAAACTACCCAACCCAAAACATTTAATTCATCTAGAGCTGAAATCGATTAGTCAATCAACAGGATATTTATCTGACAACTGCTTGATTGTTCGTCATTTGTTATGCAGAATGCCAAACACTCAATGATTCCAGCCTCTAAAATGTGATGATTTGCTGATTTTGTGGCCATAAAGAAAAGTTATCTCAATATATGTGGGTTCTGGATTGTTGTTTTGACAACAAAAAAAAGAGAAAATTATTATTAACATTTTTCTGACATTTTATAGACTAGATGGCAGATTAACCGATTATAAAAATAATTAATGGATGCAGCCTTAAATTAATCAATACAGAAATAGCAGAGAGATCATTTTATTACATTACTTGCAGACGTAATCAACCTACATCTATAGCACAGTGTTTCTCTGTCAATCATAACCAAAGCTGAATTTCACAACTTCCCCTTACATTATTATGTAAGAGGTGAAGATTGTAGTACAGGTAAATAGGTTAAGCAGGTTGCAGGATGTCCAAATTGGTCTTATTGCAGATAGTGTGTTTGTAGCATGTAAAACAAATACATGTTAGAATATTTGTCTTCTTAATTGCGCAACTAACCACAAATGATTTGGTGCTGAATTGAACTGATTTAGAGTGGTCATAGTAAACACGTGTGAGGGTTAAGATGGTTTGAAGACATGACCAACAAAACCCTACCAAGGCATCACTAATAACAAGCATGGTGGTATGACAGAGCTCTCTTCCTGATGTCTTAGATTATTCACTACTCTATGTGTTGTGTGCAGTAAGAAAATGAATGGTCAACACTAATGGTAATGAACTTTTCTCTTTAAGATGTAGGCCTACACATTTTACACCAAACCCAGATGTTGTTACAGGTAAAACGGATTCACAGGTTTTCCATTTACAATATTATCTTCTGCATATGATAAGCTCATTTTCACAAGACACCTGCTTTAAATTGATCTTTAGTAATGAGTTACTACAGAACATGTAAAGATATGATTTGATAGGAATGTCTGTTTGCTTACTGACTGTATTGTGAGCAGAATAGTTAATATATTGTTCAACACGAAGACACTAGAAAGAGAAGATAGTGGCCAAATTACAGTACATCTGATCTTTAAACTGCCTTTTACCTGACTGGTCATATATATCATATTACTTTGTTTAATTATTTCATGTTATTCATTTAGTAATTATTATTATCATTACTACATGGTTATGGATAGACATCTCAGCTGTAGGAGCACACAGTACCTGTTACAGCTACACGTATGTCTTATAAAGCAGAATAAACGGTGTGGAAATGACAGCATCTCAAATTAAAGTCAGACCAAAACTTTGCTATATCCATCTGTCGTTTGAACAGCATTTAGTGCTACAGCAGCTATGATGCACGTTAGCACCAACGCTTACTGCTGAGTGTACATTAGGGAACACACGGGGTTAAGGGTGTGCTAGCTTAACATACCATGGCTACAACAGGTACCGTTATCTGGAGCGGATATAGGTTCGCACGAAGTAAAACTAGCTTTGCTGAGAAAAAAGTGGACAATAACAACCATCGCACTGTTCCAATGATATATAGTTATGGGCAGCATTCCGGTGATTGGCTATATAAAACAGGTAGCTTTACTCGTGTGTTAATATTAGCCGCCCAGTTAAAGGGCTAACTCTGTAATGCTAGCGGCAACAAAGTAACAGCAAAGTAGTTAGTCCTTCCACAACCTCAAGCTAGCTTGAAGGGTAACTTACCAGTGCTAAGTGGTATGAGCCAACACTGGAGGATTGCTCCTCCCGAACTCTTTGTTGTCGCTAAGGTTATGTCTGATACACCGTCATTACACAGCAGCTACCTAACGTTGGATGTGTGCTTTACAATTTTAATTCCGTCAGAAAATTGCCATGCTAGCAGCTAGCCGGCTGCTACAGCTAGCTTAGCTAGCTAGCTTTGATGGTAAATCCGACGGAGAAGGAACCTTAATCTGTCACTCACGGGACCAAAGCTTAACGTTACGGCACTTTAGCGATATAACACGAAGCTAACTGGCTAGCTAATGTTGGTGCTATATTCAACTATCAAAGTCAAGTTAACTAACTGAATGTTCATATTATTTGTGTGTAATCAGTGCAGCCGTTTTATGTAACTCATTATTATTAAGAAGCTAATTATCCTCTCTTACAACTCAGCAGTTACCGTTAGCTCGCACTAGCAACGCCTAAAAAAGACCGGTGCGTCCGCTTGTCCACGTCCTGATCCACCCTGCTCAAAGATGGCTTTTTACTGGCTACATGATCATTAAATTAATCGAACGACAGCGATGGACGGTACACACATGTTTACTCTTCAGTAATAAGCTCTTGGACAGGTAAAAATAGCTCTCTAAATGCGCCAAAAGACATTTTTTAAAAACACTTCAGACTCACTATTCCTTGATGAGCACCATCTTCGTCACCCGGGCTGCGCCTGCGCGCTGGGAGTCGACACCAGATAGAATTATCAATAAGTTAGTTCCGCCCTCCAGAAAAATCTGATTGGCTAAAGAATCCACACCATCTTTCTGTACACTGCCTCATCTACTGTAGTAACATGTATTCTAACATATTAATTTAAACGCTGTGATTGGCTGATAATAATATATAATAATAACATTGATGCAATGAAAAATCTATCAATGATAATGAAACGATCGGTACACATTTTCCAAGAAAGAAGAGTCATTATAAATACACTTATTTGATAATTGTGAATGTAAGATGATATTTTGAAAATATTTAGAGGAATATTTACGTAATTTAGCTAATTAGTAAAGACCCTGTTGCTTACTTTGTTTGTAATTCTGTCACTCCAAGAGAAATGATGATTGATTTGCTCAATCCTGTTACACAAATTCTATATATGTAAGTAAATATTTTAAAAATGTCCTGCAAATATCAGAGCATTTTATTTCATTGCAAGAACTCATGGAGAGCAGCAACTGGTGTCTGAAACACATGGAAATAGTGCTGCCAAACATCACGTGTACCATTTTATTTATTCATATATTGTTACGTATTTACTAATCTATTAATTATATACTATATATTCATTTTATTGATTGTGTGAGACCTCTTTGTGCATATAGTTGTATTTATTGCATCTTCTTTAGAAGTTATTCTGTAATGTGATATGTATTTCACCTACCCTTTGTTCAGACTGTGTTTTCTGTTTCAAAAATCATCCGAAGGTTTTAAGAGCATCTTGTGGGAAAATCACAAACTTCTACTCCTTTGGTAAGATAATCTCTTAACATACCTCCATATCTAACTCAAATACAGTAATTCTGTACATTTAAAGACTGAGTTCCATATAATAATAATAATAGAGACAAATAAGAACTTATCCACCAAGGCAACCTGAAAAAAAATAGTGTATAAAGACCCTATTTTATGGATTATCCCCCAACACAAACAAGTCCTACAGGAAAAACTATTATACTATAGATATAACTGGAAATTAAAAGAGCGCCATTAAGTATAATGAGTTTTCTAACTTATATCTACTGTGCAGGTCTGTTGTGGTGAGATTAAAGCAGTGGTGGAGGAAGTATTCAGATCACATAATTACATACCACACACTGCTAATTCTAACTGCTTCATAAACTGTTCAGCAGTTTAATCCAAGCAGTAAAACATTTTTAATAAACTGATCATGTTTGTGTGAAAGTGTGAATTTAAAAAGTAAGTATAGCAATTCAAAAGCACAGCATTTCCCTCTGAAATACAGTAAGTATAAAGCAACTTAAAATGGAAATATTCAAGTAAAGTACAAGCACTGAGATTTCTCCAGTCTAATCTAAGATTTACTGTTTCATGTTTATTGTGAGTGGAAAGATTTCAGAATTTTACACCCCATAACTGATTTCTGCCATGAAAGCAAGACAAGAAGAGGAACATGTTTATTTGTCAGCTTCTTGAGAATCGGGATATCTCTAAATAGGAGTGTGGCACCGCTGCAGAATTGTACATTATAAAGTCACTAACACACTGAACAGCAAGAGGCACCATGCTGACAATCACACATAAATCAAATCTCCATAAAAAATATCAAAATGTTTTCTTTACGTCTTCCTTGGTTTAATTGTCTTTATAAAATGTATAATAATGACTGGAAAACACAGTTTACTTTACAAGATAAAAGACAACAATAAGCATCGATAATGACATTTAACAATAATCATTACACAATAAATCAAGGGCAGGTTCAGGTCAACTTACACAAATATAGCGAGCATTTAGGTTGACATAAATTCTCAGGCATTCGGTCAACAGGCCGTAGGTACAGTACATGGAGGCATTGAGACACATGCTCTCTCGTCAGTCATGGAAACACAATTAAAGCCAGAGACTCAACGCTTCTCTTCGAGTCACTTTGACCTTCCAGCTCTCTCCAGAAGAAGGCACAGTCATCACATTCAAAACATTAACATCCCTTCACACACAAAAAAAAAAAAACAGAACGACATGAGAAATCACTGTCAGTATGAAACAGTACTTCTTTTTCCTCGTATTCAGCAGGTATTGCTAAAAATGTTGACGTATTCAGCCGGTAAATGAACAGCTTCTGTCGTAGTACAAACACCAAAAAAACGGAGCTGAGTTCAGCAGGGCAAACATCCCAAATCTCAACATTTAGACGATGGAAAAAAATGTCCGGGTGAGAGGAACTTGTAGCCGTTCCCAGACGGAAGTTTGATGCCTCCTTTGGAGTTTGTTGGAAGATTAGACGATGGAGCTGGAGGTGGTTTAGCCTCCAGTTTTTGGTGACCGTTTGGTCTGTCGCCAGTGTTTCGCTCCTCAGATTCCTCCACGTTTTTGCTGACGGACTCATGTCGCGGTGAGAGATTTAGCAAACCCAAAACATCTTTCTGGACTGTACTCATTTTTTTATTCCCACCTCGGAGTAAACTGGCAGGGCAGGGCACCTCGTGTTTCTGGCCCGCGTTGGCCCAGAAGGTCTTTAAATTATGAACAGCCTGGACTTTGTGGTCCTGTTTTGGCTGGTTCAGGTCGGGGGTGTTTGCGGGGCTGGAGGAGGCGGAAACGGACCCTGTGGAGGAATAGGAAAGGGCGGGTGATGGGGCGCTGACAGCAGGAGAGTGGGATGGTGAGATGTGGGTGGTGTAAGGTGAGGTAGGGTATTTCAGTTTGAGCTGAGCCTGCGGATGCACATCGGTTGAGGCTGCGGGGAAAGGCGAACCCCGCTCCTTCACAGAGAGACATAACGAAGGAGTGGAACGAGCTGGGCTGCTGCAGCCGGAGCTGATTTTCTGCAGTGATGAGGAGCGGGATGGTGGTTTAGGCCGAGTTGGAGGAGGTGTTGAAACAGATGTTGGGAGGGGGGAGAGATGACTAGAGAGGGAAAGAGGAGAGGAGCAAGCCTTCAGACTTGCTCTACTGGGTGGTCTGCTGAATGCGCTGGTCTCAGAGGGCTGAAACCCCCGTGCACCTCCCGCGGGAGTCAAAGTTGGGGTTGTGGGAGTCGACAGAGAGGGCTGCCTGGCATGTGCCTCCTCTCTGCCCTCAGGCCCCCTCAGCGTCTTCCCCCTCATGTTCGCTTTCTGCAGGCTCTCCACAGCTTGCATGTGGCTCTGGGTCTCCTCCAGAATCTTCTGGGCCAGTTCCTGGGGGTCCAGTTGTCCCGCAGGTACCGTCCTCTCCTCCTGGGATTTGACCGTGCTGTCTGTCTCAGTGCTCGACTGGTCCGACTCAGAGCTGCTAACCTTCCCTTTCCCGGTCCTCTGAGGAGATGAGCTGGAGAAGAAAGGAGACAAAACAGCTGAATTTCCAGTTGAGCTCATCTACAGAAGGAACAATTAGCTTAGCCTATAAATGCTATGACATGTGGCTATTGTAACTGTTACATTAACACTTGACTTAACTGCATAAAATAACAGAAAGGCCAAAAAACTAACAACAGAGTTATTTTAGGCATCCAAAATAAAATTCCCACATATTTACTGCCTAAGAAGTCGGAAAACGTCAAAGCTTGAATGAACATGAATCACAAATATTTCCACTCATTCCAAATGTAAATCAGCTTGTTTCAGACTTTATCTTGTAAAGTTTGATTAGCGGGGACTCATTCTTTCGATAATTTCTGGAAAATTCTTAATAAAAGTTAATTTCTAGTGGCCTGACAAACTACTGCTGTCCTGTCCCGTGTGTGGACACAGCAGGTTGAAGCAGCTGGTAGTCAACGTTATGATATTTGCGTCCTGCTGCACTATGCAAACTACTGTGACACTGCACAGATCAGAGCAGCTTATCAGTCAGTCTCAATCAGCTGCGTTCCCACCTGCAATTAATGGTTGCCGTGGTGACAGTAACTGCTGAGAGTCTCCTGGGTCAGACCGTTAATTTAATAGAGATTAACCTGCTCAAGGTCTCAGCTAACGCTGGAGGCAGCCGGACGGCACTGCTGTCGCTCTGAGGCTCACTGAGCGCAGTGCAGAAGTCTGTTTGCTCAGACTGTTGAGGATGAGGAGTGAAAATTGTGTGGAAGATGAAGAAGCCGAACACTGAACTTACACTTCCTGCTTGTGTTTGGAGCTGGTGGGAACTTTCAGGGTCAGCGGTGGAGCTTTTATTGGAGACGTAGGTGTACTGATGCTCCCCTTGGAGGAAAGTGAAACGGGGTACCCGTGACCTCCAGCGGACCCCCTCCCAGCGCCGCCTCTGCCTTGTCTGTGTCCCGCAGGTAGTGGCAGTGTGTCACAGTCCCTCCTCCCTCGCCCTAGTGGCTCACTGCTTATAATGGAGTACCCCTCATACTCCTCTTCCTCCCCTTCTCCCGTCAGGCCTCCTCCGTGATTGGTCAGCAGGCCTCTCGGCAGGCCACCTGAATGGCGGTGTGAGGCGTAGAGCCCGCCTCCCCCGCGAGGTCTCTCTAGCTCCTGCTGATGTGAGCGCTGGCTGATGATGTCGCTTCCTGCGGGCTCAGGTCGGGACAGGAAACTGAGGGAGGAGGCGAGGGAGCTGAGGCTGTAGACGGAAATGGCGTCGCAGGAGAGGTTGTCGGGGCAGACCGGGGGTAAGAAGGAGGGCTGAGGAGGGTAGCAGCCGGAGAGGGGTAACGAGTGGGGCTGGGAGGCCGACTGGGAGGATGACAGAGACTCCAGGGAGGACGAGCTGTCCATGCTCAGGCGCTTGGGAAGCTCCGTGGAGTCTGAAAAAGAAGGAGAGAAGGAGTGACTTCAGGTGAGAGGCTGGAGTAGAGAAAGAGATGAAGTAAATTTACTTCCATCCACGTTCTTCTCACCAAAGAGAGCGAGAAGAGACTGAAGGGCGAAATGCATGATGCGCCTGCTGGCCTGCTTTCCAGTCTTCAGCACCACCTCCTCCTGACCCACCTCACACAGATCGAAACCTGAGAGCGACAGTGAAGGGACGTAACTAAGTACATTTACTCAAGTACTGCAGATCTTACTTACAAAGAATATGATGCATAATCATAAATACAAAAACAGCAAATACAGTAGCTCCAATTAGCACCACTTTCTAAGTTGATTAATTAATAATAACCTGAGATTAACCTGCTGAGTATTAATAAATGATGTGTTAACCCTAAAAAAGCCTTAACTTAGAACTGTCTCATAAAAAAGGCCTGATTAGAGACTGATAGCAATAAGTCAATGAGTAATTAACATATATATATGATAAAACTCTTTAAGGACAATCTGCATGAGTACTTACTCTATTACTTTACTTTTGAATGCAGGATTTCTACTTGTAATGGAGTATTTATAATGATGTTGTGTTGCTATTCTTACTTAAAGCTCCAATGTGTAAGAATTAAAGGGATCTGCTATAATCTAATATTCATAAGTATGATTATTATTCATTGCTAAATGCTAAAAACTGGACCTTTAAGTAAATGTCATTTCGTCTCATTCTGTCTCATCTGAGCTGTTTGCAGCAGTTAGTTTCACTTCAAAATAAAAGTCGTGGTTTACTCTCCCGATGACTCACCAAGCGCAGCCAGGAACTCGTGACAGCCTGGAAGCCTCCAGAGCTGCACGCTTATCGACACTTGAATGGGAGCCAGTGAAAAGTCCTGCTCTTTGTCGCCCGACTGCAACTGCACCAGCACCTGGTGAAGCTTTGGAGAGGAAAGAGGCAAAAATGATCGGAAGGAAGAGTGAGAGGGAACAGCTGCGATACACAGAAGCTCAAAAATAAGGAAATATCTATCGATTGATGAAGCAACAGCATCGTGAAGTTCTTTCAAACAAGACATTCGACTCGTTCATATCTTAGCGTTCTTATCCCCGGCATCTCGAACGTTCCCTGAGCTCGGGTCAGCAGTGTCATCAGGAAACACTTACCATTCCCACCATGCCTTTCACCGCCTTTGAGAGGTGGGTATGAGAGAGGAGGAAACACAACTTTGTGGTTTGCTCCTGTGTAACTGTTGGGTTGGAGTCACTGCACACGCCGCCATGCGTGAACGATGACATGCTGATGAAACCTGGTGACCCCCACGGCCACAGCGTGGAGGAGCTCAGGTGGCGTGAGATTTAACGAACCAGGTCAGTAACAGGTGTGAAAAAGGAGGAAAAGTGAAAATCTGTATGTCGCTGTGTCAAGATATTTCACTTCTCACTGTTAAGTAACGTTTTTTTGGCCAATCAGGAGCAGGACGAAGATGAGTCGTCTAATGTCAGACGCACAAACACACACACACACACACACAGTTCAGACGTTGAGATGCTGACAGGAACCAGTGGTGGAAAGTAACTAAGTACATCTACTCAAGTAGTAAGTACAGTTTTGAGGTACTCGGTACCAGTCCAGGTACCGACCCCCAGGTTGGGCCCCACTGGACTACACTAGCTAACTAGCTCACTGTATATGACGTAGTTGAAGGCAGCTCCAGCTGCAGCAGCTCCAGCTGTAAGATGCAGCTCTAACATTGATGCTTCAGTATCAACAATCTAATAATGTCTCATAGAATCAGAGATCAGTCACAGGAGACATTTTACTACACAGACAGTACTTTTACTGCATGAAGCTGATATACTGCTGTACTTTTACTGCATGAAGCTGAGAATACTACTGTACTTTTACTGCTGGTACTTCTAATTTCACATTTTGCTGTAATTTTACTTAAACAGGATTCTGAATATAAGACCTTAACTTATAATGTATGAGTACATTTACTCCTTTGCACCTTCACATTTGCTTTTAATTAAATAAAGGATGTGAGTACTTCTTCCACCACTGGCATGGCTGACTGTGACACTACTGTACAACATGGCAGTACCTTATGGATGAGCTGCTCTCCGGCCTCAGACGATGTGACCAGTTTGCAGAGAGCCTGCAGAGCTGGAGGAGTCAGACCTGAGGATGTACAGGAGGTTAATTAGACCATCACACTTATTTACTTCCTTTCATTACGACTAACACCGGCAGACTTTGGAGGATTTTCTCTCCAGCGGATGTAAAACACACACATTAAACGTCATTTCACGGCAGACAGCTCACAGTTCTTGTACTCTGGATCCTGGAGGGAACAGGTTGTTATTCTATCAGCGTGACTGACATGAGGGACACTTTGAATAAAGGAAAAGCTGCGGTACCGAGCAGGGACTGTAGGGTGGTGCTGCACTGCTGGAGCCGATCTCCAGGGTCTGAGGTCGGGAAGAAAACCGCCGCCGGGAGTCCAGCACCGCTACCAGAGAAGTCCAGCCGGAAGCCCACAGCAGACAGGAGGGCCTGCCACCCCGGCACCCCACCCACCTGAGAGAGGAGAGGAGAGGAGACACGGGGGACACGAGCGAGGACACACTCAACTGATGTACTTGTACTTGAGTATTTTCATTTTCTGCTACTTTACGCTTCTATGCCACCATGTTTCACTCCACTACATTCATATTAACAATTAATAATACAAAATACAATTAAGAAATAAAATATTAATTATATAAGCTAGCCAGCAGGAGATAAAGTAATTAAAACCGGCTCCACCTGCTGCAGCATTAAAGTGAGGAACACATGAATGCATCAATAATCCAATTACATATATTATTCTGCATAATGGCTTCTTTTGTAGTGTATTTTGATGCTCATACTTTGTACTTACTTACAGTACATAAGCCTTTTAATGCAGTGCTTTTACTTACAGAGTATTTCTGCACTATTGTTTTTGCTAAAAACTCAGAGGCTGCCTTTTGAGCACACAGACCTTGTTCTCGACGCTCTGCTGCGATGTGTACATCGGGTTACACTGACCACTCTGAATACGCTGCAAAGACTTCTCGACCTGCGGACAGAAAGAGGTTTCAGGATGTAAAAAAGATGCACCTTGAGCTGCCGTTCAGGATATTTTGGGGATTTCAGGGGCTGGAGCACTTAGCAACACGCTCTGCTGGAGGTTTGATGATGATGACGCTGACTCATCTCTCCATAAAAAGGGAAAGTGTGGATCATGAGATTGGGGTTGGGATGAGAGGTAGTCATGGTGATGGGAGTCTCTGAGCTCAAGGTGACGTCTTCAAATGTCCAAAACCCAAAATAATTCATTTATTATCAGAGCAATTTACTAAATATTCACATTTAAGAAGCTGGTAGCAGTAAAAAGAAACAACTTCAGCGACTAAATGATTCACCAAATAATCCATTTTCTGTCAATTACCTCATGATTTCAGCTCTATGTGGAAACAGATTTACTAAAGATTCAATTCACTGTGTTCTTTTGATTATTAAAATCAGAGGGGATGAGGCCACAGTCGCCACTGGAGTCTCACTCAAAGCAGCAGGTTTTTATAAGATCTGAAGGAGAGTCCACTCATAAAGCTGATATAACACATCTTAAAGTGTTCAGTTAACAGTGATGGAAAAGGTGACACTGTTAATCTCCTCAGAGGTGCGAAGGTGTCTCACCAGGTGTAACAGCACTCTGAGGGCATCCCGGGCCCTCTCTGGGTACTGCAGGATCTCTGCCAGGGCTTGGCCGACCAGCGACATGGGGCTGTTCAGCTTCACATCGCTGCCGATCAGCATGTAACCTGAAGGAGGACACACATTAAACACACTACATGAGGGATACATCCAAACCAGTCCGGGCTTCTCTCATCTTCATGTGTGATTCATATAAAATACTGAATAAATCTGACTTTTTTAGTTTATTTTTAACTGAATCGTGTCTGAAACCAAATCAGCACCTGCAATTAACCTGAACACGTCTGTGCAACTAAGCTGAAATTTCCATCTCTGGGATCTGACGTTATATATTTGACATTGTATATAATGGTCGCTACACATCAGGCCCTTCAACTTGACTTGGCACTGTTGGAACATTAAAGGCAAATCAGATCCCGTGGACAGAGTTTGGTCACATGATAAAAACTGAGTCCACCAGCTGATGAAGACCGTGAGATGTAAGTGGTGAGTGGACCTTGAGTTGTTTGCTCACCAGCCCAGTTGGAGGGGTGTGAGAAGTGCTTGCTGCTCTGCAGTGTCTTCATGGCCTCCGTCAGAGCTGCGCTGGCTTTGGTGCCGTTCAGGAGGGCGGTGTAGAAGGTGTGCGTGAACAGTTTGGAGGCAGCGATCGGTACAGGCCACAGAGAGACGCACACACACTGGACCCCCGCGGCCAAGAAGGCTCGGGTCAGACCCACCACCCCGTCTGCCGTCACCTTGCTGCTGGACTCCGGGTACAACCTGAGGCGACGAGTCAGAGGTCAGGGGGGGCGCTCAAACCTAACAGGCTTTGTTAAACGTTGGATCTGTGAATAGTTATACCTCAGAACCACCAGTTTGACGGTCAAGCACAGGTCCAGTATGTCCGCAGCAGTGAGGAGGAAGTCATGAAGTGGCGGACTGTCGCACACACTCTCCACCTCACACACACTTTCTCCATCCTCGCTGGCGTCCTCGGCTCCTCTGAGCCTCTCTGGGCTGCCGTGACTCACGAAGGAACCCCTGATCTTTCCGTCCTGACCCGCCGTCTCACCTGAGCTCAACGCCCCACACGGTGATTTCTCCCGGGGTTGCCTGCCGGCACCCTCGCCTCCGGCATGCTCTTGGCTGGGGGTGAGGATCAAAGCGGCGAGCTTAAAGGATATATGAGTGGCAAAGTGAACGCACTCAGCCTGGCTCAGAGCCGCTAAAACACGCTCCTTTGTGGCGTTCGCACCAGAGAGGGGGTGACATCCCAGCTGTTCCCCCAGCCAAAGAGCCTCTTCCTGGGCTGAAGGCAAGGGGCCCCACAGCCAGCGGCCCATCACAGAGGGGGGCAGGCGAGGAGCTCCAACCACAGCAGCCACTGAACCTCCGTCTGAGCACAGCAAGGGACCGCCGCGGCGAGGATGAGGCTGTGGGTCGAACGCAGGTCTTTAGACAGGTGCTTTAAGAGGTTTTTAACAATTTAAGGAGCCAAAAATATCACTGTTACACTAAATTAAACACAAAATCAGAGAATACAACAAACAACATATGGACAAGGATGTGAGAGGAGCAGAATTCATCGAAACAAACACAAAATCTATCAATTTACATATTATTACAAAAAAGGGGACAAACACAGTGTTTTGATAAAAATTTTAAAGAATATATGATTTTCCCACCTTGATTGTGGCTGCCAGGCTGCTTAAAGACGGGACAGAAATGAGGCTGAACCTTTCATAAAGGTACTCATTGGAGGAGCTGCCTTTGAGCAAGGCGAATGGGATCAGGTACAATTCTCCCTCCAGCACCAGCACGAGCTGCCGGTGTCGGCCCACGGGGCCGCTGCTGTGCATCAGGCCCTGCAGGCAAGACAAGACGGAAAGGTAGAATTAATATCAAGGGAAGTACAAACACACAGCCCACTGAAGCAAACACACACACGCATACACACCCCTTCCATCGGCGCTATGAGTAGGTCGTAAAGGGCTCGTAGGGGGGGTTTGCTGATGTTGCTCAGTCGGCTGAGAGGAGACGACGAGCTGTCCTTCACTGGAGACACTGTGGTGCTGTACAGGCTCGTCATGCTCTGACAGCTCCTGTTAAAACCAGAAACACACACACATAACGCACACACACACACACCCTGCAGAGAGTGACTAAAAAACAAGGCTAACAATCCACAGCCACGACAGCGGCTCTGTGAGGCTGCACAGTGCTGCTTCGAGCTAAATGCTAACATGCTAACATGCTCACAATGACGTGCTGACACGCTGACGTTAACCAGCTATCACTACAAACAGAGTCCAGCTGAGGCTGATAAGATAAGATAAGATAAGATATAACAGTGCTGGAGTTAAACAGCCAGTGCGGTTCATCCTCTGGGGACCACGACTGTGTACAAAACATCTGACAGCAGTGATAAAAAGCCACAGTCACACCTGTTAAAGAGGTTGTTTCTGGACACCATGCGGAGGTAGCCTGTGGGGTCGCCGGCTGAGGTCAGTCTGTTGTTCAGCTCCTCGAACTGTTGCTCCAGCAGATCTCCGGCTTCGCTCTCCGTCTCGCTGCTGGAGCAAACCCTGCAAACAGACGATCACACAGGAAGAACCGTTATAACGACATCACGCTAACCAAGCTACACTGAGCAACAAAACCAGTTACCTTTCTTCATCATCAGTCGTCATGTGTTAGCTTAGCATAGAAGACTCACACTACTTGTATCATGTTAATGCAAACATTAAAGTGAAAGGTTTCCCTTTTGCTGAACAGCGCCCCCTGTGCCCACAAGTAAGACTTACAGGATGTCAAATGCTAAAACAAATGTAGCTGTTAGAGCCATATGAGTCTTGTTTGAATAGTGAGTAATTCCAGTAATTTAGAATTTTGTGAATATACCAATTTTTATATTATCATTCAAGATCAGCAAAAGAAAAGATACTGAGTTAAGAATATTAGGATTATTAGTGGATTTATCGTGCTCAATCATATCACCTTGTATTGATTTATATCTTTAATAGCTTATCTGTGCTCCATTAGTCTAGCCTGCTTCCTGTCTAATAGTCACATGTAAGCGTTAATGGAGCGTTTCCTGACCGTTTGTTCATTAATATTCGCTAAAGCAGGCCTATTCACTAATATTAGCAAGCATTAGCTACCATAAGCTAGCGGTCAAACCAGACCAAGTAGCAACAAAGCTCATGAGTCTGCTGAATGGAGCCGGGGTGTGTTTAACTGCTTCTGTTATTTCTTCTTTACAAGTCACTTTGAACGTCGGTGATGCTTTCAGGAAATATTTTAGTATAATAAAACAGGAAACTGAAAGCAAGTTCAGTGATAATGTCCTGCTTATGAAATAATAAGTCATGCTTGTGCTGGCAGAGAATGACTCGTTACAACAATTAATCACCAGGCTCGGGCTTTATGAACTGAACTGATGGCGCTCGCACTTGTCCAACGGCAAACAGCATTACTTTTTATGGAATCCTCTGGCGGCACTTCTCACAGCTCAAGGAGGTTCGATTTGTGCTAAAATATCAGTTTCCGCTGCCTGGATACGAGCTGGAGGGCCGTAAAACTCCACTGCTGGGTTGGAAAACATTTTAATGCTGCATATGTGCAAATACTTGTCATGCTATGGATGAGCAGGATCCATAATCATCACACATAATGGAGGGAAGGCTCCAGACAAACACACACACACAGGAAGACACACACACACACACACACACACACACATACACACACACACACGTGACCCCAATGCAGTGGTTTTCACAGAAAGTTGAGATGCAGTTTGTGATTTGCTGACAGGACACATGGTTGTGATTTACAAAGTCGTCCAGTTGTGCCAACCAAGGCCTGAAGCTGCCGGCCGGATAACTGAGAGTAAAGAAATACGGCAGTAGAGAAGGAGTGCGGGGGACCTCCTTCTCTTCCTGTGTGTTTTAATGAATGACGACTCGGGGTAATAAAAGCTGGAGGCTGCAGCCCTGCTAGCTGCTCTGTGAGGTCCTACGTAAGCACAGCACAGCTGAGCGGAGAGCATTAGCCACGCTAACAAGCTCTCCATGAACATGCTGATGTTTAGCAGGTATGTTTAGCATGTTCACAATCTTAGTTTAGTGTGTTAGCGGTAGCCAATTGGTGCTAAATGAAGTGAAACATGAATGTGTTTCACAGCAATCTGTCCAACAGTTCACATTTTGGTCAAAAAACACAAATGTGAACCTCAAGGTGGCGCTAACGTAAAAGTCAGCTGATCACCAAAGTCACAAATTTGTGTCATGTTATATTTTTTGTCTTTTTATGTCCATGTTGGATCGATGTGTGTCATGTGTTCGTGGTCCACGACAGAATCAAACCGTCTGACAAAGAGAAAGGAAAGACCTGCTGTAATGGCTGTCCACTCCCAGAGCCTCTCGAGCGTTGCTGATGTACTGCTCCAGAGCCAGAGGACCTCCGCCCGCTCCTCCTCCACCCTGTGGGCTCCCACCACCACCGTCCTGCAGCTCAGACGCCTCCGCCCCGGCCTCTCCAAGGTACACCTCGTTAAACTTCACGATACCTGTTGTAGCATTTCAGGAGGAACATGAGAGAATTAGTCCACTGCGTTCATTTCTCTGCTTGTAGGCTATACTATATGGTGGTTAGGCTCCGTGAGGCTTGGTGAGGGGTGTTACTGCAAAATAACTAAAAAACTGGGACAGGATCTGTTTTGAATCTGGTCTTGAAGCTGTCTGCATACAGATTGCTCCAGACTCAGTATGCAGGGCAGATTTGGGGAAATAACTTAATTATTAACAAGGCTAAAAGTCTAAAGCCCAAGAAGCAAGTGGATCATAGAAGCTGCAGTGTTTGTTGCAAACCCCGATACAAACGTGCTGGATTGAAGAAACAAGTGATGAGGCAACAAATATGAAGATCCCCTGAGGGCGGCCTTAGAGGAAAGGTCATGTGGTCATTAAGGTCACAAAGTGATTAAAATCCAAAGGTTTATTCCCTTCTGTCCTCAAATGCCATGATAATTACATTATGAGATACACACGGCTGACATTTCAGCCTGAAGGTGGCGCAAGAGGACAGACCACAGAGAGTCCAAAATAAAAGGGTGCATCCACTGAGGAGAGTGAGCGTGGTGGCTAAATGTCACACAGAGACACTCATTAGATTCTGGATCAGTTCATATTTTAGCTTGTTTTAGCCTTTTTGAGCCACAGCTGCAGGCAGGTGGGTGGATTTCAGGTTTGACACCCCGCAAAATATCCCAACACTGCAGTGCAACACATCTTAACGCCATCAATAACTTTGTGTAAACATGTTTGAATTTGACCTGCCAGCTGCTTCTTAAACTGGCCAATCAGAATGAGGCATCGCTGCTGTGAACGACAGCGTGGATCTCACTCAGGCTCAGGTAACGAACGACGCTGGGGGGAAGACGGCGCAAGCTGGCGAGGTCACTGGTGGATGCTAATGCTAGCTGCTGCTAAACACTACATATAAGACCACTGGAAACACAGTTCAGAGGCATTAAGAGAGTCACCTTCATGGCAGAGTGAAAGCTGAGTCTAAAGTGCAAAGCTGATGACGAGAAGAGTTAAAAGTTATCTGGCATCTGACATGAATAAAAGGCGAAGAGCTTGTGTCATTCTGTATCCAGGTTTCTATTATTGTGCGTGTGCGTGTGTGTGTGTGTGTGTGTGTTTGAGCTCTGTTACTGCACAGTCAGGGTTTTTTTTTGCTGCTAATAAGAGTTGGTAAACCAAAACTATAAAAATAACCGCTTTGCATTTTTTTGTGAAATAACAGAGCCTCCTCTGGCAGCCAAGAGTGAATTCTTCTCTCGGTCGGCAGACTCTCTCAGAATGACTCCTCAGCTTTCTGATGCCAGAAACATTGGCGGGAGAAATCTGAACCCGTGTTGCCTTCACTGGAATCAGTGTCTGGAGGCCTCGCCTTCCCTCTTTGACTGACACTGATCATGGACGTCTGTGGAGGTTAACTGGAAGTGATGTTTCCCCTAAGATGTGTGTTTTCTACGTGACTGTGTGGTGTGCTGACGTGTACCTGATCCTGGAGATATGAGCCAGCTGTACAGAAAGCCTCCAGCCAGAGAAAAGTAGAGGACCACGGCCCTCTGACCGTTCACCGTCTCCAGGATGTTCTCCACGGTCACCGGGATGTAAGGGTCACTGCTCGCCGCCTGCTGGCTTCCTCTCTGACGCTCGACCAGGAGATCTGCAAAGGCACGTGTTCGCCCTCGCTCCGCTATGGCCAACGCCTCATCGTGCCGGCCTGAGGCGCAACACAGAAGATAAATGTGAGGCGGATGCAGGCAAAAAAAAACAAATGCGCTCAGACATCAGGTGACAGCAACAGCAGAGAACAGGTGACTCACCTAGGCTGACGAGGACCCTCTGGAGCGCCTGGTACGAGCTGGTTTGCAGATCGAACAGAGAGAGCTTGTAATCTGTGCTGTGCTGCGTCTCGTGACGGATCGTCTCAAACAGCATGGACGCTCTGTACAACTGAAGCAAAGCAATCACACATCACATCAATACCGACGCACCAGACGAGCGCACACACATATAAACAGAGAACAGCTGGGTTTAGACTCATCATCACACTCATCCTGAATCTGTTTTTACACTCATTTCAGGACTTTCACCTGACTGTACACAGCACACAGCACAACACATTATTCTAAAGCAGAGAGCTGGAAGTGCCTGCTGTTACAATACTAACCACTGGGGGGCACTACAAACACACCACAATCTGAAGAGTTGAGACTTGATGCTTTTCTTCTCTCTATCAATGTGGGAATTGAGTTTAAAGGAGGGCTGCTCATAAACAGCTGAACAGCGATCATGTTGCCTTTGAAAGTGCTTTTGAAAGTGCAACTGTAGGATCTGGATCACTTCACAAGTTCTCTGTGTGAGAAACTGCTCACATCCTCCATATGAAAGTAATAAAAAGATATAATCCAACACAAGCACATAAATATCAGCATAATGTAATTTAAGATTCAACAGTAACGTCGTTCATGAGGCAGAACAGACGATTTTATACTGTTACTTCCAGCATTTGGAGCTGATTTAATTGTTTTATGAACTGTTTGGTAATTTCATCAGATTTCTTTAACTGATGACATGTTTTTCACGACAAATGTGCAAAGTAACAAGCAAATAAAGCATAAACAATACATTTTCACCTTTAATGGAGTAGAACAGAAGTAAGAATAGAATAAACTGGAAATGATGACGTAAAGTATGTCTGTGGCTCTGTTCTGGATTATGAACCTCATCTTTTTTTTAAAGCAAGAAATTGCACAGATGTAATTTTTAGTTGCTTAAACTTCATTATCAGATAAATATCACATCTACTTTGTTTAAAGGGAAAAACATGAAAAGAAGAATGTTTAAAATAAATAAAATGTTAAAAGAATAATACACACATAAATACTTAATATGCTGAGGTGCAAAGAAAAAGGAAAAATAATAATTACATATCAAAATAAATACGACTGAACTGTCAATCTGATTGATCACCTATAATCAATAATCATCTAGCTGGATTTTTATTTCTCCTCAGCTACACTGCAGCTGATTGGCTGCTTGTGTTTTTTCTGGCAGTGATGAGAGTGAAGACAACATGAAGCACTTTGGCTGATACCAAAACAGTCTGAACTCTGTCAAACCTCAATAAAACCAGAATCAATCATTAATAATCAAACTGTGTTTCCTGACAGCAGTTTCCTGAAGTGTTCCTGAGTTCAGGTATTAATCTCTTTATCCAATCATGTGTTGACAAAGTGTTGAACCTCGCTCCATCCTCGCTGTGAACCACTGAGCCTTTCAATCATGATACTATCACCTATTACCAATCAGCCTGTTTACCTGTGGAATGATCCAAACAGGTGTTTTTGGAGCGTTCCACATCTTTCTCAGTCTTTTGATGCTCCTGTCACAACGTGTTTGAAACATGTTGCTGCATCAGATTCAGAATCAGCAGATATTTACAAAAATAAATGAAGCTGATGAGCACAAACATTAAATATAATGTCTTTGTGCTGTTTTCAGGTGAGTAGAAGCTAAAAGGATCAGCAGGTGATCACATTCTGTTTCATTTACTGTAATTTACGCATAACAAGGCCTGATTTTGTACAATTCAACGTGTCTGGTGGTTTGATGGTGAGAAACTACAGCGTATAAACTATCTACACTTTTAAAAGTTAAACATTTAATCCACTTTATCTCAAGGCTTTACCTCTATTATGTAATTCTTTTAAACACTGTTGGCTCTGAACGCTGCTCTAAACATGACTCAGCACTTCCTGATTCATGCTGATGTCACACGACTCGTCCTTCATGATTTAAATTAGATTTTTAAATTTACAGGCGGCGTGATCTCAGAACGGGCCTGAGACAGTCCCTGATCCTGACACCACACCTGTGGAGCAGCGTCTGAGGAAGGTGAAGCTGTTGCAGGTGTGCAGCCGTGAGCGTGCACGCACACACACGCACACACACACACACACACACCTGGTGCTGCGCCTCCTCCAGGTTTCCGCTGGCCCACAGAGACAGGCCCAGGCGATGGCGGATCTTAGCTTCATCTTCCCTCCGTCCTAACTGCTCTGCCAGGCGCAGACCTGAGGAGGATGTGGACGGACAGACGGACAGAGAGGAGATCAGACGCCGGCTCCTGGAGGCTGATCTGAAAGCAGCTCTTTGAAAGCACTTTGACAACTGTTGCTGCGTCGAAGCGAACCTGAACCGAGCCCAGGGCGCTCGCGCTCTTTCTCTCTCATTGTTCCTTTTGTCTTTCTGCATCTTCTTATCAGGCTGATGCACATTCAGAGCTGTCGTGGCTGCTCTTCAGCCTGTCTCAGATAGGTTTCATCCCCCCCGCTGAGCCCGAGCAGACAGGTTGTAATTAGTCCTCATCAGACTCTCCGACTGAGCAGAATCTCATAAAAAATCAACGTTCGATTGGCGCTTCTCTGTCTGTTTGTGTCTGTCTGGCCCTGTGATGTTCGGTATCTGCGTTTCTTTCCATCGGTTTGGGAGGTTAATTGGAGGCGCTCGTGTGAATGTTTCTCAGGCTTCGTCCTCACTTCAACTCTGCGTCTGATTCCTCGCTGCTTGTTGAGTTAATGATCAATTAAAATCCAGCGGATCTGTGAGTAAAGTGACAAACCGTGACCGTGTCGAACAGGCCCGGCAGAGCCTGAAGGAGCTCATAAATGAACCCTTTAGGTGTTTTTTTTTTTTTTTTTACTGTGTCTCAGCTTCAGTTTGTGTGTGTGCTGAACTGCTGTTTCATACATCAGAATATAGGCTTCAGCCGGAGTCAGGAGATCGTTTTAAAGCTGACGTGTGTGCATGTGTTTGTGAGCGTAGCCTAGTTAGAGAAGAAGTTGAATCAAACAGGATTATTGACAACAGCCTGCCTGAAGGAGAACACGCTCCAGAGCTGATCTTCTATTAGTGGCTGTGTCAGACTCGGAAACACCTTTCATGCTTCAGACGGCTTCACAAACTGTTGTCAGGCCCAAACAACTTCAAAGATCCACATTTTAAGATGTCTATAAAATACTTTGGATAATAATTTCTGTCCTTTTCCCCTCATTTAAAATTCCAGAAGCCATAAATATGTGATTATCTCAGTTTAACCGTTGAACACAAGATGTTTCCTGCTTCACTGAGGAGTCAATTCTCAGTCCAGGAGACAAGTTTCCACATCGCACATGTTTAAGATGAATTTTAGAGCAGAATTAGCTTCCAAACTAGTTGTGATGTCACAAAAACCTCTGCACATGCATTATCCTGCGCAGTGAAGCTCAGACATTCGACTGCAGGAACAAGAAGCATCTCCGAGCGGCGGGCGACTTTAAATCAGATACATGCAGATCAAAGTGTGCGCTCCGAGCCAGAGCCTCCCTGAACGAGTGTGTGTGGCTGCAGGGGAAGGTAAAACTGTGACTAACTTTTCCCCCTCGCTTTCATCACAAGTCAAGAGTTTGTTGAAACATGTTCAAAAAACAGATTTCTTTTGAACATGAAGGAAAACAGAAAGTCCTATCAGACACGTGCTGCATCTTGATTTAGGTCCTGTTTATCCGAAGGTCCGCTGCACAGCGATGAGGAAGAATTCAGCTTTACTGAAGTAAAAGTACTAAAACCACACTTTAAATATACTCGGCTAAAAGTATAAGTCCTGCACTCAAAATTTTATCTAATTAAAGTTGATTGGTACAAATACAAAATCAAACATCTAAGAAGCTGAAACATCAAATGTTTCTACAGGAAAAATCACTTCAACCATCATCAGAATAGTTTCTATTCATCATCTGTATCAACGTATCAATTAATAACTAATTAGACAAAAGTCGTCTCTGGTCTTTCACATGCTGATCTAACCTCCTTACCTTCCTGCAGGTACATCACAGCCTGTGCATAGTTTTGCAGGGCGTGGTGTGTCCTTCCCAGGCTCCCGTAGGCGAGAGTTTTCGCTATCAGGTCGTTGGTCTGCGCCGCCACGCTCAGGTGCTGCTCCTGGAAGACCACGGCCCGCTCGTGGTTTCCTAAAGCCTCGTAGGTCAGGCCCAGGTTGCCGTAGGCTCGACCCTGACTCCTCACACATCCCGTCTGCTCTGCTATGTCCAGAGCCCTTTGATGCCACTGCGACAGGAGAGCGTGGTCGGAGATGAGAAGATCGACGCCACTCTCGCATCGCTACATTCGAAGCTAAAGCCAGGAGACGGTCAGCCGAGCTAGTCCGGCCAGCATCTCTAAAGCTCCATAACTAACACCATTTATGTTATTTGACTGAAAGCCAAAGTGTAAAGGCGTGGTTGTGCTGGAGGTTATGTGTGGGACTATTTCTTGGCAGAGTGCAGTGAGTCTGCAGGGTGAACACAGCCTGAACTCTTGATGCTAAGCTAAGCTAACTGTCTGCTGGCTATAGATTTCTATATTTAGTGTAAAGACATGACGGTCATTTCTAACTCTTCTAACTGTCTGCAAGAAATACTTTAAACTGTGAACTCCTGAGTCACGAGGTCATGAATCTGCACAAACCTGTAGCGCTGTCTCGTTGTCTGCCATCAGCTGATAAACGCCTCCGAGTGCATCACTTGCTTCTGCCTCCAAGGATTTATCCTGACAGTTAAAGCAGGATTTACTACTTTTGTCTCATGGAAAAAAAAGATAACTCATCATATTCAGGCCTAGAAGAGAAACATGCAGCTGAAACCAGCACCTGTCGCAGGTAAGGCCTTACCCCTGCTGTGCGTGCGATGCTAAGCTGGTGTTCCAGGCAGGAGAGGGCCTGCTCATAGTTGCCCAGCTGGCTGTGTAAGGTTCCCAGCTCCCAGTAAGCCTGGGCCTTACCCCCGCCTTCTCCACCCAGCTCGTGAGCCACCACCAGCCGCTTCTCAAAGCACACCAACGCCTGCTGGAGACTCCCCATGGACCTGAAGAGTGAGGAGGAAGAGGGAGGGGGAGGGAAACCAAAGGACGCCATCATCCACTCGTATTTCCCCGCTTTGTTTGTGCAAACACTCAACGTACCTGTAGTTTAAAAAAAAAATACCTGCACTATCAAAGCCCTCTGAGCTCCGCAGGGACCCATGTGGGCAATTTAAGCAAACAAAGAAGAAAGCAAACGGATCCTCAATCACACGACATTTTCATTTCGCGCTGTGAAAAACGTCCTCGGAGAGAGAAAGAAAAAGAGCCAAAAAAGCTAAATCGGTGACTCTGCTCTAATTTCCATCGTACTCTCGCTCCAGAGAGCAGAAACAGATGGATGAAACCCGTCGTTAAGCTGCTGTCAGCGAACATGACTTGTATGGTTTCATATGAGGGGGAAAACTCTCTGTACTGCTGCTTATTACCATTATCATTGTAACCGAATTCTGATTATTCTTTTCACTATTCTTATGGCTTTAATTTGAAATGTGGTCGCTTGAGGCAAGAAAAGCTGATTTGCGATTCTTGTTGCAAAAGCACGTCAAAACTAATGGGAACAGAAATATGACATAAATATTAACGCAAAGTCTGGAGCTCTGAACCAAACAATGACCGAGCGAAGAGCCCGTTGAAAAATGCACGTTAAACACATTTTAAAGACATCAGACCCTCATCCTTCTCCTTGCTTTCTGTTTTCTAGCCTGTAATTGAGAAACATAATCCAGTTTCCATGTTCGGCATTAGTTGAAAAGCTGTGATGAGTGCAAATCATGCACGACAGCCGAGTACAGTCACAGAGGAAATTAATTTAAAGAATTTAAAATACAAATTAAATTAGTTTGACATTTTGGGAAATACTGGGATAGACGAGGAGAACGACGCCACTGCCGAGCTTAGCTTAGCACGGAGACCGGCAGCGAGGGAACATGTAGAGCTGCTCATGTTAGAACATACTCATGTATTTCATTTGGGGTTTTCATGTGACAGAACAAACAAGGTTAGCTTTAAAGGTGCTGCTAGGCTGATTTCTTTAACCCTTGTTGTGAGTCAGGCTAGCTGTTTCCATTATTTCCAGTCTTTAAGCTAGGCTAAGCTAAATGCTGGCTGTCTCTAGCATCATTCAGACATTTGAGTGTTTTATCTTCTCATCTAACTTATTCATATTTCCTCGTTTAGCTCACCTGTGCGCATTGCCGAGTCCTCTGTAGGCTTTCTCCTGGTCCTGAACATGGTTGAGACTCTGAGCCATCGTCAGGTACTTCTCGTAGTACTGAATGGCCTCCTCATAGTCTCCTAGAGCATCATAGCAGTCTGCCAGGTTCCCATAGGCCCTGCCTCTGTCCAGCATGCTCTCAGTCCCACTCAGCTGCTGCAGCATGGCCAGCTGCTGCTCAAAATAGCCAATAGCCTCCTCGAACACCCCCATGTTCATTTTGGTGATGCCCATGTTCCCGTGGACCTGGGCCTCCAGACGGGCGTCCCGGAGTCCCTGTGCCAGGCCCAGCTGCGCCTCATAACACTGGAAGGTTGTGGCATAGTCTCCCAGGGCCATGTGCACCGCTGCCAGGTGGCCGAGGGCGCGGCACTCCCCCTGCTGGTCGCCGAGGTCCTTTCGAACGGTCAGTTCCTGGCTGTGGAAGGACAAGGCCGCGTCCAGCTGCCGGAGCAGCCTGAAGCGGGAGGAAGAACAGAGGGGTAAGAGAAGAAGAACGAAGGAAAGCAGAGAAATCATGAGGTGTAAAATTTTTGTCGACCTGTGAACCGATCCCAGTGCTGAGTAGGCGTCAGCCTCCATTTTGTGGTCGTTGACCTTCTGAGCCAGGGTTAACTGCTGCTGGTAGAACCTCACAGCTCCAGGAAGATCTCCCCGACACACACACACATCGCCCAGGTTCCCAAAGGCCCTGAAAACTGCCTGCAGACAAATATCACCACCCAGTCGCTGATTAACAACCACTTCCTGCGTACAGGACAAGCTTTTACAGCTTATCGATCAAACGTGGCGGCCGTCGGTCACCTGTGTGTTATCCAAGGCTTGTGCCAGAGAAAGCAGGTATCTCTGACACTCCTCTGCTTTGCTGTACTCCCCCAGTGCTTTGTGGGCCAGACCAAGGTTACAGTAGGCTTTTGCTTGGGCAAATTTGTCTTGGAGGTCCTTCGCCAAAGCCAGGTCCTGCTCGTAATACCTGCGAAATGGATGAAACATGCAAAATATTTATGCTTTATACCGAATGTGACACAAGCTGGAGAACCATGACTGAAACACTCACCTGACAGCGTCTCGGTACTGTCCGAGGCAGTAGTGAGCGTAGCCGAGGTTGTGGCAAACCTTGCCTTCTCCCTCCAGGTCCTGCAAGCCTGGAGCCAGAACCAGGTACTGCTGGTAGTACGGCAAAGCCTGAGCGTATTCTCCTCTCCAACTATGGAAGTTTCCCAAGTTTGCTGCAAAAGAGAAGATGAGAAGAGTACATGAGATTTTTGAATCCGTCTAAACTCCTGCTCTTCTCCCCACGGTGCATCTCTCTCTGGAGTAGCTTGCCTAGCGATCTCGCTTCGCTCTGAGTGTCCCGGAGCTCTCGTGCGATGGTCAGGTGGTGGAGGTAGTGCTGCAGAGCTCGGTCGTGAGCGCCCAGCGCCTGGTAGGCCACGGCCAGGTTACCATGAGTGGAGGCCTGCGACGGACGATCATTCACCTGAAACACAAAGAGATTTCACAATTCTGCTCTCCACACGGGGGTCTAAATGTTGCCTCTGAGGGGCGCTGGAGTTCACCTCCAGCGAGATCTGCAGTTCTTGCCGGTGATACCGCACAGCTTGGTCGTAGATGCCCAGTGCGTGGTAGGCGTTGCCCATGTTGCCATAGGCCCTCCCCTGGGCGGCGTAGTCACTCAGCTCCTGGACGAAGGACAGGTGAGCTTTGTGGAGCTTCAGTGCTGCCTCATACTCCCCCTTCATCTGGTGAATGATGCCTGACGGAGGTGAGAAGATGGGAGATGCAACTTGAATGAGTTCCTCTTTAGAAGTCTGAGTAATCACAGACAGATCTGAGCTGGGTGATTAGCAGAGCTGTCAGCGTTAGCGGAGCGATTATTAAATCTGCTGAGACTTCAAGTCTGACTCGCGTCCGACTCTGAAGTCTGCTGACTAATTCATCCAACGCTGGTTTGGTTTGTGGTGAACATCAAACAGAGGGTGCTACACATGTCGTCATGAGCATGGTACACTAACAAAATGATGCACAGAGACAGAAATACCCAACCAGCAAAGAAAACGTGTGTGTGTGAACATGTATGCACATGTGCTTTTCACAACCCTGAAAAAAATCTGAGTGCAGACCAGTAAATAATTCAAAAGCCACAGTGCAGAAACTCAACAAATCTAATAATATCTGCAGCTGTGGATCTTCAAACTTCATTACTGCCTATGCAGAAATCCAGAGGAGAGAAACGTGTCTCCGTCCAGGGAAAACCAAGAGGAAAACTTCGGTCCCGGCGGCCCTCCCAACTTTCTGTGTGATGATGTGTCTTCCATACTATCAACAACCCAGTTTACAGAGCCGAAGCAGACAAAGTGTGGAGCGAAGTTAAGGAAGAAGCTTGGGACACGAGAGAGAGAGAGCAGAAGAAGACAGCAGACGCAGGAACACCGGAGGTGGGGGGTGGGGGGGGGTGGGGGGTTCACAAGGTAACGAAACACCAGCGACACGCAAGACTGCAGGAAAACACGTGAAACAGTTTGAGGCAAAACTCTAATTAACTCCAATTAAGGTGGACGTGTAATCCAATCAGATCACACGTCTACCTTTCTAATTACTGTTGCAGATATGTTAGATGATATACGTGGTCTGATTTCTTCTCACTGTGTTTTGACAAAACGCAAACTGCATTTAAACTCAGTGACTGTTACGCCGCTCAAAGCTTCCCATGCCGACAGAACACAGACAGCAGCAGCTCTGTCGGCTGAAATAACCACTGAACATGCATATCGACTATAGCTCACGGGCTAATTAATGCTAACTCCATGAGCTGACTCAAAAGTTTTTGCCATCCGATTCGTTTCAATTTGTCTTGAAAATACACTCGATGGCTACACATGTGATGAAATCGTGGTAAAAGTGTCTGAAGCTGAGTTTGCTTCACATGGAAGGAGGGAAAGTCGTCGCGTTGCTCTGTGCTACAGTGCAGAGATTTCACAGCAGTGCAGGTTTGTCATTAGCCGTGTTATTATTCACTCCCACTTTCCAAAACAGGAAACCGGCGACGCCTGGGCTTGCATACGTTACACGACAACATCATCGCTGACCAATAGGAGCACAGATCGCTCGACATGGCTGAGGTGAGGAGGAATGATGTTGCTGTGAGACAGAGGAAAAGTTGTTTTTTATCTTTTTAGGCTTTTCCAAACACAACACACTCTTCCTCTCGGAAAGACGGCGAGGAGTCCGCACTCGGACACAGCGAGCGTCTTAAGAGGCAAAAAATACTGCGAGGTCTGAAGCCTCCGTTCACTTCAACACGTGGAGGGATCCAAAGCTTGACATGATGTTGGGATTTAACTGCTGTTCATTAGTCAGAAAACGAGTTGCTGTGAACCATGTAAGTGCTGAAGTGCTGGGGTGGACTCTACATTTCTAACTGAACCAATAAAATGCTGCACTGTGTTCAGTTTCATTGCTGAGGCCATATATATCAAATGCATATTATTTCTACAGTAAAGACACAGAGGAGGACAGATGAGAGGGGGGTTGCGCGAGCGGAAGCAGGGACGTGGGGGGTGTCGAGACACCAGATGGAAGAGGTTGCATGTGGCTTTCATGTCAGACTGTGTGGAAGAGACCGAGTCTGTGGTCTGATTCACTGTGTCAACCTGGCTCAGCTCCAGCTCCGGTCGCTCTGGTGATTTTCTGTTTTTCTTATTGTCAGCAAATCCAGCGAAACGATGAACTGAGCCCACGAGCAAGCAGAAGTAACAGTCTGCATATCCAAAATCCCATCAGCGAGCCTCACTGGTGCTCTGGCTGACATGTTCCTTCATCACCGTGAACACACACACTGCGGTTTACTCTGACTGACACACACACACACACACACACGCCACAAACACTCACAGCACCGAATGTGGATTTATCCGCCGCTGAAAATAGTCCCAACACACGCACTCTTTCCCCAGTTTGAGTAACGAGTTCTGAACTAAAGTCTGCAGCTGATCAAACAAATTGAACGATATATTTGTTTTTACAGGTTTCACCTTCAGTAGGAACCAGAAGTCACACAGATCCTTCAAATCCGGAGCCAGTGCAGAACACGTCACAGGTGTGGTTCAGTTTTATACAAAACTGTCTGGTTTCCACAACCACAGTTAGCAACATATCGACGAAAACACCCATCTGATGTGATGTTTACACATGAAAACCCTCAGACATGACAACAGACAACAGCAGCAAGTAGTTTGTGTTCTACTGATGAAGTCTTTCATAAAAATGAGAGCAGCCATCCTTAAACAAGACCACCACACATGCTATGGCTTGTTAGAGTCGACAGCATGTAGAATTCAAAACCTCATTAAAAAAATGCAGCTGTAAACCACCATCACCTGTGACGCCTCATCACCAGTCAAGCTTGGGAGAGGTGATCAGTGTTGATTCAGGTCAGTCAAACTGAAGAATTTACAGAACATTTCACGATGAAAGCACAGAGAAAGAAGCACAAACCAGAGGAAGTAAAACTGACGTTGAATTTAAACCAACAAAAGCAGACAGAACAAAAGAATAATAAGACCGGGCGCACAAAGGCAATTAATTAAAATTAAATTAATTACTGCATCTTTAATTGGCAAATTATAGACGGGTGTGCATGTGTAAAAAAAATAGTCATTCGAGCTTGAATCTGGCTGCGAAGCTAAAAGAGTAATGACGCATGTTTGATTGTTTCTCTTTATTTTTCATTTCCACTTCATCATATCAGGCCGGAGAAACTGTGTGTGACACGTCGTCACAGCGTGATGATGTTTGCAGACGTGTCATGTAACACATGGTGCATGCAGCTGGTGAGCAGAGGCATCATATATGTGCCTACAACAGTGTGTGTCTGGACTCACGTAAGCTCCGTCCTGAAGAGTATGAAGGAAGCAGGGCTACGTGAAGAAGAGGAGGAGGTTGCTGATAAGGAAAGGGGGACCTTGTTCATCGGGGTCTTGTGCTAAGAGGATTACAGAGGAGCCTGCAGAGTTGGCAGGAATAGCAGGTTAGAGTTACACCCCTCCTCTTAAACATGTGCAGATACACAGATACAGAATCTCCCTCAAGGCGAAGCCCCCACTCCTCAGAGGCGTAAGGGTTCCAGCTATCTGCAGCCTTCCTGCAGCGCGGTGGGATTCCCCGGCGTGATGGGGGGGCACGGTGTGAGGAGAGCGGAGCTGTGAGGATTAGAGGTGTGGAAAATTAGACGAGATCTGATGACGGGGTATTGGGCTGAGGCAGCACGGAGCAATTAGGGTAGGGGAGGCGATCCCCTTTCTGCCACCGCGGGGAGGAAAAGGCTCCGCCATCAATTAACAATTAACCAGCCGAGCCGCTTACACTGCTGGTTTTGATTTAAAGCTGCGCTGATGGAAGAAATGACACGTGGTGTGTGAGATGGAAGGTGTTGTTCGTGGCGACAAAGCCACAGAGGATTATCGCTGAGTTCCCTTCAGCTCTGCAGGACGTTTTAGCTTTTTAGCTAGCTTAACAGCTAAAGAGCTCAGGAGTTGGTGGAGACCAAAAAAGAGCTATAAGTCGAGTGTGTACCAGCCTGAGGCGTGCCTGCAAATGAATGCCAACTACGGCTGATATGTAATCGCTCTAACACTTATTGGAACAAATCTAAACTTGCGGCTAAGCTAAATTTGTTGCCGTTGCAGGTTGTTGCACACCTGCCTGAGAATGGCTTCAACATGGGCACATGACACGTGAAACCGAGCCGGAGGACTTTCATGTTGAGGCTGGACACAACGGGAGGCCGTTGAGCCCGACGCGCCAGACTTCGGTCATTTCAAGGCTCCATTCCACTCACACCGGGGGTTCCCCAAAGGTGGTGAGTTTTTAAGCTAAACACTTTAAAACATCAGTCAGAAGAGCAGAAAAGTTACGGTAAGGCTTGCATCATACACTATCAGCCAGCATACGTGCTTAAAAAGTGCCTCGGTGTCGCTACGGCTGATCTCTCTGCAGAAAATTAAAGTTGAATCATGAACTGTGTGATGCCTCTTCCCTCTGTTCTGAGATGAAATGGCTACATGCAAGGTAAGAGAAAATACCCATTAAAGCTGGTGTTCTGTCATTACTGGAGTGTGGTGCAAGAAGAGGGGTAATTAAGCTTTAAATGGAAGCGTCACAAATCACAGAGGAGTTCCACAACAAGTCAACGCCCCTGCTGAGATATTTCTGGAGTCGGAGGACGCTGCAGGAAGGTTTGATACTGCTCCTGATGGTTGATACTGAGAGGAGAGGAAAGAAGAGGAGAGGAGGAAACGAGCAAGAGCAGCGAGAGGGAAAGAAGCATGGGAAGAAAGGAAGGAGGAGACAAAAGAGGAGGAAACAAGAGTGCAAAATGAGATGAAAGGAGCAACCAAGGAAGGACAGGAGAGGAGAGGAGAGGAGAGGAGAGGAGAGGAGAGGAGAGAAGAGGAGAGGAGAGGAGGAGACGAGGGACAAGAAAAGAAGAGGAGCAAATGACAAAGGGAAGAAGAAGAGAGCAGGAAACAACAGAGAAGAGGAGAATGAAGGGTTGTCAAGTCAGCATTCAGCGTCAGAGAAAAGTATCATCCATAAATGATGATCTGAATCATTGATCTGAACCACAGACTGCAGCTCGTCTGTCAGGAGGGCGTCAGCAACTTCAGCAATAGCCTATTAGTCACACATCAAAGCACCGAGCGCGAGCCGCGTGCTTGACTTCTGATTATTTCAGACGGCGAATAACAGAGAGTGAACTGAAGGCTCTGCAGTGACGCGCTGAGAGGGAAGCTGCACAGCACACCGAAGCCGTCTGACAACAGACGTCTTCATTTCTAATCGAGCGCGATGTCGAAGACTGAATGTGTTCAGAGTGACTGAAGCAGCGCTCGTGTTGCCTGAGCAAGGCAACACACACACACACAGAGAGCGGCGAGCTGTCCACTCAGCGTTGGCGTCAGGTTCGCGGGCTCTCCGATATCACTGCGGCCGCAGAAAACAAAACCCAGTTAATAAAACATGAGTGCTGATTGGCCAGAGAGGCATCCTGCAGTCATGTGATAGGGCCTCAAAAGGCAGGTGAGGTGACGGAGAGCAGGACCATCACATCACCCACAGCTTCTGTCTTAAGTTGTAGAACATACATTTTTACACATGCATGTACAAGCTACAGCTAATTCTCACTCAAACATACAGGATGAAGTACTCAGATAATCTACTAAAGTGAAAATAGCAGTAGCACCATGTAGAAATATTGCATTCAAAAAACGGTTTACGGCGCAGGAGCTGTCGCTCGCCGTTTCTGGCGCCCAAAGTTATGAAATGAAGAGTGGTGTAGTTAACAAAACAACAGTTCCCTCCCTCAGGTTGGGGTGGAGTAGTTGTTTGAAGTATCACAAGTAAAGAGTTATAGTACAAAAATCGTAAAATCGTTTGTAAGTACAACAGTCTGTGAACTGGATGCTGCCGATCGATCCGGCTGAGTCGGTCCAGATCGAGGACTCGGCCGGTGTATCGGGTCTCGGTGGAGTCACCAGGACAGAGTTTCCTTATCAGGGGGGCTAATAAAGACTTCTGCATCTGTTAACTGAGACTTCTTCAGGGGAAACTGTGAGAAATGTTCACCTTTTATCTAAAATTGCATCAAATCTTTCACTTTTTGAAAATGACATTCACACAGAATTCAATGAAAGACAGACAGCGCTTACTTTTAAGTTTGCAGAGTGAAGTGAGAGGAACTTCAAAGGGAGCAAAGCAGTGACGGCTACTTCCTGCATTCAGACTGCGGGTATGATGAAAACTGGTTACTGTTCTTTCCACAGCGATGCTGTTGTTAATGCACTGCCTCCCAGCTGCAGATAACAATCATTCCTGCTGATATAATGAGTGAAATCGACTCAAACCTGGACCTGAACGAGCGGCAGAGAGTGGACGGATGGATAATCAATTAAAAATGATTAATTATTTTAAGTTAATTTATGTTTTTTGTGAGCGGCGACAGTCCAGCTTTTGGTTAAAGAGCCCACATTTCTTTATTATCTTTGACTGATGATCAATCCTCCTGTCTTTTCTGAAGAATATCACCAGATACAAACATGCAGAGGAGGTGGAAGCAGTAGGTGAGGCTCTCCAGCCCCTCGTTTAGTTGAATGTGTTGGTCTAGTCTGCCTGACTCATTGATCCTTTGTGAAGTTAGAGTCTATGACGCCGACCGGTCGTCTATCTGTGCTGTATCGATGAATCCACGGCGCTGTCCGTGGTGCTGAAGCAGCAGCTTTCTGCCGTTGCCTTATTATGTCACTGAGTTTGTTTTCTCAGTGAATTAAACATTAAGAGTGCCTAATTGAATTTTAATCTGCAGTGATTTGTTATTTTCAGCGTTAGATTAACACTTTGTATTATTTACTTCTGCACTGAAACATATTTTATAATAAAGAGTTTGCTCCTCCGTCATAAGGCTGTGCAGCAGCAGCAGAGATAACAGCTGCTGCCGTTGGGTGTGTGTTTGTTGGTGGTGCTGCGCAGCGGGGTGCTGCCACTGGTCCATCCGCTCTGTTAAAAATCAACAAATCAGCGGCTGTGGGGGGGCTGTCTTCAGGCTGAATGTGGCCCAAACAACCTCCGGAAATAAGACAGGACAGCCTGTATGTCACCTGTGAGCCAACACTCAGGGCAAAAAGCAAAACACCCACTCCTGCTGCTCCTTAAGCCTGCTGATGTGATTTCAGGGTAATAAATGATTAATAAATCAATATTTTATCAGCCCCTCTCTTCTCTCAACAGTTTTGGCAGTTGAGAGATAAACATTTGGTTAGGTCCGTCCCATGTGGCGTTCATCACACCGACTGTGTTTGTAGTTATTTCCGCCATCATACTGTATTTTTATTAAACTTTTCAAACAACAAACTGTCTGAACTGAACTGAATATGAACCATCAGTTTCAAGCTGCTGCTCAAATCTTTTCTGCTTTCATGCAGATGCACAGACCCTCCACTTTGTTATTTGTGATGTTTATCCTCCTCCACAATGCACAGAAGAAGAAACCCGCCACCCTCCTCCTCCGTGTTGTCATCTATCTATCCTCCAGGGTGACAGCGCGGCTTCATTACGGTTACGCTGTGACGCTCGCCCACCTTTGTCTTCTCCTTATCAGTATCAGTTATAAAACTAATAACATGCGGATAACATGCGGTACCTGCTCAAACTGGTCCCTCATACCTGAAACTGCTTCCTGTTGTTAATCCCACCCCTCCTCTTCATGGTTGGCTGGTTGGGATCAAACAATTCCAGGTGATCAACACAAACTTTAAACTAACTTTACCTCTGTGCAGACTCCGCTCTAACGTTGCAGCACGCAGCTCGGATTAATTACTGGGAAGCAAACGCACTATGTGATCAATCAATCACCTGCTGAGCTGAATCAGACAGATCCTGATGCATCTCATCTCTTTATCGGTGTGTTTACCTCATGAGTGTGTTCCCAGCTGGCTAATGTGTTAGCTACTTAGCAGTCACCAGCTAGCTGTGCGAGTAGTCACCAGGTTTTAACTTCCACCCCTTACATCTGTTGGACAGACCTACCCAGGTTGGACGAGGCTCGGCCCTGAGCTGCTCTGTCCTGCAGCTCCTGAGCAATTTCCAGCTGGTGTTGGTGGTACTGACGCGCCCTCTCCAGGTCCTGAGGATGGCAGGAAGCAAACATTACTCGTGTTTATCTGTCACATTAACAGCTGCATATAGATTACACAGTATGGAGCAACCCGGAGTGATTTATGATTCACTTAACCATGTCTGGAAACTGCTTTATACCAACCTGCATGCATCGGGCAGCGTGACCCAGACCAGCATATGCCCTCATCTCGATCGCTCTGTCGCCCTGCTCTTGTGCCAACTCCAACACTCGTGTATGGTACGATATGGCCTTGTCGAAGTCCCGCTGAGAGTGGTAGGCACTGCCCAGGTTGCTGTAGGCTCGCGCCTCCTCACGCCGGTTCTCCAAAGTCTGCCAAAGACATCATTTAATCGGCACTCAGAAGCTACCGCTGTGGCTATTTCACTGCATGTGGTGTAATCTAACATTTTCTGTTCATGAGTGAGTGTCCCAGGTACTCAAAGATCACATTTTACTGATGATACTCTTCCCTCAAGACAAAAGACTTTCTTTATCAGGAGGCAAACATGACTGCAAGTGATCCACACGCTTGAAATTAATCTCAGACAATGAAATTCAGTTTTAAAAAAGATCTCAAAGAAACACCAAAAGAACAACAAAAAATAGCTTTTCAGTTGAGGAAGCTGGAGCCAGCACATATCAAACAGATGGAAACTGTTTTCTGCTACAAGCTGCAACATTTCCAGATAAAGAGAGCGAAGCTGTCAAAATAAACTCTCGGCAGTCAGGAGATTTTAATTAGGGAACCTTTATTCTCGTACAAATCTCGCTGTCAACAGATGGTCTATTAGTATGTTAACAGAGGGGGCTACAAAGAGCGAGATGATGTTGGCTCCGGCGGCTGGCTCCGTGGCAACTTCACACTTTATCCAAAAAACACAAACATAAAAAGTGAAATGTCTTTTGTTATGTTTGCTCATGTAGCATTTGCATGGATAGCTTCACGGTGGTACTTTAAATATTTACAGGCTTCGCGACCGACGTCCAGAATACACGCAATGCTCTTTGGGAGATATACGGTTATTCTGTCCTAAAAGTCTGCACTCAGCAGGTGACAGATGGGTTAAAATGGAAACAACAACATTAGAAAAGCTCCTGACTGACGGATCCAGGAATGTAAGTGCTGCTGTTAAAAGCTGAAATTAAAATGAGTGGATGGCTTCATGTTCAGTGAGTGCCTCCAGCTGGGCGATGCGGTGCAGGTCCATATTTAGCCTGTTTGTGTTCCCTGCGTGTCTGTAGGTTAACATATATTAAATTAATCTGCGGCACAGTTTTCTAGATTTCTGTTACTGTCAGCAAATCCTGTAAAGACAACAAAACTAATGATGCGTTCATGCATCTCTTAATGCTTCCTGACGCCTCTGATGCACCCAGCTGCGAGCCCGTTGGTTCCTTCTTTAAAAAGTGGTCACAAACATACGGTTTTATCTTTTAAAAAGGTTCAGTTATTTCCTAAAACAGCTGCACGTCGTAGTTTTTACTGAAGGTCATTCAAACAGGAGGAATAAGCGCAGTTGTTGGGGACTATTTTCAGGGGCGGATTAATCCACATTTGGTGCTGTAGTGATATTTGTGGCTGCAGGATGGTGTGTGTGGGACTGATTCAGTGTGTGTGTTCATGGTGATGGACGCTGCCCTTTCAGATTGATCTCACCGGGTCAATAAAACCTCTTTGGATAAAGTGAAACTGACACCGTGGGAACAATCGGACAACAAGGCTTTATCAGAATCATTAAAGATCAGAGGATGTAGAACCGTACCTTTGCGATGTCCAGGTGCTGCTCATGGCACTGAACGGCATTGGCGAAGTCTCCCAGCGCCGTGTACACGGCGCCCATGTTGCCCAGCTGGCGAGCCTCGGAGAGCTGGCACCGGGTCTGTCGCGCCAGAAGCACACACTGCTTATGGCTCGCCAGCGCGTTAGGGTAGTCACCGATGGCGGTGTACACGTGGCCCAGACTGCTGAGAGCGTCGGACGCAGCCTGAAATCACATCGACAAGTACCGGTTGGTATCCAGTCCCAGCAAAGACAGGCACCATCCACCGAGTCCAGTAAACAACAAGAATGAACACACTTAAAAACAAGGGGCGGAGCTTTGATTCAGGGTTTAAAGACCAGATACCAAATAATACATAATGCCTTTACTTATTCTTAATTATAGCGTACATCATCATTTACTTAAGTAACAGAAGCAATACACAGTGTAGAAATACTCTGTGACAACAAAAGTCCTGCACTAAAAATGTACTTTGTACAAAAGTATGAGCATCAAAATACTCTAAATATATGCATTGTGTACTTTAAAATGAATGAAAACAGACACATTATAACATCATGGCTGGCCACTGCAGGATGTGAAAGATAAGCTTTCACATCCTGGTCGAGGCTGCAGTGAGAGCCTCGCCGGTGTCGCTGCCACCACCACCCAGACACCACCTCGCAGTTCTATTATTACTCGGTTTTAGCGCATAAGACACTTTTTTTAGCATTTAATGACTTCTAGCGCCGCTCTTCCTGCTAATTACAGCTCCTCTTCAGGCGTAATACCATGCAAATCATGACGAGGGTTTCACAGTTGTTCACACCGTTGTTGTCTTCAAGCGCGCACACATGCAGTAAAAACAGGGCCATGAACTCACACCCACACACACACACACACACACACACAGTGTGTCAGCCTGTCTTGTACACACTGTTTCTCTAATTAGAGAAATGAGAAACGGTCGCTGCACTCCTGCTCTTGCTTTAGTAATCTAAAACCTGCCCACTCGTTTGCTAACTAATCTTAAGGTTATTGATCAGCGCTCCATCAGAGGAGTCATGGGAAATATTCATCAGGTCTGGTTCAAATTATCCAGACGGATGAAGACAAGAGCACCACATTGTGTATTGACACATCTCCCATGGATCACTGTGTGTCTGCAGAAGCTCTTTCAGATCAGCAATTGAATGTGAAAAAACACATTCAATTGTACAATAAAATACATTTCAATGAAACTAAACTGATCACAGGACTTTTCTGGACTCTAACACATCTGATTGGATGATAGATGTCTGTGTTATATGCCTGCAGTCCTTCAGGCAGCTCTGATGCGGCAGCGTTCACTGGCAGAGGAACAGACGCGAAACTCACACGTCGATTATATGCGTCAACGTTTCTATCTTTGCTGCTGCAGGATGGTGATCCTTCAGTCTCGCCATCATCAGTTAAAGAACAGCATCCAGTGATATGTCAGCTACAGCAGCTCAAGTCAAACGAGCAGCACGCGAGCGTTGTGGTTGGTCCAGACTGAAACGTCCCAACATCTACGGGATGGATTGCCAGAAATGTGGTCCACACATTCATGTTTCCCTCAGGATGAGTAATGTTAACTTTGGTGATGCTCTGACTCTTCTTCTAGCGCCACCATCAGGTCAAATTTGTAAAATGCTAATACAAAACGTCCCATCAGTTTTGTGCTAACTAGCAAATGCTAGCATGCTACCGTGATAAACTGATATGGTGAGCATGGTAAACACTGCACTCACTTAAAATCAGCATGTTAGCACAGTCACTGTGAGCATGCTAACGTTAGCATTCAGCTCAAAGCACGCTGCTAGCAGGGCTGTAAACTCAGGTGCAGCACCTGCATCGTTCTGCAGTGTTAGTGTGATTAATTTATTATAAAGTTTCTAGGAAACGATCTCCAAGCTCAGTTACAGCCTGCAGTGCAGCTGCCTGATCCTCACCTGCTGAACACACCTGACAGGTGTGAACACACAGTGTGATGCAGGTATCAGTAAACCTTGTCCTGAGGTACAGACTCTATAGACTCTCAGCGTGATGATCCCTTTGATTCAATCACAGCGACAATAATGAAGTTAGAGGCCTTCTGAACACAAACAGCAGTGAGCAGGGACACACACACACACACACACACACACACACACACTCAGAAGTATGACTCTGACCTTTCAAAGCACACAATGAAGGACAGCAAAGAATTAGCCAGAGACTGTAATGAAATGTTTGCAAGTTTAAAGAACGTGAGAGCGAGGAGGAGGAGAAGCTATGAATTATTAAAGAGGGAGTTATTAGCATGTTCGTTACTCATTTATATCCCGCACACACGTTCTTTCTCTGGATTCAACAGAAACGTAAGAGCGAGCCTCCAGTTTCCAGACAACAAACGAAGCAACACAAGAAGAAAACAATTCTGGAAAAATGTAGAACGGCGATAAAAGGTGGTGCAACAGCTTTCTCTCTGCATCTGATTCCATGTGCACCTTCCTCTACTTCATGTACAGTTAGCTCGTTTAGTCCAGTGGTTCCCAACCCAGGGGTCGGGCCCCTCCGGAGGGTCACCAGATAAATCCGAAGGGTCGTCAGATTAGTGATGGAAGAGGAAAAAGGAAGAAGTTCTGATACATATTCATGTTTTGGGCTTTCTTACTTCCCTTTTTTTAAATACTCTATAATTCCATCTCATTATACTTCAAACAGTTCTATAGAAGAAACCACATCAGAAGTTTGGAGTGGAAACGTTTCTCTGGTGAAACTGCAGACAAACGACAGACATCAGAAACACGACTGGACTTCATGACGAGGTCGAGCTCAATCTTTACTGACGCATCATCAAACACTTATTATTATAATATGTCTTTAATGTAAAATCTAATCTGATAAATAACTGAAGCTGTCAGAGAAATCTAATGCAGTAAATGTACAGTATTTACCTAAAGTGTAGTGAAGCATAAAGCAGCATAGAATAGAAATACACCAGTAGAATTACCTGAAAACTGTACCAAAGGCCTCCGAACAGATAATACACATACTAATACCACATTCCTTTAAAGCAGAGCCTTAACGAGCGCTAAAAACTGTCACTGAAAACAGCCAAACTGACCTTTGGTAGAATTTACCACTTCTAATTAACACCACGACACTCTGCTCTTTTCATTCCTGTTCATGAAAGGAGACGACGGCACACACCAGCCGAAAAATCCCAATTCCCAACGAAGTGATGAGTGTAAACACATAAAATCCAGTTGACACACCTCCGAGGCAGAGAGGGAGATTTAATAAATGACGAGGGGGGCCTCTGTGTGTACAGTCGACCGGCCGGACGAGCGTTTGATTTCCCTCAAGGACACAATGTTTCCCCTGCACCAGAACACACACAAAAAATCCAATCATGTTGTGTCTGGGACTGTCAGCCGCTACACAGACTGTGAGTTGTTTATGTCTGAGTTCATACGAGAAGGATGCCGAGACTGACGAGCTCTGGCATTTTGCAGAGAAAGAAAATCAAAGAATCTTAATATGCAACCTGTCGTTACGCTGTTTTTATGTCATGTTGCAGGACAGCACCAAAACTCATTAGGAGAGTGTGTGTGTGTGTGTGTGTGTGTGAGTGTGTGTGTGTGTGTGTGTGGGGACCTGTGCTAGTAAGAAGACGCAGGAACGAAAGGATGGATCTCTGAGTCTAATGAACTGCTCCATGAACTGACCGAGACAGATGCGGGAGGCACAAAATGTGGGCTTTAAACCCTCAGCATTGGCTGAAGGATAAAATGGGTTCTCCCGCTGCGTCAGAGGGAAATGACAGATCTGAGTTAACTTCATGTTGGTGTGATGCTGAGCAGCCAAAAGTCAGAGCGGGTACATACAGAGGCGAGGAAGGAGGGAAGGATGGAGAGAGAAAGCTGTGGGCTGCTAAACAACCAGCTGAACTCTCTGTAAGTTCATCGTCACCAACAATAGTCTTATTAATTGTAATGAATCATAAAAACATTGATCAGAGCAAAGAGCTCGTAAGGAGCACGGAGCAGCTGGTGCATGATTTATATGCTGTGATCATAATGCTAGCAGCTAGCTTATCTTCATTACTAATATTTATATGAAGACAAACGACCTCCGCGGTAAACTGGAGGTTCTGAGTTAGAAATCTTTATGCTATGTACCACGGGCTGTTTCATGTCTCTGCAGCGCCCCCTGCAGGCAGATCACTCTGCCTTTTCGACTGAAACAGGAGAACCTACTGGAGACAGATAAGAATAAACTGTCGTGCAGCAGATTCTTGTAGATTTTGCTTTCTGTTTTATTTCGTCTCAGCTGTTTTTAGCAGGAGGTGACAGCACAGCGTCAGCGTCGATGTGAGGTCCTTTAAGTACATTTTTCTGCAGGTTTGCAAGTTACAACCACACATTTATTGATAGAACAGTCAGAAACCACTGAGCGGCCGGAGGTGGTGAGAAACTCGTCTATGAGAACATCACAAACTTCACAAAGGTTGTATTTGTTTGATGGAGTCTCTGTCGACTGTTTTAGCTGTAAATGCTCAGCAGCCGTAGCGGACGATGAGGTTAAGGTGTTGCTTTTTTTGTGTCCACCCCTGTCGGTTAAACATCGTCTCTCTCAGGCGGCGTCTCAGACTGGAAGCTTGCTCACACGCTGCACAAGTAAACACATGAAACACGGCGAAGCAAACACACAGAGCGAGATATGGATTTCTGTTGATGGCCGCGTTTCGGTCGCCTCAGGCAGCGGAGGTGAAGCTCAATAATCGTCTGTCAGACATTCGACTCTGTCAGCGGCCCGACACGCCGGAAACTCACACAGCAGCTCAGAACAGAGAATCTCTTCTGTCTGGGTTCGATCCCGAGCTTCAATCAGCTCCACTGCGATCAGGATTCATGTGTGAGCAGCATGAATGAGGCTGAAACGACGACGTGTCAGAGGAGACGAACAGGAAGATGCATGAACTGCAGTCAGTCGCTCACTGCTTTCATTAAAATGAACCTGCTCGGACCCCCCATTCATCCCACTGACAGGTGTCCAATGTCTCCAGATCCACGCCATTAAGTGATTGTGTGTGTGTGTGCGCAAGGGTCCGGCGGAGGTTTTGATACCATACTCATATCTGTAGTAGCAGAAAGAAGCTACAGCCAGCAGGAGGTTAGCTTAGCATAGCATAAAGTCTTGAAACAGGTAAAAAACAGCTAGCCTAGCCTTGACATATCAGCACCTCTAAATCTGAATGATTAATACGCTTTATCTCTTTGGATCAAACCCAAAAGCGTTAGCATTCAAAAGGGTTTTTGATTTGGTGATTTTCAAATTTCTAATGTGGTGAAATTTTATGAAAAATGTTTGGTCACACTTCAAATTACTGTTCACATATTCAACATTAACAAGTTGCTTATTAGCATGCATGTTAGTAAGATACTGGTCCGTTATTAGTCATTATAACGTAATTATTAAGGCCTTATTCTGGGATCTGGGATCTGGGATTAGGTTATTAAGATCATAATTCATGTAAAAGAGCTTCCTTAATTATTATAAATAAGCAGTAATTAGGAAGTTATTGAGGAAACCTCTTAGTTGATGGCCTAGTAGCTGTAGCAGAATAAGGCATTAATAAGTGCTTAATAGCGTCTAATAAGGAGCTAACATGCTACTAATATGCATGCTAATAAGCAGCTATCTTATGGTGAACATGTGAACCTGAATATAAAGTGTTATATAAAGTATACATGTTGTGTAAAAGTATATGTATATATTGTTTTATTGTAATTTAAATATTTGTATATATGTTCAATGTGTGTGTGGCACCGACATTTCACTGCACGTAACTGCTGCAAAATGACAATAAATGAACCTTGGTGAGACTTCATCGATGTCACCCACCGCTAATAACATGCATGTCTCCACTCAAACACTCAAAGCTCACAGGACAAAGCCACACCGAGTGACCTGAGTGCACAGGAACAAACCTGAACAGGAAACTCAGAGTGTTGCAGAAAGCACGTGAACACCTGGCGAGACATCAGTCATCGCTGGCAGACGTTAATTGAGCTGCACTCTGGCTCAAAGCACTCGCAGATATTTATGCACAAACTAAAACTCTGCACACAACAAACTATTTGCAAATACAGCAGGTATGACAGCGAAGAAGATCGAAGAACAGCCAACATCCAACACTATTGATTAACACACACACACATGCACACGCACACACACACACACACACACATACACACACGCGTCAGATTAATTGTACGATATCAAAGAGACAATAAAATATTCCAGATACGCATCATGGGCACAGAATCAGGAGGATAAAGTGAACTAACTAAAATATTAAATCCAGAGAGACTTAATTGCGTCTGTCATGACACACTGCATCACGCAAAGGAATACACACACACACACACACACACACACACACACACACACACACACACACACACACACACACACACTCACGAGCACATGGGAGCAGTTAAACAAAGGTAAACACACACAAACAGCCCGACAGCTTCACTTTGTGTTTGGAGACATAAAGGGGCCAAAGTCTAATCTGGAACAGCAATCTAATTAACTACGGTTTTCACAACTGTCCAAAGTGTTTCAGAAGAAAGCCGGTGAGTTTAGCTCTGGCCCGAGGCGAAGAAAAACTGATTTCAGGAAAACACGAGGGAGTTCGAGAGCAGCTCAGGAGGAAGACGGAGATGTTCCAGAAAGAAACAGGAACAAATGTGAGGGATGTTTTTCGATTTGTCTGGGCTGTGATGACAGAGTAGCTCTGCAGATTTACAGTGAGGACAAACTGCCACATTATCACCTCATATCTGCTGCACACTGACGGGTGTCGCTCTTAAATTTAACATATTAGAGAGAAAAACAGTTTTCATCATCATCAGCTGTCACCTGATTGGACGGACTCTCTTCAGGTTGGTCACAGCGAAGTGTCGCAGTGAAATTCATCCCCATGTCTTTTCAGGAAGTGTTTTTGGTAAAGGTCAGTAACCAGACTGACACTGTCATCACATTTATACCTGCCATTAAAACGGGATCTGTATCCGGATAATAAACAATCTGATCTTGCCTTTGTGTTCACACCTGGAACTTTTCTTGTTCTCCTGATCCCCATTGAGATCAGATCTCCATCCTCCTGCCTTTAAGGAATTTAATCAGACCCAGACTTCCTTATAAAAATCACAAATTTTTCTGAGTTGCTGAGTTCGGGGGAATTTTATAACCTTGGTGCAAATTCAGCAAATATAACACAGTTATTCGTTTTAATGTGTGAAAAACATTGTGTCACTTTGTACAGGCCTGCAGCCGCTCTGTGACTAGATAACTTATAAGTCTTGTTCACAGCAGATCAGCTGCATACAGTTATTTCTCATCGTGTATCATTAATTTCCCACCTGTACTGTTGGAAAACGCATCTTTTGTCTATTTCAGGGCAGAGAACAGACGTATAATCAGTAATTAGAGGCCTGTCTCTTTCAACCTTCTTGCTTGGTCGCTCTCCAAATGAGATTTGTGAATACTCAATACTCTCATTCGGAATGAGTGAATACCAGGTGTGAACGGGGTCCTCTGTGAGGGATGAACCTCCAGTGAGTGAGACGTCATCTCGCTCTTCAGGTGTTCTCCAGGTAATCTTTAACTTATGTCAGATCAATGATTTAAGATTATAAACTTAATATTTTTGAACCCGGAGTTACAGTTCTTGGATCAGGTAGCCCCTGAACAATAAGGTGTGTCAGATCTAGTAGCTGTTGCTCAACGAGACTGACTGCAGATCTACACGACATTGTGTTCTGGTGTGAATACACATGAGCGCACTCGTAAAGGCACATGCATGCATGCAAACGTACCTCTCTGTCCTTGAGCTTCATGGCTAGCACGAGCTGGTTTCTGTGATTGGCCAAAGCTTCTCTGTAACTGCCTTTGGAGAAGAGGGCGGAGCCAAGGTTCCCATGAGCGCGACATTCACCTGACTGGTCACCTGTGGGTGAGACGTTCATTACAACCATTTCATTTCCTCACAGTCCAGTCACGCCACGCTCTACTACTTCCTCCTCCTGCATACCTAAAGTCTTGGTCACCTCCAGGTCCTGCTGCATGTAGGCCATACTCTTCTCTGTGTTGCCCAAAGACCAGTACGCGGCGCTCAGGGCCGAGAAGACGGATCCACGCAGCTTTAGCGAGCACGTGCCGATCTTCAGCCCCGCCTCCAGCACCACAACCGAGGCTCCGTGGAAACCGTGGGTCAGCAGCTCCTGTCCGATGACCGACACGACCACGAACGGACTCTTGTCCAGCTTCATCTTCTGGAGCTGCTGGTGGGTGGACTCAAGAGAGTCTGAGGAGGTTTAAGCACACATACAGAGAAGCTGGTGAGGTCGTGGGATCAATTAGCATCTTTATGAGAAGCAGAATGACACAAACCAGCAGGGCTGCAGTAACAGAAACACACAATTTAGCCGCCAACAGTAACTTAACAGCTCTTACAGTTTTTAGCTGTATTAATGTAGATCACATTTGCAAAATTTAAACAGGTCACATGGAAGCTTTGTTTCTCTCTGAATTCTCTCTAAACACTCTGTCATGATAAAACATGTCTCCAGCCATAAACTTTCATTTCCCTCGCTGATTTTGTGTGATTATTTTGTTTAACATTGAAACAGTATTTGTTGGGGATATTTACAGCATGAGCTTGTTCGTGAAAGTGGAGTAATTTCGTCAAGGTGCATCATTTCTGATGAGTGGGCATTTTTATGATTTTATCTTCTGATGGGATTAACACAGTTAAGAGGCGATCGCTATGTTCGGGTTACTGTAAAAATGCTTGGTTTGCACAAAATCATCGGCTCTGACATGCTGAAATTGTTGTGAAACTCTCAGAAGACCGAAGCCAAACAAGAGACATCAAACTGAGCTCATGGACTCTGGTTGTGTTCCAGCTTTTGAAGGATTTAAGTATGTGTCATGCAAATGTTCTGAGATGTTTGATGTTTTTAAGCAGGCACCAGCAGTGGCCAACAGTGGTGGTTCATTTTCATCCACATCAGCAGCATGGCTCTGTGGACGAGTGTCTACGGTCAGATCTCTGCAATTACATGAGGGATTACAATCAAATTAAGTGCTAAAAAATGAATCCCACTGATTTTGTTGATTCTCTAACTTGTTGTCTGGTGCCACTAACAAGACAAACGTTTCACTTTCATCCATTTAATCTCAAAATCTACCAGATGGACTGACACGGCACCCTGTAGACATTCACGGTTCCCAGAGGATGAATCCCGCTGACTTTGGTGATTTCCTCATATTTCCTCTGGTGCCGTCACGATGCTGATGTTTGTGGTTTTGAAATGTGAATTGTCTGAACAGCTATTGGATTTGCCCCAGAGGATCAACTGACCTTTCATCAAACACCTCATCATCATCATCAGGTCAAAACTTTAGCTCATTCAATAGCCACAAACCTCAGTTGTACTTTATGCTAATGCTACTAATGCTACTTAGCCAATACTAGCATGTTGATATGCTGATTATTACACCTGCTGTATTGTAACTGTGAGTCCACAAACAGCCATGATGTAGTTTAGCTAAATTCACTTTATACCAGGATGGTAGACGTTAATAGGTTAATTCATCATTTAAAACTATATATATATATATATATATATTTGGAGCAAGCCCCATAGCTGTGTTATGTATCCTGGCATATTTAAATTTGCCATTTTCAGAATATCAAATAGGCTGTAGAGTCAAATGGACAAAATGTGGAAGAGGCCACATGAAGGCCAGAGTTGTCTCCTGTGTAAAGTTTAAAACTTTTACAAAATTCTCAAGCAGGCTAACTAACCTATGTAGCACAACACTGTAATAGAAGTCATATGAAACCGCTGACGTCAGCAGGTAACATTAGCATCTAACATTTCAGCACAAAAAAACTAATAACAGAATATTTAAAAAAAAAAATGTCTGAATTCATTTAGATATTTCTCAGTTTCTCTGTAGTGAATTTTATATTACCAACATTAAACACAGTGTGACAGTGACCGTGTTGAATAAAAGGTAAAAAAGGGGTATTTGCAGTTCATTTTTACACACACATTATAATGGAAGACCCCACTGACGTTTCTTTAAAGGTTTCTGATACTGTATTGATGTACGTACATTTCCAATTAGGTATTTTCTTTCTTCTTTCGTTTGAACTCATTAGTTTCACTCCAATTGATTCTTTTCAATCAAAATAAGGCACAAATGACTTCCAGAGTCTCTTAGTTAAGCTGCGTCAGCTCCTGAACCACACAGATATCTGCTAATCGAATGTAATTCAGTACAATGGTCCTGCGAAACATCCCATATGATACGTTCTCTTCTACCGATATTTTAAATGAGCAGAAAACATTTTCTTTCTTTCTTTTGTGGCCTGTTTGCCTTCCATGTGCAGCACGTACCAAAACGTGTTAGTTGCACTTCATGCAAATGAGATGAAGCGCAGCTCGTCTCACCTGCACTGCAGTCTTAGTAAAGACTGAGCGAACTTGAAAACTCTGGCGGACTTTTCCCCCTCTCACCAGCATATCATCCTATAAGAGAGACATCAGCAAACCTAACAGGGGACAGATAACCCAGAGGAGCCCCCCCCCCTCCCGCCTCTGCATGTCGGCCTTCTTCGCAGCCCAGCTTGTCGTCCCTCCTCCTGCTTACTCCAGCATGACAGCTCCTGGTCACACTTGATAGCTTTGAGGCTCGCTTGCTTTGAAGCTTATGGGAGGATCAAGTTTTGGAGGTGGCGGCCCCTGGACAGCAAAACACCCTCCCACAGTGCATCAGATGTGCACAGTACAGCAGCAGTCCAGGCAGGACCACGTTAGCTACCACATGTCACTGATCACTATCATGAACTGATAACAAATCATTCTTTTTGCAGTGACTCGGCAGTGATGCCTTTTGGCTGCTGTTTGGAAATCCTTTTCTAGAAAAACGAGAAAGCGGCGCTCATTCGGTCAGTTAGCAGCCTTGTGCTCAATCTATCTGGATCAACTCGCTCCACCTCAAAGGGAAATGTTGTGAACGCTCAGCCCGATTTGTTCTCCAGTGTAAGAGCAGATGCAAAATTCCACATGCGCAGACATTTGCTGTAGCTTGCCAAGCAGAAGGCTATTCCCAAGAAGCCTCGCTCTCATACTGATACAGCTGAAGGGCAAAAACATAATCCTGTGCCAGTTCTAGTCTGCAAACCCTTCGTGATTGTGTGCACTCTTGCTTTATCTTCTTATGCTGTTGAAACCTGCACACTGAGATCTGCGGGGCAGACAGATCAATGACACACAAGAAACCAGCTTGTAAATATTTCATCATGAGCTCCACGAGAAGCTATTGGTGCTAATAAACAAGCAAAGCGAGCCACTGTTCCTAGCTCTTTACAGTAAGCAAGCATGCTCGTAAGACTCTTGAAAATGGAAATTGACCTGATCAGAATTTAGCAGCAAACTTAATGAGGCTTCTGGACCCTCTGAGTTTACCTGCTGGGGATCAGTGAAGGTTTATCTTATCTTTAGTTTGTGCATCTGTCCAGGAATCCACCAACATGCCGTCTTAGCGCTAGATATACCTTCAGGTAACTCTTCTGACCGTCTGGCCACTGTACACAAACGGAAATGTAAAAACTTGGTCGTAAGGGAAGTTCTGTATGTAACATGTGGGAGAGGTCATTTCATGCCAAGCTACCAGCGAAGACTCGAGGTAACTGTTTGCTGACACACAAAAAAAAACAAATAATGCAAATAATATAATCTGTTCTGAGTTTAGAGAAGAAAATTCTGCAGAAATTTTAAAATCTGATCTTCTTTTCATGAGAAAGGCCTGAGAACAGAGTGACCAAGACTCCTCTGCTGACCAAAGTGAGGCAGCAGTGATGGTGAAGCGCTGCCTCATCCTGCATGAGTGCACGTGTGCGTGAATGTTGTTTCTCAGACACCACCAGTCTTCAGGTGTGTGGTGTTCGGAGCTCCACCACCTCACTGTGGAGACGAGGAGTCGCCCGGCAGCAGTGGATGTGAGTCACGCCCTGACTTCAACAGGTGGAGGCCGGAGTCCGATCTCTCTGACGCTCCATCACGAGCTCCCTGTTTTCAGCTCCAACTTCCGTGTGCTTCTCTTTCTGTTTCATCTGACTTACTTGTTTTATTTATTTCCTCCCTGTCTCTTTTCTCCTTTCTCTCTCTTTGTCACATCAAATGTGCATCCATGTCTTTGTGAGATCTGAATCATCAGAGGCAACTTTTTACTTTTTCACATCCCCGTCCCAGGGGAGGGCTACTGAATAAAAGAACAAAAGAAAAGTGGTAACTTCACACTTTCCCTGGCGCCGACAACCAGCTCTCCCCTGCTACGACTTCCAAACACAGAGTTGTTGTTGAGGACACAAACAAATGTTCATGCACTTATGTCTGCACAAATCTGCCTGTTGTTGGACAGCATGACGAGACGAGCGAGGCGACAGGCGCCGTGCGCTGTTGTCAGACAGGCCTACCTCTGAGGGGCGATTTCATGGCGGCCTCCACCATGCCGACCAGCAGCTGGAGACTCTTGGGGTCCTGCGCGAGGCCAGAGGCGAACGCCGCCAGGGCGTCGGCATGACGGCCCAGGTACTGCAGGGCAACCCCTTGACGAAAGTAGGCCTGCGTGAAAAAGAAAGAGCATTAACATTTTGATCCATGAATGTTTTTCTCTCTGTATTTTGCACAAAGATGCTGTGTCTTTTTTTTAGCCATGCTAGCAGCTTAGCTCGAGAGAAGTCAGTATCAGTCTGTATGCTGGTACACACTCAGTGACTAAATCACCATGAAATTCTGTAGAGACATTCATGTTCCCCAGAGGACAAAGCCTGTTGACACAACATTTGGTACAGACGTTCATGGTCTCCAGAGAATGAATCTTACTGACTTTAGCGAGTCAGTGATCTGTTCTGTGGCATTAAAATGACTTTCAATATCTCAACAACTATTGGATGGATCTCTTAACTTTTTTCATGCAGCACCAACATTTGGACTAAACGTTTGTTTGTTTGCACAAGTAAGACATTGTGGAAAAAGAAATACAAAATAAAACTAAATGGATGTATGCAGGGCAGGAAAAAGTACGACTGCGTTACGTGAATATTTCCATCTTATGCACTTTACACCTCTGCGTCTCTACATTTCAGAGGGAATATTGAACTTTTCACTTCACAACATGACGGCTGTAGTTATTTTGCAGCTTCAGACAAAACACTTCAGTTTGTAAAGAGTGACTCACTGTTGTACATTAAACTACCCGACCAGATGTGAGGTAGTTCCACCCCAGCTCCACATGGACCCTGTGCAACAACACCTGCTGCTTGTGAATGCATCAGTAGAAATAAACCAACAAAACAACATGATGTTCACGCTAACATTTTGTTGTTGTCTGTACTTTTACTTCGGTGCAATTTTGAATGACTTTTATTTCGGGGTTTTATGGTGAACGACTGTTAATTCATGTAAACAATCTGAATACTGAACCACTGAAACAGACACAACGTACCGGCAAATAGAGCAGGTAAGAGAAACATATAAAAAGGTAAAAAAAACAAAAGAAAGAACAAAGAAAAAATTGATGACAGGTAAAAAAAAATAGGATTTTCTATGACAATCACATTGACAATGCTAACATGCTATATGATAACTATAACGTTTACCATGCTAGTTTAGCAAGTTAGCGTGCTATTTCATTCAAAACGCAAACTGTCAACCTTCAGAGCTGCTAACATGACACTGGGTATCATCATCTTCTTTTTAAGAACTTCCTCTTGATGAAAAGTATCTTGTTGAAGTCGGACGCCCCCCCAAGCGGCGTCCACATCGCACACGAACAGCACACACTTCATTAGGAGCCCCCGGTGCATCTCACAGCAGGATTAGAGACAATGAATCATGACATCAAATTCATGAGGAGGATGGAGAAGTCTCACACACACACACACACACCACTCTTCCTCTCTCACTGCCGACCAGACTGTAACATAATTGTCCTGTCTGCCTCTCTCTCCCCCTTCATTCCTCCCCTTCTTCTCTCTCATTCATCATCCCGCCCTCCCTCCTCCCATTTAAGCGTAATCTGTCATGACAGTGAATGAATGAAGACAAAGAGGAGAGGAATTAGATTACATGGCAGCTCCTGTCCAGCTCGCCGCTCGCCGCTCCCGCACCGTCTTTGTCCACGTCCTCATCCGCAGACAGCCTCATTGAAACGAACGGCACCGGGGGTCACGTCTAATCTAATGCATTAAGCGTTTAGTCTGTGTGTTGGTGTTGCAGCAGAATGCGAACGGGCCACGGTGTCGTTTCACTGCTGATTAACACAAAGTGGGATAAATGGTTGGTAATTACAGCTGGGGCCACCTCCCTAAAACAACTCATCACAAAAAGCCTGAACTCAGTCACAGCTGCAGCGATGTTAGAATCATATCACGATCTTAATTTATTGACCTAATGCTTGTTTTTCTATTTGTTCCATATCCAGTTCAGACTTCTAACTTTGGGTTGCTATAGCACAACTTTCAGCGCTGACCCGTTTACACAGTCGACTGGACGTTTCTCACAGCTGGGAGGACACATCTGTGTTTCTGAGGAGTTGATATCATCACATCCATCACAGATATTAGGTCACAAATATGATCTTTGGTGTTTAGTTACCTACAGTGTTAACTAGCTTCCAACTAGCACCACCAGCCTACTTTGTGTTGCAGCCGATTCTTAAACCTGCAGCACGGAGAAGTTGAGACCACAAATTTGACCTTTTAGGCTGAACTTGTTATCAGACATTCGCTTAAAGCGAAATCATCAATCACTTGGAGATGTTTTTTTAGGGCTACGTGATGAAATGTCCAATATTCAGACTCTTTTAGCTCTGTTTTTGGTCTCCACAAATCTGACATGCTATGCTCACCAGCAAGATGCTAACTATGTCTGTCTGCTGTTTGCTGCTGAGCAGAGGATTTTTCGAGGCTTTCCAAAGAAAAGAGCTGCCTGCTGCGAGAGAATCGGGCGTCTTCATGACCCACAATGCAAAAAAAGACAGTTCAATCGGAGATTCGGGAGTGTCGTGCCAGTGTGGGCTAACATAGCCTGGGGACCTCCAAACCGACAGATTCTTTTAATTGTCAAACTCGACTCAAGTGACATCACTTGAGGACGTTTATCAGACTTCACACAGCTCCCTCTGAAGCAACAGAAGGCTTTTACGAAGGCTTTTTTTTCCCCACATACGCAGTAATCCTCCCCTGTGAGCAGCAAAATCAGCGGCAATCTATTTTGAATAGAGACACAGGAATTTTCTACTTGACAGCAAGAAAGCCCGTTCAGAGCAGCAGCAGATGTATCAGTCGACGGTGGATGAAAATACAGGATCAGTGATGCCAAGCGACCACGCTGAGGAGAGAGAGACAGCAGTCTGCCCTCTGACCCTCGTCCAGGCTGGAGAGAAGAGCAGCCGGGCTGGACCGGGATGAGGAGCCGGGCTGGTAGCTGGGGCGGCATATGGACACCCCACCTGTCTGCTACCTCTACTTAGCACTGCCCCTCAAATCTGTCGCCTTCACACTGATTTGGCGGCTGTATGAAGGATGCAGTGTTTCTCATTTCGCCATTCATGTCCTATTCTGGATGTGTTTCCCTTCGCCCTGATTGGGAAGCTTCTGGGAGGATAATTTCAGTTAGATGAGGGTGATTATATCAAAGGAGGAGAAGTTATAATCATAGCAAGATGGCCATTATCTCTGCATGACTGTGTGTGAGTGAACGCACAGCACAATAAGTCCTGTGTGTGTGTTAGTGTATGTGTGTGTGCCAGAGCTTTCTATCCCCATCAAGGGTGTAAACATGCCAGAGTCAGACAGAAAGTGACAGCAGGAAGAGTCTGCCTCCACCACCACCTCCAGCCTCCTGCTCACACACATCCTGCCTATTAGCTCAGTCTGGCTACGCTGCCTGCTAAGCACATACAGGGGGTAGAGTCCAGACAGCCTAACACACACACACACACACACACACACACACACACACACACACACACACACACCCTCCGTTTTTTTTTTGTATCTGTGTCTCAGCAGTGTTTTGGAGCGTCTCAGAGAAGTCTTGTCAGGTTAGAGAGCCTCTTCACAGACTGATCTGGTTTCGTCTGGCTCGCCTGGTCTGCAGGTATTTCACGCTGATTCCCAATCGAGCACTTAGACAGCCTCCTCACCATCAGCTGACAGCTCTGTGTCAGTTAAAGTGAAGTGATCAATAAAAGGGACAAGACTAATCCTAGCGGTGTGTGTGTGTGTGTGTGGGTGGGTGTGTTTGCACCTACTGTTTTATATTTGTGCGTATGTGCTCTTTGTCTCCTTCCTGTGCTCAAATATAAGCATCCTGGAGCTCTTGATGCTGCGTTTATGGCGGAAACAAAACCAGAGTTCTGCTTTGAAGCAGCCGTAATCAATATTTTTAAAATAACAATATATTAAAAGGCCATATGAAAACAATAAGATGATGCTCATACACATCGGTTATCGCCTTCTGCTTCTGATAGGTCAATAGGTCAAGCTGAGAGAGGGTTTTAGGAGCATCCTCTGTTGGACCACAAGGAAAACTACTTTAAAGTCCATATAAACTGTACATTTCAATTACAATTCAAACGCTTAATTTTTGCCCTTAATCGAACAAAGGTGAGCCCACCTCGACACTACCTGCTCAGACAGACAGTTAGCAACTGGCTGGTGAGCGTATCACAGCATTAAAGCAGCTAAAGAGGCTAATGGCACTCATTAATGGTACTTTGCTCATGTTCCACTGCCATATACTGACTCACATATGCTACGGCATGCCATGTGTGTGCAAGTTACACACAGCGTAGCGCTTAGCGGTACGCCACCTTACAGCAAACACACACAACTCCTCAGCGGCGAATGTCGATTCTTTAATGGAACATCCTGCGGCTGACAATCGGTCACTGCTGTGCGCCACGGATGATTGGATCAGTTCGGGAAATGTGTGTTTATGAGCGACGTAATGCCAACAAAATGAAGGAGAGAGCGAGCGGTGAAGTGAGAGGGGTGTTATACATCGTTGTGTCAGTGCAAAGGATGCACACCGGATGAACAGATGCTTCAATTACTGCTTGTAACTCACATTAATCGAGAACAGATGGCGACACAAGTGGCAGGAGAGAGAGAGGGCGAGCGCGAGCGAGAGAGGCTCACGTAAACCAGACATGATAGAGATTGATGTCTCTGCAAATAAGAGAATCTGCCTGAAAACACACAGACAAAACCTTCACTCTCATTTCGTCTGGACACAAAGTGGATTAAGCCTCCTCTCCTCCAGCGGCCGCCGGTGACTGAACAGATTTAAGGAGGATCGGAGGATGTGGACGACGTGGCCTTGAGTTATTTGTTAGCGATGGAGGATGCTGGGAGGACGGAGAGGAGCTTCCTGTCACACCTGGCAGCCTGAAACCTGCTCTCGCTTCCTCACAAGAGACAAACAATAAACAGCAAATTACACCGCCACTGACTAATGAACAGTACTGCATCACACAGCTCCACCTCTGGACCCAGAGAGGGACCAGATTTACTGCCAATCATCAATAACAGTTCAGTGTTGCTGTTAAGGGCTCGCTCTGGATGGTCGGAGCCTGGGGCTGGTGTTTGTGGTGTTGGCTTTGGTTAACGATGAGGCTGAACTCGTCAGGGTCATTTGTGAGAGCTGCGATGACTGAACGGTGTGAGATGTCAGACGATCAGGCAGTTTAGCCGGATTATATAGAGCATTTTATTAGGGGGTCAAGCCAAAAGTCTGTGGGTGTGTTCTACTGCAGTGGGAGGAAAAGGTCAAAGCTGGAGCAGAAAGTAAAAACGCAGGGTTTGGGTAATAATTTTACTGTTAGCCTCTGTTTCGCCCTTCAAATAAATCTGACTGAACTTTCCCTTTGTTTGAGCAATGACCTTAGTGACGGCGAAGGTTAGCAGCTCAGACAACTGGAGCAACTTCACCTGCTAACTGAGAGACTCACCTGTCCTCGTCCTGAGAGCCGGTCTCTGGTAAACACTGTTTGAATGTAAGAACAATCAAACATAAATCTGAATCTCATGGTTGCTCGTCCTTGTATGATTTTTTAAACTAAACATCCAATGTTATCTGAGAACAAACAACGTTTTAATCTTGTTTTTATTTCGACAGTAATTCTGGACCATTACACTGGCGCTAACTGGCTCAACCCTGGAAAACAACAACACTCTGTTAATTCAATGTTTTCCACATGGATCATTGACTTTGTGCTCGGGATGTTGTAGCTTTAGCATCAGTTCTAGCATTTAGATATCATGTATGCAGCCTTCAAAAATATTTATGACCTCTTTACAAGCATTCAGACTCTTGTCAAAGTCAGTCAGTAGTAGCTGGCGTAGAGAAGGACGCACAAAAGAAAAGCCAACATTTTTGCTTAGTACTAATACTGTGTTTTTCAGACCAAAACTAGAAGCTGTAATCAGCTGGAGCTGTTTAAGATGTAATTTTTTCTGGTGAAGTCCTCACAGTGAAACCAGAAGAGAAATAACATGTGGGGCAGCACAGATGGAGGGATGCTGATGTTACTTGGCCATCACTTAAAACCAGGGTTCATTCTGCCAAGTCGATACCCCACTTATCCCACTGCAGGTGATATAACGACATGCTGCGTGAGTTGTGAGCTGTGTGCTGTAAACCTCAGAGAGTGAGATCATTATTTAAGAGCCCGAGAGGGTCTGAGGGAGTCATTAAACACAGCAATCTGTATTGTGAGGACGCCTCTTTGTAGACTTGAATGCACCTTATTACCAGGATAAAGTATGATCAAACCCAGTGAATTCAAACCAGCAGATCTCTACAGCAGCGCAGTTACTCACAGTCTGGGAATTAACAGCCCTCTCATCTCGGAGGGCGACGTGAATCAAACAGGTTCTTCTAATAGACTAGTCAGCCTGTAAAGCAATGTGGCGGAGAAATAATGCTGCTGAGCAAGCATCTTCACACACGACCGGGAACAAATAACAGCCGCTCAGGCCGCTTGGTTCAAAACTTCACCCGAACCCGAGAAACTGAGTCAATATGTCGAAAAAAAACAGTGTTAAAGACGGGGGCACACACACACGCACACACACACACACACACACACCTGAACCTAACTCTAGCCTTAACCGAAGTCTTCACCTTAAAATTGAATGATTTACATTCTGGGGATTTGCATTTTGTCCCCACAATGTGACTGTGTAAACTAATTTATGTCCCCACAACATGAGTAGTACAGGCCACACACACACACACACACACACACACACACACACCAACTGTTCTCTGGTTAATCTGCATGAATATTTATGGTTTCACTGGGACACTAGCTAAGATGCAATAAGTGAGTTGGAGTAGCCATAACCACTGTTTCCACTGGGACCAATAAAGATGTTACACGACCAGCTGTGGGGGCTCTCTCACGCACTCTAATGGATTCACACGTCTGTGTTCTGTGACGTGGACGTTATAAAGGCAGAAGTGCGTTCAAGGACTTATATTTGATAAAGGAACTCTCTTGCTCGTGAAGGACGGAGACGAGCGTGCGTCCCCTCAGAGTTTTTCCTGTATTGACGTTAGCGTGTCTAAGTGCATGTAGACGCATGCGACCATATGTAGGGTGATCAGCGACGCCCCCTGGAAACATATGTTGAGGGACCACAAAATTTATCTGGAGCCAATCGATTAGGCATCGCCGTCTGTCCGATGTGATCAGACCACAGCAGCATTCAGCTTCCAGTGTGGACACAACTGAGCCCTGATGAGTGTGATGAGTATGAGGCTTAAATTTCAGTAATTATACAACTGTTGTCAGGGTGCAATTCTAATATAACTGGGAAATGAGGCTGAGATGAATATTGGATATTTTATTTTTTATGTTGTTTAACTGTTTGGAAAGCAGATGTGAGGAGGAAAGATACCACTGCAGTAACACTCATAATGACAGAATGCAAAATAAATGAAAGGAAGGAACTTCTGCTCGATTACACACTGATTGACAGTCGCAACAACATTTCTGAACATATAAGCAACTGTATTTATAGAGCCTACAGTGCTGCCAATAACATTTACCACATACATAAAGATATCAGTCTCTGGGTCCTCTCAGTGTCCATACAGTCGACGAAGATGAAGGTGGACTCGTCTTATGAAATCGCTCACACAGAAAGTCCACAGAAATCAAATCCCATGCAGGTTAAGATAACCTGCACACTAATAAAAAAGCCAACAGCTTCATGTCAACATCCAAGTCATAATCACAACAACATATACAACTTGACTACATGTCAGCCAGCAATTAACCCCAAACTTAATGGGAATGGTTACGGTATTTTTAGCTTATGCTTTGGTTGGTCCAGACTGAAACATCTCAATATTCATGGTGGCCATGAAAGTTAGTACAGATGTCCATTGGGCCCATAAGCTTGATGGTGTCTTGACTTTTCATTGTTTATCCAGTGAAATATCTCATATATCTCAGTTTTTTATGACATTCATAGCAACTGCTTTCCCTCTTGCGCCATCATGAGGTCAACATCCGCAATTGTACCAAAGACAAGAGCTGTCCAATGAGAACCTTTCCCTCTACCGTCCATCCCACATGACGTGAACCAGACTGACTGGGGGGGGGGCTGTAACACACAACGCTCATATGCATTTACACTGATGGCGGTCGCCCAGACTGAAATGTTCGCCGCTGGATGATGTTACGTCAAAGTCGCTCGTAGTGACGAACACACAAAGACTTATCGCCCTCTATTTTAGCTCATTGCATTATTTACCAACTAACTCATTGTACACAACCTGCCCAGCGGACGAGGAAGGTCAAACATCTAGCAGCCATAGAGCCAGGTGTTCTTCTCAGGAGTTGGTGGAGACCAAATGTGAGGTATAAGGAGAGTGTTGGACTACAACAAAACAACTTTATGAGGTGATACTACATCCGGTCTGCGAGTCTATCAGCTTGTTTTGGAGCAGTGCTGCCCCTGGTGGCCAAAAAACACTGATAGCAGAGAACAGAGGAAGAGGCGAACAGGTGTGACGACGCAACAGAATGTAAACACATGATGTAAAAATGTTATCTGTTTTATTTGGGGAGCAAAGAAAGCCCCCTTCTGGTTATAGAACAAGCGACAGTCCAGCTTCTGGTTTGTTCAGGGCCACAGGGCGATGCGTCAGTCGGCACATGAGGACCGGACAGAAGAAAGCATTTTTCAGTCCGCCTCTGAAACACGATGTCTGGAGGTCGATGTAAAGGGCCAGCTGACACATCCTTCTCTTTTTATCACAGACTCTCCCGTCACTGCAGCTGTCCAAACACCTGATCCCCTGCCTCAAACCCGCTCTCTCTCTTCGCTTCATGTCAAAGCATCTCTGCCGCGAACATACCGACATACTACCGGCATTATTTTGCTCAAAACGCCTTTTTCCATGCTGAAAACCCGAGCATGGAAGTCAGCTCAGACGTTTAACCTCGGCGTGCAGAGTGAATTACTCTGAGCTGAGAGCTCTAAATTAAAGAAAGCATTTTCTCTGTCACACACACACACACGAGTAATCGGAGTTAACCTCAACACGCGAGGTTTATTCCCCGGGCGACTAAAAGCAATCCCCTTCTTCTTCTCTCTCTTGGCTCCACTTTATCTGCAGAGTCATTCCCTCGACCCCTTCATGTATGTGGATACGCTATCAGCCTCCATCTTTGCAACAATATGCTCCTCTCTGTACTACACACACACGTAAACACACACATATTGCAGCACTTACAAGAAAAATATGCATAAAGGGGGAGCGGGGAGGGGAGGAGGACAAGTGGCCTTCTGATCCTGTTAACTGCAGTACAGCGGAGGGGTTTGGTTTTCTCACACTGGCTAATTAGGCTGTCACTCAACCGGCCGCCACGGCATTTGTGTGTGAGCGTGTGCTGGTGTCTCGGGCCGGCTGGTCGTTTGATTGCCTCAGCGACCTTTGACCCCGAGGGAGCAGCTACACCTGCTGGGAAAATGAGTAAGAGGTCAATGTGAAGAGCTAAGAGAATAGAAGTGTAAAACTGAGAGAGGGTGGCGGCGGAGAGACGGAACAATTTGAGGAGTGTAGCTTGATAGAAACTGATGGGGCTGACGGTGATTCTGCTCCATTGCTTCGCACCAAGCGGCGAAGCAATGGAGACAAACTGCGCACAGGAAGTAACTCTGAGGTTAATAAATCTGAGAGACAGGCAAAGGAGTGAAACGTGGTGGAAGAACAACAAAAAAATGTGCAAAAATCACAGAAAACCAGCGATGGAGATGATGAACAAATGGACGTGTCCCCTGGTGGCCGAGGGGTTGAAGCATGAACCACAATGTCCCTGATTGGTGCACGACCAGGGGCCTTTGCTGCATGTTGTTCTCCAGCTCTCTCTGCCCTCATTTACTGTCATTTCTCTGCTGCTGGCAAGCATGAAATGCCCAAAAAACATTTGTATCCACGCCCAAGAAAACAGCGTGCTTACACCCAAACAAAAGCAAGAGTCTGCAGCCTGAGCGCATACTTCAACACTTCAAGCTAAATGCTAACATCAGCATGCTAGCATGCTCACAGTGACAATGGTGACGCGAAGCAGTGCAAGACTGCATCTGAGGCTGGTGAGAATGTCTTCTGCAGGAATCCAGTCAAACCAGCGTATTGGACAAAATGTTGGTGGTGAAAGAGTAAAAATCAGGCGGTCGCGAAAGATTTTTGAATTCCTCCTTAAGTGGACGTGAGTGTGTGGAGCAAATTTGAAAAGTTGTTGAGATATTTCAGACCGAACCAAAGCAGTGGACCAACCAAGCAGCCAGCCAACAAACAGACTGACATTAGCGCCCCTGAAGCCGCTAGCATGGCTAAAAAGGTTGTCTGATATGTGGGACCGGATTCAAAGACAACGACGACGACTCGAACATCCACAGTTTAAGCTTTAGAACGACTGCAGAGGCTGCGACTGGTCACACAGGAGAACATCTCTCTGCTGGCTTTTCATTTTAAAAGAGCGTCCTTTAACAATAATGATCACTGTTTGTCCTGTCTGCATGAAGACAACATGAGACTGTAATAAGTGTTTTTCATAAAAACATCGCATCCCTAAGTATCAAGGGAGAAAACTGTGATAATTCATATTCGTTACAATCCTTTTCTCATCTCTCTCAACGCCTGTTTCCTCCCAGTGTCCTCCGCTTTTACATCTCAGCGTCCTTCTCCTCTTCTACTTCTTACACCTCTGACGCCGAAACCAAAAGCAGGGTCAACACCTTCATCCTCCTCTCTGGTCTTAATTAGAGCCAAATCATCCAGGGAGGGATGAGGAGAGGTGGAGGACAGGAGGGGGGAGGCAGAACAGCACAGAGACCGGTGATTACTCGGGGGAAGGCGCCACGCATGCGGTTCCCACTCGCCGAATCAGGGCAGGCAGGGAGCACACTGCTAATGATTCCCTGCAAAGCTAATTAGAGCTCTCTCTGCTTCACATCCAGCATCACAGGTTGTGATCATTCATAGCGGAGCGGCTACCTATAGCCACAAATCCAGCACGCCTTTGGTCTTTCCACATTCCTGTTATCTGTGAGCACATTCCTGTTTCCAGATGCTTCACTCGACATGATGCAGATAAACAGATTTTATTCGGCCGTGGCTCCACCGTGTGTTTTTGATTCATGGATGGCTCTTTTATTCAGCCTGACTAATCCAGCAAATGGATTATCGGTTCAGAATACAGCACATGTACAGCGCATTAATGCTGAAACATACATTTTTATATCCAGCTGACTCTTCACTAATCCCTCCCCCTGAGCAGCGGTTGTCCAATCAACCGCTGCTCAGCACAGCAACTGCAACCAGGCACAAGCTCCGGATTTCCCGGAAACGTTGAATCAGGGTGCACGAGGCTGTCGTAAAACACACTTTGGAGGTGGAACGAATGGATTAAACAGTGTGTTTATCTGTTCTGACATGAGCTGTGATCATTAGCTTGTTTGGCTAACGATGCTTAACAGCAACCACCATTACTTCCAAGGCCTAACGAGCACATTATAACTAGCTGCTTTAGTTTGTGGTGCCACAGGTTCGCTGCAGCACACTATTCGCTGGTCTCGGAAGCTATCAGAGTGTAGGCTAATGTTAGCTAACGTTTCCAGAGGTACTGCTACGTTTACCAAACACACCGGCTAGCCCTCATCATACAACAGCTTTGTCTGTTCTTACATTTGTCTATATCACATTTATAATATTAAGACTAACTAACTTTATGCTACAATACAAAAAGATGCTGTTTCTTAATTTGCGTGTCTTCTGCAGTGCAGTACAGGATGTTAACATTTGTTGGGACCGGTTAGCTTCAGCTTTTAGCATGAGAAGCAGCCATTAAGTGAATATTTAAGAAAAAATATTTCAAAAAGTCAGCCAGAGAGCATTTCAACCAACTCTAATTAAGCTACCATTAGCTTAATTAGCTGGTCAGCTATTGCTAGCAGCAGTTGTCATTGCAGTAGAAATAAGAAAGTGCTTTTATTTACTTGTGTGCGATGCCAAAGACCACAAACTATTTAAAATACTACTAGTTTCAGCAGTAAATCTGCCGCCGTCATCGGTGTAAACGGCTGAAATGGAAGCTTGATGTGGTGACAGGCTTCTTCAGTGAGAAAATGGGACATATTATGGGTGTGAAGTTGAAGTCGACCTGGTTAAAGAGGGATTTAATGACATCTGAAAGGGTGAAAATACCTTTACCTTTAGGTCTGTCAGCACGCAGAGACTGTGCACATAACACATAACGAGGCTCGAGTTGATTGTCAGAGCTTTATTTTTCAAGTTGTTTTCTCTCTTTTGACATTCGACTCCTTTTCTTTGCTCACAGATTTTTCTCCTGCCCTCTCTGTCTCTGTCAAAAGCTCTCTGAACACAGCCTCTCTAACCTTTACAAGAAGAAAATAAATGAATCTGAGATCTTTGGCAACGAAACCTCATTTTAAATTGTTAAAGGAAGAAAATGTGTTCTGCGTTTCACTCGGTTGCCTGTCGGTGGCGCCATATCCCCTTTATCGCCTTTAGCTGCTATAACGTTCGGGGAAACGTGAAACACATCAGAACTACTTATGATTTTAGTGTCGCCGGCTCGTTATGGAGCATGATTGATCATCGTTATTGGTGATGGTGGTGGTTTGGCATTGAAGACTCCCGCGATCGCACCGCAGCTACTTCAGTGCAGCAGTTAAAAAATTAGGAAAAGGAATAAAGGAATAATGAAATGTAATTTTTGCTCAGTTTTAACAGATGACTGACTTTGGCTTTGAAGGGAGCTGGAGGTGTGTGCATCTACTGGGCCTCAGCAGGAAGAAGATTATATTCACATATTTACATGATACATATTCAATCTGGTGTCCTTTTCATTAGATGTTACATAAAAATCATTTGACTTTTGTTCTTTAAAATGTTTAAATTAGGTCTTAATGTAGAATTAAATGTCAGGTGACTTGTGGTGACTGCAACATTTTTAACAGCTTGTGGTGTTTATTAGTTGAAGAATTGGGGTGAGGTTTGATGGCATTTCACTGAATCTCAATCCAGTATTTAATCAACTCACTGAAACCAATCTAATTACATTCATCTTGCAAACTTTGCAAGTAATTTGTTTTATAAATACTCAAAAGTCAAAGATTTGTAATCAGGCTTTCGTGACTGAGGAGGCAGAAAAGCCTCATTAACGTCAACAATCTGCAGCTACAACCTGAAAACGATAATAAAATATGAAATGTTGATGAAATGTATCTGACACATTAAAGGCGTAGCCTGCGTACTTTGACACGTTATTTTTCATGAACTACTAGAGGTCATGATCAGAGACATTTTAAGACTAAAACAGTGATTTATTAGGTAAAGCATCATTATATGTTTACAGTATCACACAATGTCAAACATTACTTCTTTTCACTGTTCTTTGTGAATAACTTCATCAAATGTATGTTAAAACACAGCAGGTTGACAAGGTGTTTTCAGGTGCTTTATCTGGTCTGAAGGTCATCTAACCTACTGCTGGCACTGTTGGCGTGTTGGTCCACCACTTAGGTCCAAACTAGAATATCCGGACATACTATTGGATGGTTGCAGTGAAGTTGCAGTTGATGCGCAGACATTAATGGTCACCAGAGGATGAATCCTAAAGACTTTAGTGATTCTGTAACATTTCCTCTTGCGCCACATTTGTGGTTCCCAGTGAAACTTCTCTAACACTATGGGCTGGATTGCCATGAATTTTGGCTCAGACATTCATGTTCCCGTCAGGATGACCTGCAATAACTTGACTTTTCATTAAGCGCCATGATCAAGTCAAAGTCTGACTAAAGCTCTAAAACTAATGACGTTCCCATCAGCCTCAACTGTTCTTTGTGTTAGTGCTAATTAGCAAATGTAGCATGTGGACACGCTACACTAACATGGTGTACATGGTAAACTTGTTAGCATGCTGGTGTTAGCATTAGGTATAAGCACCATAGTCAGTAGCATGGCTGCAGACAGTTTCGTTTTTTTTTGTTAGTGTTGGTAGCTCTGATTTTAGGTATGAATCCAGCCAACCTGGACAGACACCAGCTTGCAGTGAGCTCATTAACCAGCCAAAAGCTTCATTTAGCGTTCTAACTGACATAATCTGACGATAGCAACAGAAAAATGCAAACCACGCTATTAAAAATCTTCTTCATCGCTGATAAAAAAAAGATTGATGAGAGGTAAAAAGTCTGATATAAGATTTGTTGGCACTGGAGCTTAGTTTTAATCTATGTTGTGAACACAGTACGTGTATTTATGAGCACGACGGACGCCCTAATGTGTCACCTGACCTCGTAAAAATACATGTGCAACCAAGAATGACAAAGAAGGAGGCAGAAAGAAAGAAAAAAACTGATGCACTAATCCAAACATTATTTACATTCTGTTCTTCAAGTAAAAGCTCCATTATTCCACAGGAGAGGCCACTCAGGTGTGGCTGTGCATACGCCGAAGACACCGACACTCTGCTGCTGCTGTCACACACAATAATTATTAATGGCGTCGGTCCCAAAGGGCAATTAATTTTCAGAGTTAGTACACCTCCCTTTCTCCTCTCCGTCTCCATGTTTCCTATATGTGCTCTGCTCCCCGCTCCTCTATTCTTTCATTAACACCCCGGGCTCATCAGTAAGCATGGCCCACTTCAGGTTCAATTTAGACGGGCTGCTTCTATATGAGCCAGCCGCTGAATTGTGATGTCACGGCCATTGTCTGCCAATTACAATTCAATTTAGCAGAAGAAACGCTCTGGAATGTGATTACAGGCAATATCCAGAGAGAGTGTGTGTGTGTGTGTGCGAGAGACAGAGCGAGGCAGAGAGCCTTAGCGAGCGCTCGTTGCGTGAAGAGATTTGTGCTGTTTCCCACCTTTCACTCAGCACTTTCATATTCTGAAGTGGCTTCCAGTCCTTCTTCCTCCTCCCAGGTCTCCTGAGACCCTCCACGCTCAGTTGGCTTAGCTTTTTCAGACAGCGTGACATTTGCACCTCCCCACTGCCTCGCTAAGCCGAAGCAATGAATACAGCAGGCGGCAACACACACAACATACTGTAAACACACACACACACACACATGCTAGCTGCAGGACCAGAAGAGGAGATTCTGATAATACGTATTGGAAATCTGTCTGCGTCTTGCGTGAATATGTCTTCAGTAGCTTATTATCTGCAGTATTTACAGCCAACATTCCTCCACTGCCTCTGTTTGCACACCGAGTGACAAATAATGTCGTTCCACCACAATTCTACATGTCAGATCTGATGGTTGGAAGCTTTTCTTTCATGAACGAAGACTTAAATGTATTTTCTGATCCGGCTTCTTGGCATGATGAAGAGTTCCTACATGAATGCACGAGTCCCTGCCAGTTTCAGCTGTTTCGCACGAGAGATTTCGGTGTTTTCTCACTGCTTGACAGTGGGCGGGGCCCTGCTGAGACGTCACATGCTTCGGTGCACCAATCAGCATTTAGCAACATTTCAACCAGAATTTGATGACAGCTGGGAGGTTGCTGTCAATCATATCGGATCAAGCCATCAGGTGGCCAGAAACGTGACTCCAAATGAATTCTAATGGTGCTCCATAACTGCTGGATGTGTTTGATAAGGCTTCATATATTAATGATAATTGTGTTGTTTACAGCTTGTTTTGCTTCCAAGTGGCCAAAGAAGTCAGTTAATGCAGATTTTAGTAAAAATTGTTAAATCGTATCAGCAAATCTGTTATAAGAAAGTACCTTGAATGTATTTGATTGCATTAAAATGTTGTTAATGGTTTTATCATCCTCATTAATGGTAGAAGGTGATATTTAAACAATGCTTTAAAAAGTTAGAAATTGGATTAAAGAGTTCAAAACTGAGCTTTTGCAAAGGCCGCAGTCCAAACTTACAATCGTCACATCACAATTTCTGCTCCTGCTGTCTGAAGTTCTCCATCCTCACTCTCATTTTTACCTCCTGAAAAGTTCCCCTGTGAGCTCCTGACGAGTCGTCTGCTGCAAAGCTTTGCTTGTTGTTTACAGAGAAGCATGAAGAACTCAGGATTCACAGAAAGGATCAAAGAACAATCAGATGCCTGGAACAAAACACAAGTTTTGTTTTCAGGGTTCGATAGACCAACCAAAAAATGCAAGTATTATTCGCGCGTGTGTGTATGCACAAACACACACACACACACACGTTGTCGTCTGTTCTGTTATTCCCATCATCCCGTCTTTCCCTCTTTCACCTTCTCCTCTGTTATTTATCTGTGCCTCTTCAGCACAGAGACGTTCCTCCTCTCACTCTATCAGGTAGCAGACACCTTGGCTGCAGGTGCCTCTCCAGTATTTCTCTGTGATCACACCTCCAGGTCCTTGTGTCCACTGTGTGTCTGGAGATCACTTCACTCCAGTCCTCTGTCCTCTCTGCATTCAGTTTAGTATAAAGGCGGTTACAGACCGCCTGAGGTGGAGGACTCGGGTGTGACATTGAGGACTAGAGCCAAAAGCAAATCCTAGAAGCAGCACAATCGTATGCGAAGTCAACGATAAGACGAGCAAATAGATGCTTTGGGTGGCGCCGACTGAAGCGAGGACGCCTCCGTGAAGTTGAAAATGTTCCAACTTGAGCAGAAAATTTGTTTTTATCTCAGAGCTTTAAGACTTCCTAAACTCGCAGAGAGGAGAAGAAAAGTGTAGAGAGGGCAGGAAAATAAGAGAAACAGAGCTGCTAACAAGCTACAGCTAATGTCTGCAGTGTTTAATCTAATTTCTATAGCTTGTTAGTTTCTGTTCCAAAAACCAAAGAGTAAAAATGACATATCGGTGGTCAATGAGGGTCTATATCTTAGTTCCTGGAGTCTCTGCTGGACCGGACAAGTCTCCTCGAGGGAAAAGTGGACAAATGGACTTAGCTTTACAATAACAACCAGGTTTATAATTTCCTTAAAGGTAATCGGCCACAAACGTGAACAGACGGGAAGTTCAGTCCACGCAGAGCAGCGAACAACATGAACACAAAACACACACATTTCCACTCAGCGGCATCGGGCGGGAGGCTGAAAGTGTGTTTCACCGACAACATAATGACTGCAGCTTATCTTTCACTCCAGCACCACACAGCTCATTTCCATAAGTCACTGTAAAGGAGTTCTCGCTCTCCTCACTCCACCCCGACTGCTTCAAACCCATTTGTTTGCCATAAAGCACACGCAGCATGCTTTTCCCACCTGACGCTCTAAAGGGACAGGAAGTCTGCCAACATGACAGCGCAGGTGAGACAGTCACAGCTACTCTCTGTGGCAGGTGCGACGATATGTGTGCTGGTGACGTAAGACAAGAAGTGTGATCACAAATAACTCCATCGCCTCATCTGCATTAGATATTCTGGACCTGAACTGCAGCACAGACAGATCCTTCCTCTCAGGAAAGAAGGAGCTGAAGGGTTTAGAGGAAAAAAAGCCCAGCGGACGCACGTTTTAAACACATTCACAGATAAAGTGAGTCATTACAGACAGATGAAGTGAGACTGGCCTGATGTTTCTGCACATCTGTTCCGGTTCAGCGGGTGCAAAGTGTGTGTGCTGATGTGTGACAGCAATATCTCATTCAGTCGGGGTTACAGACAGAGCTAATGACAAAAGGCAAGAAAACACAGGAGGAGCACAGCAGGAGGAGGAGGAGGAGGAGGAGGAGGAGGTGCAGCGGAGGTTATGAGACAGAGCGCAGTCACGCATGGTCCTCCTCTTGTCTTTATTCTGCTTACACGAAAGAAAAACTGTTTTATTCGTGCTCCTCCTCTCCGGAGAGCTGCAACAGGATGAAGGGAGGAGCGGCTGAAAGGAGAGGAGAACGAAAAGTAATAATTTCATCGCCGGGTTCAGTCAGAGAAGGATCTGTACGAGGAGGCGCGGCGATAGGCGTGAAATAAAGGCGGAGGTACAGCGAGAGGAAACGTGTCCCGAGGAGCTCCGTCAGCATGACGAGCTCCCGGGGGAGCGATGTCCTCGCAGCCCGGAGACGCGCTGCATTTCCGAGGGAGGCCGAGGGAGAGAGTCTAGCTTTGGTCACCACTGAGGGAATTCCTTCATGCATATTCTGCCTCCAGAATTCAAAGGAGGGAAGAGAAGCAGCAGACACAAGGACACTCTTTAAAATCTATTCAGCGCTGCACGCAAACTTCACATTTTACTAACACTGCTGCGCTCAACGCGTCCTGAAAACACGCCGTTTTAACGAGTGCGTGCGTTAAATGTCTGAGCTGAGTCAAGCAGCAGGTCTGAATACCAAAAGCTCCTCGTGCATCTGTTTCCAACGATCAGAAGGACAGGCCCGTTTAAAAACCAGCCGGTTTTTAATTACAGGCAGCACAAAGAAAGATACCAATCATGTTTGCTTCATCCTTTCAGATTTTACTAGGTTGAGTTAGAAAAGGTGCACGTTAATGGAAAAGGAATTCAAAAGGCTTTAATCTGTTCAATTTAAAGTGTTTTTGCTCAGTTTTCGCTCCCTGTACATACAGACTGATGACCTACTGAAGTCACTGACAAAACATGTGCTGTTGTTTAGCACACTGGTGGCATTTTACGTGTCCTCGGACAGTTTTCATCAAAGCGACTCATACTTATAGTTACATGCACACTAAATGTCGTTCTTCGAATGGAAAGAAGAGAGAATTGAAAACATTCACGGGTTTTTATGCCAATTTGTAGTTTGCATATAAAAACAGCTGGATGGAAACACTCAGCTCTTGAAATGTCTCAGAAAAGTTTTCACACAGAGTCCACTGACGCTGCGACGCCACCATCAGAGGAAAACACCAAATCCAATGAGGACTTCTTCAAATTAATACATGAAACAAACTGAAATGTCAAGTTTTTTAATGTCCTCCTCTTTTTCCTCTGCAGTGGTTTAACTTTTATAACATCCACTATTACAGCAGTGGATGGAAAAGTGGATTCATCCATATTTTCTGGAAATTTGCTTAAAATTTGAACGACATTTGGATGAAAACCTGACTAGTTTTCCAGGAATATAAGAACTCTGTTGTTTGCACTGTTCAAAATGATCTGAACAGTGTCACCAATCAGCCTAACCTGCATGACTTTCAACTGTGGGAGGAAAAACCACAGTCACATGGAGAACATGCAAAGCCGAGAGGGATCCCATCATGCTTTGGGTGATGTGAACATGTATGCATGCACCCATCTGAAGTATTGCTGCCAACATTACTGACCTTATTAAGAGGTTATGGACCAGATGTGACTGATCAGGTTACATACTGTTCAATATACAGTATATCCTAAACTACTACAGCAGGCCTGTTATATAAAGGGAGAAATCAGGTTGAAATCAATAAGCACCACTGATGTAGTCAAACGTCACGTATGTTTTATTTCCCCCGAGCTTCAATCATCACACGCTGCAGCGCTCGGCGGCCTCAGACTCGGCGGCCTGTGGTGCATCTCCTCATGGATTATAGAAGAATGTGGCGATTATTTGGTGGACACATTCAAACAGTAAGTCTGACTGAGCCCGCGTGCAAACAGGGGCTTTAGTTGCAGGGCTAAGTCTTAAATCAGAGGCAGGGGTGTAGCTTTAAGCGGCTTAGCTGCATTGTAAGTAAACATATTACACTCAGCGCATCGCCAGTCCGACTGAGCAGAGCGGAATATGAAATGTTTCATGAACTCCTGCCGGGTAAACAGCAAAGCCTCAGAGAGAAACTTCTCGTTTTACACAGTGAGGAAACAAAGTGAGTCAACCTCCAGTGCTGCTCCCGAGTCCCTGAACCCAGCCTGCACTCAAAGTTTCAGGGGAGTTTCACCGGCTGTCAACAATGAACTCACCGAACTAATATTTAATACACCTCTGGATCAGCAGTGTAAACACACACACACACACACACACACTGTATGACACACGGCATCATACATTATTGAACAGCTCAATTCTGACTAAACTTAAATATCAGTACAGCCAACCAGCTGCCCCCATCGCCAGAAAGCTCCTGGAAATGACGTTGATAATCTTCTCATTTGTTTTGCCAAATACGTTTGCAGGGAAACGTAGCTGCTGCCGGGATCATGTGCAGTGGAAGGAGACGCACCAACTTGCAGGGTGGAGGATGCATTATGGGGGATGAAGTGTAGGGTCCGGCATACTTGGAGCTTGACGTAGGGACTCAAAGTCAGGACATCACTGACTCTGCTGCCTCCATTATGACTCCTCTCTGAATAATTTGTCTCTCAGCTTTATTAAAAGTGCAGGAAATCACAGCAGCGACAATTTAAAGCAGCATTAATTGATTTTTCAGCCGCTTGCGACCAACAACGCCGACATATTGTGTCATCTATCATTTGTTGCTAGCAAACAGCTGTTTATTCACACATCTGGCAGACACACAGTGACATGATCATTCATTAGGACTCACTCTCCTTTTAGCTCTGTTTAGCTCTTCTTCACACTTTAGCTGCTAAATGCTGCACAGGAAGTCTCTAACTGTGCCTGTTTGCTGCTGGACAGGTGCGTACAGAAGGTTTTTAAAGCTTTTTATTAAAAACAGCTGCCTGCTGTGGGACTGAAGCACAGCAGGAAAGCTGGGGGTCATAAACCTGAAACAGTGATATTTCTCTGTGGGTTCATCACTACGAGTGACCCCCTTTCACAACACATTTTCTTATCTCATCTATTTTTTCTATAAAAATATTGATTAGAGCAGCTTTAAGAGGACATTACATAAGGCTAATAAACTTAGAGTTGTGCTTTAAGCATCTAACACACTCACACGCTCCACATCCATAATATTTATAGATCCACGCTGGTTCAAGACTATATGGGTCAAGGAGGGATAAATAGTCATAAATCAGGTACTAATGAGAACAAATACATGAAACTCCAGAGTGTACCAGCATCTAATTGAGGCCATCTAACTGTACTCCTCATGTTTCAAACCATATTTATAAGAGGTGCTCCCCCTCCTTCACCTCACTACTCCTTCATCTCTCTCATCCCTCCTCTTCCTACATTAGGCTGATACTGGCAGATTTTAGTCCAGGGTCGGGCTGGATCAAAGAGGAAAGGCCCGTTCACAGGCCAGCCCGGGTGATGGGTCTCCACTGACTTTATTTCTCCTCTCTGTGGCTTCAGACTCTTTCACAGAGTTTCCTCTCAGTCCTCCTCTTGTTCCTGCCCGTCCTCAGCCTAACAGAATTTAATTTCACTCTTCAGATAAGATGACCCAGAAGCAAAAGCTCACACAAGAAAACCGTACGAGTGAAAAGGCATCTGCACAAGTGTGTGTTCATGTGTGTGTTCGTGCACATGCAGCGGGTCTCATTCGTGGTGCGTGGCACAGAGCAGAAAGGGAATATTGATTTTACAGCATCTTTCATCCTTAAATAACAGTTTGATTCAAAGTAACAGATTGCAGCTCATCTCACAGTGACTGCCCTCATTCACTCTGCTTTCTGTGGGAAAATAAGAGCTTGAAGACATAAGTGCTTCTGTCTTCATTCGGAGGCTTCAAAATAAAAGCGCCCAAACGCTGCAAGAGTCTGCTTTAAAATGAGCCTCTATAAATATTCATCCCTGCAACAAGTGCTGAAAGGAAGCATTCCAGATTTTCAAAGCCTTGCAGAGGCTGATAATGGCTGTACAATAGATCTGCAGCCACCAAATACACACACTACAAGAGGTCCATAGAGTCTCTTTCAGAGGCTTTCGTCACCCTGTGAGGATCCTGAGGCAGTTCCACACATGGACCGGAGCGAGGTGTCAGGTCAACATGGAGCCCTCACAGAGAAAACATGCATGTTCTCTGAGAAGACAACGATGTCAGAGTGCTCAATGCTCAAACTTTGGTTAAATCTTAGTGAGAAAAGCTAAAGACCTGCACGCTGTGAGTTCATCAGCGCTTCAGGTTTTAGTCATGGACCAGGCATCACATTCACAATCTGAAGGTCCAGGTTTTCATGAGCACTACCTTACTATGCTCTATCTATTTAAATTCCTTTTTTGTGGTTTAAAAAATCCCTTTTTTTGCATTTCCCCTCTCTCTTTTCCAATATTCTTTACGATTTCATCGTTTTTCTGTTTTCTCTTGTATTCTGTGAATTCTGTAATACATTTTTCTCATTTTAGGGATGTTTTCAGCAAACGATGCTTTCATTGTCTCAAATGTCTGAGACAATGCAAAGCAATTAGTGGTTAATTAGCTGTAGCCCATAGAGTTATCGTAGAAAGTTGTGATCACACTGACATTTAAAAGGAACACTATATGTGAAAATCAGTTTGTTTCAATGGAATTGCTGCCAGTAGAAGTTCAACTTTAACCTGCAAATCCAAACTAGCAATAGCAATCTGCCTTGAGAGGCAAAAATGGAGTACGCTATTGTAGCTTATTAGCATATGTTGCACCTGTCGGAGGAGAAACTGAGTTAATGTACAAAAACGTCTTTTGAATCACCTGTGTGAGTTAGTCTAACTTACAAATCAACAGTCAGCTTGCTAACAGCCAGCTTACAGACCTTTTTCCATCTTCAAACATCCTAATGGATAAAATGTAGAAGAAGCCAGTACAGAGAAAGCAGAAATAAGCTAAAGAGCGATTGTGACTGACTAGCACGTTTCTGGCTGGCTAGCATGTTAGCGGTTAGCTGCAGCTCCAGAAGCAAGTATCTTACATTATCAAGCTTCTATAACCAAAGATTTCGTTGGAAAAGGGTGTTTTTTGTGATCTTTCCTTAACCTGACGAGCAGTTTTGTTGCCTAAATGTAACCAAACTGCATCAGGAAACTGCAAAACATATAGTCTAAACAGAACAAGACAACAATAAGTTCCACAGGGGACACAAACCTCACAGGGTTGACCCAACCAGCAGGACCTGGTCTCTTTGGGGACTTTTTGGCTTTTTGGTCAGTTGTATTGATGTTTCTGGAGCAACATGAATTGTGAACAGTAACATATCAGACAAACCTGTGACTGTTCAACCTTTACTTCCATTCATTTCATTTCCCTGTGCACCTGTTGATCAGGTGAAATCAACCAGGTAGTCAGCCTCACTTGCACAAAACTTGCAAGAAAAAGCTGCACAAGCACGACCCAAACATTTACAGGGTAAGTGTATGGCTCCTCTTCCCCTCTCATCATGGCCATTAGCACTGTAACAGCTGACAGTCTGGCCCCATCAGTTCACCCCCCCCCCCCGGGAGCTCTGCTGTTATTACAGCTCCATCCACCACTTCAAGACCAGGGCTCACCCTCCTTCCAGAGGAGCCGTGTCGCTCCCTGTGATCTTCGAGCCAGAAACAAATTTGGTCGGGCATCAAATCCCAGCTCACACTACCCACTCGATCGTTGGAGGAGGTTTTAAAATATCAGCAACTGCCTTCTCAAAGGCATTTTCCGACACAGTGAGACGGTTACTTCCTGCTCATACGGAGGCGCGAAGTCTGCAGCAGCTATAGGCGCTTTGAGCTAAATGCTAACGTCAGCAATAAGTTCATTTACTCAAATAACAATAATGAACTTTATTTTTAAAACATTTTAACAAAAAACTTCCAAAGCACAGCTGAGGCTGATGCAAAGTCTATTAATTGGTATTTGGTCATAAATCTGTACCAAGCTTAATGGCAATCCATCCAATAGCTGCTGAGACATTTCACCAAAAAAAGACGAAATGTGAGCGCCGTGGTGACGCTGGAGGGAAAAGTCAGAGAGTCACAGTCTGTCAGTCTCTGTGCAAAATAACGCCTCACCTGGAGGCTGAGGTTAAAATCTGCAGCCTGGGTTTCAAATAAAACTTCCCACAACGTATATTTTCTAATACATCACCAGAACTGCAGCAAATGATAATTTACACTCTCGTTTAATCTGCTGATTTCTGCTCAATCTTTAAATAAAAAAAAGGGGTTTAAAAAGTGTTAAAATAATAAAATAAGACCAAACATGTTCAATTAACCTAAATTTTACAGCAACAAATGCTCAGAGAAGCTGCAGCCAGTAAAGGTTTAAGGTTTAGAGGTCTGATGAATGACAAATGATTAATCAAATATCAGAGTAGCTGATTGTTAATTCTTTGTTGGTTAATTGTCTGATTGTTTCAGTCCTTTTAAACTGTGAACCATTAGCTGCCAGGTGGCTCCTCTGTGGCTCTCTGGAACATTTATCAGACACTTCACACCGACTTTGTGACACTTTGTGGCTGAATGTCAGCTCCTCTTCAGGCCTTTGTGGACTTCCAGTGTTGCTGCAGCTGAATACAGAGCTTAAAGCCACTTTCTGCAGCTTTATGGAATTTTCTATGTCCTGTATAATCCTCCAGTAATCCCGCACAGACATGCTGCTGCAGTGTCTTTGTGAAATGCGGGCTATTAACGGATTATCCTTAATAAAGTGTCCGTGACTGCGCTCCGTGAGGGGGCTCAACTCGCCCTGTTGATCCCACACGGTGCCAGTCACCCACCCGCCACATTCCGCCCAAACTTTGGCTGGACCCGCGGCTCACTCACCTTCTTCCGGGGCTGCCATTTCATCATATTTGGAGACCAGATGTGCGCCGCGTCAAAGTGTCACAGCAGCCGGTGCGGGGCGATGTGGACGCGGCGGCAGAAGCATTTCAGACGCGACGTTCAAGCTGCCTCCGCCGGCTCGCGGGGGTGGAGGAGACGCGCCCGGGGCAGGAGTTAGTTCGTTATAATCCCGTTCTGACGGCGGCGGAAGCCCCCGGTCACACCGAGCTCAGCGCCGCTGTCCTGACACCCCGGAGCCGGTGAGCGCCGAGCATCATCCGACCGCTCCGGCAGATCCAGCGGCTCTGAGGACTCCAGTGATCCGAGAGCCGAGGTGGTAATCCTACACTGCTGCCCCCCCACCTCTCTCTCTCTCTCTCTATGTACCTCTCTCTCTCTTACATTCTCTCTCTACCTCAATCCCCCCCTCTCTCTCTCTACCTCTCCCCCTCTCTCTACCTCTCTCTCTCTCAAACCCTCTCTCTTTCGACCTCTCTCTCTACCTTGCTCTCTCTCACTCACTCTCTCTTTACCCCCACCTCTCTCTCTACCTCTGTCTCTCTCTACCTCTCTCTACCTCTCTCTCACTCAAACCCCCTCTCTCTACCTCTACCTCTCTCTTACACTCTCTTACACTCTCTCACTCTCTCTCTCTACCTCTCTCTTTCTCAAAACCTCTCTCTCTCAAACCCCCCCTCTCTCTACCTCTCCCTCTCTACCTCTCTCTCTCTCTCTCTCTCTCTCTCTCTTTCTCAAAACCTCTCTCTCTCAACCCCCCCTCTCTCTACCTCTCCCTCTCTACCTCTCTCTCTCTCTCTCTCTCTCTTCAGTTAGTTACACACTCATACTGCATGTACTTTTTAGCTAATAAGTAGAAATACCACAATATTACCACACTAATGTAAGATACATTATTCTGAAATGGGTCATTCTGCAAAATGAGTACTTTTACTTTCGATACTTCAGGCTTGGCTGCAGGAGTACTCCTACAGTATTGCTTTACTTTTTTCTTTTACTTAGTTACTATCTGAGTGTTTCCTCCATCACAGCACTGTTTATTCTATTGTTGGAGTAGAGAATTTAAAATGCCACGAAGGTCTCCGCTGGCTTCACAAAGCAATAATATCCTGTCAATTTTACAAAGATATACGATTCCAAAAAGCCTCAAAGTCATTTTAAAGTCACGGCTGAATATTGCACGACTCCACAAACTGCCAGTCAGAAAATGTAAAGTAATGACTCATCCTCTGTTTCAGAAAACTGAAATACTCTTCATTGCAACCCGATGCTGCAGATTCATGCGTTAAAAACCTTTAAGGTACACGATTATTATCAGCAGAGTGTACTTCAAGTATAAAAAAAAAAGTACTTATTACACCAAAAACTGAGCTGATATGATGGGCTAACTTTAATTTATCTATGTACCAGAAAATAGGTAACATTTTCAGTGTTTCTTAATGTACAGTACAGCCAACTACGACAAATATTAATTTTATAAGACGCAGTTAGACAGGCAGTGAATAAAGTGACATAAACACGTTATATCTTACTGTATATAGTTTTATGAATTTTGTGCTCCACATCATTGTTGTTATTATAATTATTATTGTCACTGCAGAAGGAATTACAAAAATATTTATCCTTAAAGACACAGTATGATCATGACGGCGGTAAAGGAACCAGTAATGGCGATGAAAGTGTGATCAAACAAGCGGCAGAACCACACGGTGAAAGACGTTTGCTGTGTGGGAGAACCCGAGGAGAACCCTACACCTCTCTGCATGCCTGCACTCAGGGAGGGAGGGCTTGGCTTGAAATCAGAGCTGAGGGTCATGTTTTTGGGGATCAGGGAAGTTGAGAGGGCAGGGACACTGGTTCTCAGAGAAAAGCCCTCAGGATCCTTTACCCTCCATAAACAAAGAGGGAGGGCAGATCTAACACCCACAAGCCTGCAGAGCAAAGGAGGGAGATGCTGATGAAAGGCTGTGCAGGTGCTGTGGAGACACAGAGGGAAACCAGCGGAGGATGAAACAGGTGCCACGTAATTGGTGGTTTGTCTGTAACGTTTTGTTTTTTTGTTTTTTTTTAACTTATAATGGACGCTCTGCCAACACACGTGGAGTCTACCATCTGAAAACATGCTGAAAATGTTTATTACAGTATATCTGAATGAAGATCACATGTATGCATCTGCATGTGTGTGCGTTCAATGTGCACGTGTGCAAGACAACAAGGAAAGAATGAAAAGACAAAAGCACCTCACATGACAGCTGATGGGATAATCGGCACCTATAGGACGCGGTGAGACAATGAACGTGCCATTGCAGTGAGCGTTTCTGCACCAAGGCTGAGCTACGCACGCATGTATACACACATAACCCGGGAGGGTCTTAAAGGAATACTTCCACATCCATACCACCCTCATGGCTGCACGGTAAGTTTGAACTTACACCTAGAAGCAGGTTAGCTTAGCTGAGCATAAAGACTGGAAACAGAAGGGGAAACAAAATGCGCCTACACCTTGACATACTATATCTTAATTAAGTGTAAAAATATCCAGGTTTCTATCAATGTATTTTAATGCGCATTATGGAGAATCGCATTAGAAAAAGTTGATGGAAATTGTAAAAACATAAACAAATAAAATTAAAAAAAACAAAATTTCCCAAAAACAGCTCTCACGCTCACTGGAAGTGGTTTTTCCTCTCTTAAAAAACATTAGGAGGGAAAAGTTAATGCACAACGGGAGACGGAAACAACTTCTCCGAATAAGTTCTGACTTAGCTAACAGTTAACTCACATGACCAATCAGCTGTGTCCACTCTGAGTGAAGAAGAAGAAGAAGAAGAAGAAAAAGACGAAGAAGAAGTAATCCTGAAAACCTCTCCCATTTTCTCTCACAGACGGCCAAGGCGACTGATTTTGTTTCTCCTTCTTATTTGAGGTTTATTGGTGGTTGCAGGTTGGGTAATGTAGACTACATCGCCACCTTCTGACGAAACTACGCTTTGCATGGCCTAGTTTGTTCGCTCCAAACCAGTCAATAAAAATCTATGTAATTCGCATTTTCTTTTATTCCTTTTTTTGCAACATTTTAAAAGTTGGCTTCAAATTTGCTTGACACTTAGATGGGCGTGGCTATAGACAGGTTTTGGGTGGTTGTGTGCCCGTCTATTTCTTGGCCAGGCGCAGTCACTTCCTGTTTTCATGAGATATTTGAAGAAAATTAGCAAATCTTAAAAAAATAACTGCACGCAGCCAAGAAATAGACCAGAAGATACTCACCCATAAAACCACAGCTTGTAATTTTTAAACTGTATGGATGGCAACTTGTTTCCCCTTTATGCTAAGCTAACTGACTGGAGCTACATATTCGCCATACTGACATGCGAGTGGCTATTGTGTCTTCATCACTCACAAACTTCCTCATCATCATCATTGTTTAGATAAACCGAGGCAGGTCTCTTGAAGTGAGACAAAGGTCAAATTCAAGGCCTGAACGTCATTACAGGGTTTAAGTGAACGGCTGGTGGATCTGGACTGAAGTGTGTTTGTGCATGATGGTAAAGTGTTCCTCCAATCAATAACAGAAATGAACACCACAGAGTGACAGTGAAGGATGAAGATCACCAACCCGATTTCCAATAAGAGGAAAACACACACACACACACACACACACACACACACACATTCTGAGATGTCCACTTGTGTGTGACTGTCAGCCATTCAAAGAACAACCTAATCTCCAGGAACAAACCACTGAGGGCGAATGAGTTTTACAGGAGGATCACAGTTGTGGTTGTGTGTGAAGCCTCACTGTGGCTTCGGTCATCAGCTGAGCGACGACCCCGACTCCATCACTGCAAGCCAACTGACATCAGCTGCCAATCAGTGACATCATCAACTGACATCAGCTGCCAATCAGTGACATCATCAATTGACATCAGTGTCTCACTGCCAATAATATGAGGTGTGTACATATGAACACCAGGTAGTCTTAGTAGTTCTTGGTTGCTCTGACTGTGAAGTAGCTGTAGCTATAGCTAACTAGCTACTTAACGCTAACTACATATTCAATCTTGGTTTCTAAGTGAATTTTAAATATCTGCAGCTGGCTTGTTTCCTGTGAAACAGTTTTAAATATGCACTTGACCAATGAGGTGACGTTATATCTCAGGTAACGTGTTTGTCAGTGGAGTGTGAACTAAATCCAGGAACGAGCAGAACATTAGCTTGAACTGTGACAGCATCCAGGACCGGATCTACATGTTCCAGTCCTGAATGGGGCTTTTAAAACACAGCCTGTATCATGATAATGTCACAAAAATGTCACAAACTCAGCTAATCATATCCTCAGATTTAGCATGTATGACAGCATGACAGGCCTGCTGGTGCTCTTCACACAGACTGTCTCTGATGTCTTCATGACCAGTCTGAACTCAACTCCCGTATGCTCTGAAGACCACCACTCTTCTTCTTGTCAACCTGAGGCTGAGCTCTCAACTGAGCAACTGTTGAAAAATGAATGAGACACCAGCTGCATTAGTGCTCGTGGGGAGGAGAACAACACGGCCAGGAGACCACCGGGTGGTTGTGATGTAATATGAGGGTAACGGGTTGGTTGAGAAACAGGATAAGGTAGCAGATGACAAGCGGTCCCTCCTCTTGAGGCCCCCAGCTGTCGCTCTGCTCATGAAAGCTTAACACTGACCAGACACTTTCCTCCATACCAGAATTTAAAGCTCCGATGCAACACTGGTATAAAAAAGACCTTCTTAGTTAAATGGTTTCTTATTTATCTGTTTTTATTCTGTTTATTGTTGATGTACGATTGGAAGTCTGCACCGGGGGTTTTATTTTGAAAACCTCTACACTGTTCCTGTGTCTCACTTCCTGTTTGGCTTGATGTAGTCTGTGCAAAGTAACTGTGATGTATATGACCCTCCGACTGATTCTTGACTTTTATTGGCTCCAGGATGTGTGTTGGTGGGTCTGTCCAAATTTTGTTCTTCTAAACTTTGATGAGCACCAATGTTTTGGACCAAGCACATTGATAGGAAACGATCCTCCCACTCAGCTCATTAGTGTAACAGGATACAGGCCTGTAAGCCACCGTTGATGATGACAGCGATGAAGACCTGCGTCAGTCCCAACACGTCCACTATGTTAAATACATACTGCCAAGTAAGGTCTTGTTTTCTGAGACCTGAATCTTACATTTTGAGTGAAACCATGTTCCACTCCTGCAGTGAGCCGCTCACATGATGGAGTGTGAACTGCAATAACTTTGATGACGCAAGTTTTCATCTAGCGCCACCATCAGGCCAAATGTTCTATGTCTAACACTGTGTTTCACCAACTTCCTGCAGAACTAATGACATTTTCATCATCTTCAGCTGTCCTTTGTCTTTAGTGCTAATTGCTCGCTAACTCGATAAATTAAGACGCCAACGTGGCGTTCATTACACCTCAGGAAAATGAGCACCTTTGCATTGTCATTCTGAGCATGTTAGCACACTGATGCTAGTATTTAGCTGAGAGCACTGCTGTGTCGAAGCGCTGCCTCACAGAGTAGCTAATGAGGCTGGAGACTGCTGTTGATTTATCTTAGGAAAAGCCTGACATTCAGGAAGAGCTCACCTGTACTGGTCTGATCAGCTGAGACATGCTGATATTGACCTTGCGAGGACAGCTTACACTGAGATTCCGCCTGGGTAATGTGCACGTTAGAAATAAAAACAGACTGTAAGTGTTAATTATTAGAAAAATCCCTGAGAGAGCAGCGAGAAAAGCACTGAAACTAACTCACAAAAGCTCTTAACGAGAATCATTAATGCTAAAATCAACCAAGCCACATCATCATCATCATCACAATTCATCCTAGCACAACATCAACCATTAAAAATCAAACATGGCAGCTTTACAGTATAAGTGTGTGTGTGTGTGTAACTGCAGTAAAACACACACACACAAACACACAGAGGAAACTCAGAGACGTTTGTACAGAGGGACTCAGTGAGAGAAAACACTACAACCAAGCACATCACCCTGAGATCTGGTGATTGATATGAGGTGTGACAGCTACCTGCAGGAGTGTGCGCATGCACGTGTGTGTGCGTGTGTGTGTTTATGGGATAGACAGTGAAGGATTTGAGAGGGCTGAACAAAGCAGATTTTATTGCATTATGTTCCTTCATCCTCTGTCCTTGTCAGACGACGTGACTGTCATCTAGAGCTGCGACAATGAATCGATCAGTTGTCAGCTATCACAATAATCACCAGCTCTTTCGTTAATCAATCAGTTTGTGTAATTTTTTTAGAGAAAAAAAGGTCAAAATCTGTGATTCCAGCTTCTTAACGTGGATATTTTCTGGTTTCTTTGACAGTAAACTGAATAATTTTGGGTCGTGGACAAAACAAGACATTTGAGGACGTCATCTTAAGTTTAGAGATTTTTTAAAACCGAACAGCTGATTGATTCATTGAGAAAATAATTGACAATGAAAGTAATCATTAGCTGGAGTCCTACTGTCATCTGAATCTCTGAGTTAAACAGCAGGAGAACAGCTGATGCATGGAGTCTCCCAAAAGTTGTGTGCAGATGCACACACGCACACACAAACACACACACACACACACACACACACACAATAGGACCCAGAATCACAAGTACGTAAGTATGTAAATAAACGGATGAATGAAATATTTTGCCACGGATTTAAACTAAACTCTTCGGTATGCAAATGAGCGGAGCGTGTCAATGACATGTTCCAGAGAGGCTCGTTAGACTCGGGTCCGCTGTGTGGGGTGAAAGCCCGCGGGGGGATCTCTGACTCCTGCTGTGCTGATATGAACATCAAAGATGGACCGACTGCTCCAGAATACTGAAAGCCTTCATGTGTGTTACAGAAGCCCAGTTTGAGGCAGCTGCCGCCGCCTACTGCCACCTATACCAGAAGCAGTATGATGGTGGAATGAAGCTAGAGCCAGGAGAGGTTTAGCTTAGCTCAGCATAGCCTGTAACTTACAGTAAAACTTCAAAAACAACAGAAAATGTCATCTGTTGTTTACAGAATAAACACAGTTTGTTTAACAGTGAGTTGCAGAAGTGATGGCAGGTGTATGATTGAGCTTCGGACAGAGCCATGCTAACTATTTCCCCTGCTTGCAGCCTTAGCGCTAAGCTAGGCTAACCACGTCTTAGTTCTAGCCCCATACTCACTGATATTGATCTTTTCATCTAATCTTTTCAGCAAATTAAGCAAATAAGCACATTTCCCAAGATGTCAAACAGTTCCTGTAGCGGCTAAGCCAAAAACTTAAAGCCACTGAGGGGCTGCATGGACGGGCTAATGAGTGTCATCGACGCTGTAACGTTGCCGTGTAGTGTTTATGAATCAAAAGTCCGACTTCTATTTCTTTGGTTTGTGGTATTTTATTTGCTCACCCTTAATTTTCCTGTGGACATAACTCAAACGATGAACCTCGAAACAAAGTCATATAATAAAACAGCTCGCGGCACAGCGTATTGTTCCTCTTGACAAAGCGGTCGAAAACTGTATCGCTCCTCCGTCCAGCAACACCTGTCACCTGGACGAAGGTTCCTACCCATATAGGACAACGACCCCACCGCATAGTGACCCCTACTGGCCCAATTAGTGTTTTGCATTTGATTGTCTTAACATGGCTCCTACAGTTCCTTTAATGCTTGTGTGCGATGCTGCAGAATGGCTTTATGGCTGCATCGGGTTTGGATTTGGACTTCGCACGTTCATAAGCAGCCTGTAGCAGAGTGCAGTGTTTGCTGTCAGCCACATTAGATCATTAAAGGAGAGCTCCACCACTTTCACACATGAAGGGAAGTTAAGCCGTCACCAGGAGCACGACTGTGGAAACAGCCGTATGATGTCCTCCGCTGCTCTGAAGCGTCTCTCCTGCACACCGAGGACAACAATCGACCCAGAATCTGCAAACGCTACAAAGAATAACTTTCCCACTTCTTGTGATGCTCTGTGCGAACGCTCCACACCGCATTCATAATGTAAAAATGATCAGATATGTGAGGGCATGCTCTGTATGCATGTGACGGTTCATACTAGACGCCCCTTCCATTGTGTTCAACCACAGTTGATCTTAAATCACAAACCCCTCAGATGCCATCAATAATGCAACAGCTGTTTTTATCTGAGAGTGTGTGTGTGAGAGAGAGATTTGTTTATGCTCATGGCTGGTGTCGGCCTCATTGTTTTTTCATGAAAACTGTAAACTGCATATTTACAACCTGTTACAAGGAGCAAACAAAGGGAACGCAGAGGCATGCAGATGCCAGAGGTATGCAAATAGCTTCGCAGTTTGAAGCCGGGGTCATTAATATACACTTCAGCTGCATATTACTGGTCCAAAAATATAATGCAACTCTATGTAACTCATAGATCTCTTTGATTCAGTGGGTTTCACAGCAGCACAGTAATATAATCGACAGAAACGGTACAAGCAGTGCACTGGCTGGATTGCCTGACGGCGTTTCTGTGATGAGATAATAAAGTCAACCTTGACCTTTGACCCCTGACCTTTCCTCAGAGGATGGAAGACATGTTTGTCAGAGGGGCTGAGAGACGAGCCCGGCTGCATATCTTTATCAAATCAAATATCAGTCGTATTCATCTCTCTGACCGGCGTCATCACTCTGCCGCGACACACACACACACACACACACACACACACACACACTGATAAACACACAGCAAATGAACACACAGATACACACACCATATGTCAGAACAGTCAGTTTGATGGAGCACTTTCCACGGCCAACATGGCTACTAAGCACACACCTTGGCAGTGATGAATGTAGTGGCTCGGTGTGTGTGTGCACACTAGACTGGGAGATACAGTTTTAGTGTGTGTGTGTGTGTGTGTGTGTGTGTGTGTGTGTGCGCGCACTAGACTGGGAGATACAGTTTTAGTGTGTGTGTGTGTGTGTGTGTGTGTGTGTCTGCTGCATTATTAACGAATGTATTGCTATTGTATCAGAATTAAACCCTCCTGATGCAGTAATAATTCTGATGCGCTGCAGTCTGCGCAGTCAAAAACAACGATATAAAACATCTGACGTCATCGTAATTAAACATGATGTGGAAAATGTTCAGAATGAAGTAAATCCAGTTTCACCCAATCACATTTTCTCACGTCTCGGTGTAAATGTGGGTGAGGATGGATTATCACGCTGTTCTTTAAGTGTTTGACCTGATCAGAGACAGAGGTGAGCATGTCTGAAATAAATTTAACATTTAAAATCACAGAAATCCTAAAAATGTAAGTTAAACTTCCTGGGGTCGATGCAGACAGTTGGTATTGGTATTAGCTGAAGTTTGAGCTCATTAAACTACACGACCAAACAGGTGCTGATGTCAGGTGGTAATGAAGCATAGAGGTTAGCATGGAGGTAGCTCGCCATTTTAGCCTCTGAAAACACTCCTCTGCTAATTCTCATTTGCTCATTTAGTTCCATTCAGCTGAGTTGCTGATCTCCACGGAGACTTTCTTAATATAACTTCCAGACAACAGAAACTGGCTGCTCAGTAACTTTTTGTGAATTCTGCCTTCAGTCCAGTGAACAGTGGGTTGACCCTGAAGGACAGGAGAAGAGACGCCAGCGACCTTCTGTTCCATCGCTCTTTCTCTTCTTCTCTTATTTCCTGCAGCGTCTCGGCGTCGACAAGCTAATAAAGCTCACGGTTGAACTCGGACGCTTCGTGCTGCGCGTGACTTCTAATAAAGTTCTCCAGCATCGATAAAATAAACAACTGCATCTGAAATATCACCTCCAGAAGCAGCGTCAGGATCTTTCAACGCACACACGAACACACACACACACACACACACACACACACAGTGTATACACCCATTCATTCAACCAGAAATCAATAAGCTTTTCTGTGGCAAATGAGGAAATGATATAAGATGGGAAGAAGGAAGACAGAAAGAAGTGCACAAGAAGTTGAGAAGTGTGCAGTGTACTGTACTCTGTGTGTGTGTGTGGTGAAGAGCGATCGCAGGTAGATCCTATGCAGGTGCCATAAAACATCCCTCCACCCTCCTGCTGCACCACCCTCTCACCAAGCTTTCCCTCCAGTTCAATACTGACTCATGTGACTTAATCAGACGTCTCATGTGGGGTTTCACTGGAACTGGTTTCGCTGGAACCGGTTCCGAGCTGGTTCTCATTCCCAGAACCTCTAGACGTATCGATGAGTGAAATCTGCTACCAGTGAAAGCAGCTCCTGTGCTGTTTCTGTGATCGCTCAGCTGCGTTGATCAAAGAGTCCTCCCGAGAAAAACGTCGCAAAATGACGTGATTATACTGAAGTGACAAAGAGCTCGACGGGCTGAAGAGCTGACGAGTGGAGGAGGAAGTCAGCTGACGTTGTTCTTATTATAGAGTCGAAACAATGATTCGAGGTCTCTTTCCACAAACAAACAAAAAAACACAAGAAAAACGAACAGATGGAAAATAAAGGAGGAAATGAAAGACTTTCAATCGTTGTGACACAAAACAAACTGAGAATGTTAGTGTGATCCAAAAAACGCTGTTTAACTGAAATCTATCAGCGTTTAGTGTGGACATGGACTGAGTGTGAGATCAAGTCTGCAGGAGCCCGGATACATCAGCCTGTCTGGCCCCCAGGCGCCCGCCACAAATGAGACCATTCATCTCTGCTACCATGGACGGCCACTAACACACACACACACACGCACACACACACACACACTGCGCTGTCTAATCCGCTCATTCTTCTCTGCAGCCACAGCAGGTATTTCACCTGCTGTTATTTCTCTTTCACAGACAGCATCCACTCTCCAATCCCAGCCGCCGCTTATTATCCGCCCTGTGCTGCTGCCGCTACGCGGCCGACGGCGTCTCCTCGAAACTGCGTTCATGCCGTAGGACTAATCTGCTCTGCTTCAATTCAAGTGACAAAATGTGGTGTCTATGAGTGCATAGAAGTGTAACTGAATGTCTCGTTCATGCACTGAGGTTAAAATGTGGCTAAATTTAGGCACAAAAATCGCTTGGTGAAGTTAAGGGAAAGATCATTTTCACCTGAGCGTGAACAGACTCTTAGCGACATGACTGATATTCTCGCACAAAAAAGCGCCGTCAGAAGGTGGCGCTATAGGCTATGTTACGCCTGGCTGTAACAAACAAGCTGTAAATCATTGATCATTTGGTACTGGGCCGCACAGAAAGAAAAAACAATTTCCATTATTTTGTTTTTTCACATAATTTGTTTGTGGTCCTCTTGACATGAATAAAAAGTGGATTTACGTTAATTATTATTGTTATTATTATTATTAAAGAGAAAATACCACAGTTTTTAATGCCGATCTTATCATTTTATTTTGTTTTTATCTGCTACAACTTTAGACTGGGCCGTGAAAATATTGTCAGACATTAAACTGGGCCATGGTACAGAAAAAGGTTGGGGACCACTGCTGTAAATGAAACCAGCTGTTCATCAACTGCAAACAAACCTCAAAGAAGAAGAAGAGCCAAAACCTGTTGCCTCGGCAACCGACAAACTGCTTCTTCTTCTTCTCTCCGAGTAAATTCATCTGATTAATCATCACTTTATGATTAAGGAGCAAATCCTCAAAAATGACAAACGTGAACCAGCATTTTCAATCAAAAACTGACTGAAGGATTAACTGATTATCAAAATAGTTGCAGATTATTCTCTCATCGATCGACTAATCAATTAACCCTTCGGACCGCGATGTTTCTCTGACCTCCACCAAACCCTACGAGTGCCTAAACATCAGCAAAACAGTGCTTAATCGTGCTTTAATTGCAGATATCATAGAAAACAATTGGAAAACATTCTGTCAGCGAGCTGCAGATATATTAAGAATCAACATTTGGAACGATGGAGGATATGTCGGGCAAACACTCGTCACGTTGACACGATTCAGACCGTATTTCTTTAATTTCAGAACGTGTTTGCTGTAACAAATTAGAAGTCTGGAAACTGAATTTCTCTGAGAGGGACTGATGACGGGAGCAGTTATAATCTCCGGCCTGCTTTCTCTTTCCTTCTCGTTCGTGTTCTGGTGTTTGTTCACTAAATCCCATTCGATGGATAGCTGCCAAGGAGGAGGCTTGAATAATCTGTGCACCGTTATTCTCTGAGTGAGGAGGATCCTCGTGTCCGTCCGCTGACAGTACTGACGTCTGAGCTTCTGATAACGAGTCAGGCAGGATGATCGTTTCACCTGTCCGTGTTGGTGGGACGAGGAGGGACGTCTGCATTTACACGACATATGAAGGGGAAAGAAGAAGAGATAGAAGAGGAGGAGGAGAAGAAATACCTCCACCCGTCTCTCTCTCTCACACACAAGAAATCACACAAGATAATCAATGTTACCAGTAAACCTCCACACACACACACACACACACACACACACACACACACACACACACACAGGCTAACATCCTTGGCTGTGAATCACACAAGTGCAGGTCAAGAGTTCAGAGGTCAAAAGCCGGGGGCGCCGCTGTTGGAGAACTGATGGTCACACGAGCGTCACCGGGGTCAAAGTGGAGGCTAATCAAATGAGACCAGAAGAACAGAGGGTTTGTTTGCTTATCACCAGCTGTGTGTGTGTGTGTGTGTTTGTGTGTGTGTCCTGTGCTTATCTGTGTGCACATGCTCGTGCTGCTAGGAAAAAAAATTGTATTGATTTGGTAACATATCCGAAAGCTTGTGACATTGATCTCTTCCCTTTGAGAGTTGGGTGAGGGCGGGAAGGATCGGGGGGAGCGACACCTCTGCGCCTCTGGCAGTATTGAACCCTGATTGGCTAAAAAAGCCCTCAGGTTATAGATCCAAGGTCCCACATGTTCAACTTCAGCTCTGACCGCGAGGACATGAAATCAGGATATTACAGGAATATCAAACAGTATTTAGATATTTACAACACCTGAAATTTGATGTAAAGAAACAGTAAAGTAGTGGATTATTATATATTTAATATTTGTTTATGCACAGATGAGGGTTTTTAAAAACAGGTAAAACAGGTGTCAAATAAAAAGAACATGCATTTTTTTTATTTTAGAAATGAAAGCTTTTCCATCTCTGACAGTTTTTACATTTTAATCGCCTTCTTTGATGAGTTCAACTTAAACGGAGCTGAGATACTTTACAGGTGTGCATTAACTGTGTGTGTGTGTGTGTGTGTGTGTGTGTGTGTGTGTGTGTGTGTGTGAGTGTGTCATGTCAATGTGAGGAGATAATTGTCCTTTGAATGTTGGAGTCTCATCACACACAGGTCATCCTGGAGTCAACAGCATCACTGTTATCACCCTGCGCAGGTTATATTGATCCTGTGCACGAGTGGCCAAACACACACACACACACATAATAATAATTACACCACTATGAGGGGATGAAAATCATTTTATAATAACAGACTAACAGTGTCCAGGCTTGTATGTGTCCAAGAGGAAATAAATTACAGCATGTAGTCATTGGAAAAGATAAGAGAGGTCAGTGTGTGTGTGTGCGTGTGTGTGTGTGCGCGTGTGTTGCCTGTTCTGTTTATGTTTCCATGCTACAATTCCTCGACTAACTAATAGCTAATTTGAGCCGTTCATGCCTTTTGGCAAGGTTGTATTAAAGTGTGCACATTACGCTCTTTGACACACACACACACACACACACACACACACACACACACACACACACACACACACACACAGCGGAGGGCTGCTGGAGTAAATTACCTGACAGGCGTGTTAGTGGACTTCTGTACACCGAGCCTGCTCTGGTCCCTCGGGACACTGCTGAAGGTCACATTTACACTCCTCTGCCTCCTCTGGATGTAACAGCAGCAGAGGAGGAGGCGCTCGGAGCCCGTTCACACCTCTGGCAGGAAGGTGGTTATCGGGCAATTAACAGGAGATTACTGAGGATGCAAAACATCCAGTCCTTTTATGACGCTTTGGGTCTATTCTTATTAACTGTGAGTGTCAGTTTTTTTTTTAATTTAATATAATTTGTTCTAAAAATGTCAGAAATTCTGATGATCTGTTAATTGTTTCCTTTTTAACGAGTTATTCTAACATGGAATATTCTCCTCTGTTATTCTATAATTATTGGCTGCTGTACGACATGTGATGCATCAAAAACTAAACTTCTTTCTGGGATCTTTTACACGTGTCTGCTGTCTCTTCATCATCTCGAGCTGCAGCAAAGGACCATCATCATCATCAGTTCATCTGCAAATGATTTTCCTGATCGACTAATCGCTTGGTCAATAAATGAACGAGGTGATCGATCAAGGAAGCAGCTGGCAGATTAACTTTTAACACAGGAACATACATGAAACAAGCCAAACACAACCAGGCTGTTAAATGAAGCCCAGTGTAAGAAAATTAAAATATTAATTTGAAAGGAATATCCTGAAGTAAATTCTCAGTAATCAGGTCCAGGGTGTGAACGAGCTGCAGCCTCTGAGGAGACCTCGACATGTAAAAGCTGAATATTCGATCACATATTTCAGACAGATTATTCTCCCTGCTGGAAAAGAAGCACACGCAGCTTTTAAGGAGTTTCATTTAAAACCGTGAATATGTAATTTCATTTTGAGGTTGAAGATAAGCCGGAACATACATGAGTGAATTAATCTGATGGTGAACTGCTGAGCGCTGCGTTGACGCTCTGCTGCTGCATCTTCCCACAAAGACCAAGAGTAAAGCGGTTTCAGCGGACCAGCCGGTGGTTTTTGGTTGTTGCTGGTGGTGTTTGCGGACGCTCGCTCCACAGCTCAGACGGACAGTTGGTGGCGCATATGTGGTGGAGCCTGGCGTGCCGGGCGGCCTGGCGCAGCGCCGCGGGGGCTCTGCCAAACAGATGAGCCTGTAATTGTGTTTGGTTTAATGGTTGGAAGAGCGCTCGCTGGGTTTTTACACATTGGTTGACTTTGATATGAAGGGCTCTGGATGTTTTTTTTTCATTGTTGCAATGGAGTTTTTGTTTCATTGACGGTGAATGTCGAGGCTTCACGACTCACAGCTGGAGCTCTCCTGCAGCTTTGATCTGCAGGTTGAATCATCAGGACAAAAGATGAATGACTGTTTCAGAAAAGTCAAGGGTACAAATCATAGCTAACAAGCAGAAAGTTAACCACGACGCCCGAACATCCCATCACCACAATCTGAAGGTAACTGAGCACATTCAGTCAAGTACTGGCTGTTCAAGGTGCTGCTGCTTCACTACAGTTCAGATTGAAATATTGTACTTTTACTCCACTGCATTCAGTTGACAGCTGTAGTTTGGCATTAAAACACCCGATGAGCTAATAAAATACAGTTAAATAAAAAGATCAAACGTGGTTTATTGTGTTTAATAAGAATTTTCAGATGGTTTTATTTAAATCACAAAAACATCAGATTAAAATACTGAAATTTTTTCCTCCTCTATTATCATCTGACGACCCCTCACATTTATTTTGGGACCCTTTGGAGGGGCCCGACCCATCGTTTGGGAACTGCTGGATTAAACTTCCAAACTTGACTGTACAAGGTGTTAAAACTAACTCTGCAGACCACCAGTTTAGCATTGATTCATCAGTATTAATGATCTACTAATGTATAAAAATATAGAATAAACTTGACACTTAAAGTCTTTCTTTCTTATCATTTCAACTTTGCTGCCACTCTGATGTTTGCCTCTGACCCACTTCAACATACCAACAGCTGCAGAGGCTCATGGGTATTGTAGTCTTCAGAGTCATCCACCAAACTGACGGACAGAAAAGAAGCAAAGTTGAAATTTGAGCCTGGAGACCGAAAAACATCCACCTGCATGTTTGCTGCATCTTCCAGGATGGGGGGTCCGCTGTTTCTACGTTCGGTCACACTGAGGACGCCAGCGACAGAAACAAGAGCAAAGAACAAAGATCATTTGAAGCCAACAAGAGTTTTTACTGCAGTAACCGAACGAGAGCCGTTTCCCTCGAGAAGCAACTAAGTCAACAACCCACACTTCAAATTTCATGTTTCATGTGCTTCTCGTCCCCTCAGACCCTCAACCACACACACACACACACACATCTGAGGTGCACACCCTCAGAACAGTTCCTCAAATAAAAAAGATAATCCATAATTTGATCCACTGTTGCCATGGCGACAGGCCGCACCGCTCAGTCTGCGTGACATGAACCGCTGCAACAAGTCAGTCGAGCGCAGGGCAACATGAAGGCGCATCTGACAGCACGTCGCCCTGCTTTTAGTTGTTGTTTAACACGAGCCTGGCGCGAAATGTTACAACTGACCCAGAAAACCTATTAACAGCTCAGTGGCATCGCTCCGCCTCTGAATACAAACACTCATCCCTTCATGTAGAAACAGACCCTCTGGAATAAAATCCTCTCTGCGTGTTCTGCAGCTGCTGACGTCCTCCGAGCTGTTAATGTGTGAAAGTGCTGGAAGAAGAATTCAGATCCTCCACATAAGTACTGATACTGCATGTACAAATACTCTGCCACAAGTAAAAATGTATGATGAAGTCAAAGTATCTTCCATTCTGTCTGATCTCATCAGATTATTGTGACTCAGTCGTTCATGTCAGAGCAGGTTTTTACTGTTGGAGCTGGTTGAGCTTCATTTGACACTATTTTGTATCAGACTGCAACTAATGATTCTTTTCATTCTGGATCAATCTGCTGATTATTTCCTCCATTAATCGATCGATCGTTTGGTTTGGAAACATTGTGAAAATAGTGAGAAATGTGGTGACGATGAGGCCAAAGTGACGCCTTCACAATGTTTGTTCAGTCCAGCGCTTCACATTATTACAAATACATTCAGATCATTCAGAGGAAAAGCAGATTGAATTGAAAATTCTAAATACTGGATTTTTCTCCCATAAAAGACCAAAACCCATGTTGTGTTACACATGCACCCTCTTTCTTTGATCCTAGGTTACCCCAATCAAGATTCTATTGTGGGTGTTGACTCTACAAGACTGTATAATATCCTTACATATGCAGCAAGGAAGAACATCTTTCTGTCTTGGATAAGTGACAACCCCCCCACTAAATCAAACTGGCATAAGATAATTATGGAATGTTTTCCCCTTGAGTACCTGACCTGCTTGCTTCACTAGTCAGAAGGACAGTTTATGAATATTTGGACTCCATATCTTCCCTTTTCTAACTCCACAGTGGCTTCAGTACTCTCGAGCGCTGTCCTTGGCTAGCCTTTAGCTCCTTTCCTGCATATTATTACAGTCTGACAATTTGAAACTTCTAGAATTGTGATCCGGGGTATATTTTTATTTATATATTCATTTTATTTCATTTATTTGACTATTTTATCTGTCTAGTCCTTTTTTCTCACAGGGGATGCCTTTTCATTGTACTGGCCAGATGTGAGAAGTACATGTGTACAAGCTGTCTAGACCAATGTCGCACTGAGCGCTGTTGATGTTGTTGTATTATTGTTGTTATGTTAATATGTAAAAAAAAAACTCAATAAACATATTTGAGAAAAAAAAAGACCAAAACCCAAAATGAATGAATCCAACTTTGTGTTTGGTGCTAATTAGCAAATGTTAGCATGTTAACACACTTAACTGAGATGGTGCACATGTTGAACATCCTGCATCAGCATTTTCGTGTTGTCATTGTGAGCCTGTTAGCATGCTAGCATTAGCATTCAGCAGCACGGCTGTGCACTCTCAGTCTTGTTTCTAATGATGTGCGGTGATGCTAACACCAAACACTTCCTCTACTTCACTACTTTCTAAAAAGTGCATCTTACAGAGCGTATTAATTATCGCTGATGACCTCTTAATCAGTGTGAATGATGGCTGCCTTCATGTGCTGTTTTCCTGTGCAGAATCAGATGGGGATAATAGTCCAACGCTCTAATCTTGATGTTTTTACACCATCCAGATGAGATAAGGAGTCCACTTGATGACTAGCAAGACTAACTGCTCTGATTTCTGCTGCTGTTTAATTATTTTAAGTATACTTCATAAAAAAGAGGCCAGAGGCCCGGACGTGAACCCCGCTTGTATTACACACACTCCCATCACATTCCCAAAAAGTGCTCTCTTTGAAGCTCAAACCCAACACCGCCCACCTCCGCCAACATCACAGGAGTCCCAAATATGTGATTGTTCATTAACCTCAACCCCTGTCTGCAAATAGCAACACACAGCCCATTATTAGTGAGTCATCCTCCTTGCCGTGGAGCTCCCCTCTCTTCTTTTTGCAGCTCTGTAACTCCGAGGCTGCTCTTGACCAAATATTTAGTGGTAACCAGAAATCCCAAGATCCAGAACGAGGACGACAACTCCCAGAGCAGAGCGTGGAGCTGCGGGACAAACAGTCCCGAGGGTCCAGTGTTCTCCGTGAGAACATCATTCAGCTTCAGTTCCACCATGTTGCTCCAGACTGAACTACCCATTCAGTTCTCTACGTTCTCTATGAGGATGAGGATGAGTCTTTGTTCTGCAGTGAAATGACCTCGTTGATCTCCTGCCTTTTCATCAGCACCAGCAGCTCATCTCTCACTCAGCCAGTCAAACATCTCAACGTCTCCTCGATGGACTGCCGAAAGGTTTTGTGCAGAGTTTCAGAGTGACGGTATGACACTCATGTTCCCCTGAGGATCGATCATCACATCTTTACAAATACATGCAAAAATAACAGCATCTCACGGTATTTCCACTGACCGACGGGCAACAGTTACACCCCGAGACACCAGCGTGCACCAACAACACGCAGAGAGGAAGAGGACTGCAAAAGCTTTCATTCAGAATAAGACAAATCGTTGAAGAGGATGCTTTCAGCACGTTTGTTCGGCCTAAAGGATCAACAAAATGGGTTTTGCTGAGTTAAACCTGAATGTTAACCAAACCTGCACCTCTGCAGGGTGCCTTTAATGTCGTTACTGGAAACCTGATGCGGCGCTGTTAGCATTTCTGTTCATGTAGTGCTCAAGCATTCAGCTCATAGCTTCTGTAGTTATGGCAATCAATTCTATCTCGTACTCACTCAAAAAACTGCTGAGATCTGCAAAATCACTTCAGGAAAGTCCAAAAAGACCAAAGTGTGAATGTGAAAGAGGTGCGACTGCAGTGACATCAGCTGCAGTTTGTACAGTCGGTCAAGTCGAACCATGAACTTCACACTGGATAATAACCTTTATCTTTGGTTGCTGCCTGATCACCTGACTGACGTCACCTTGCTGCTGATACTGTGGTCAGCTGTTTACTGTCAGAGATGAAGGGCTGAGTCCTGAATCCTCACCCTGAGACATTAACTTTCACTCATTTGCTCAGAGAGCAGTCACACGACAACCGAGTCACTCTTTCATTATCTCCGCCGCTGTTATCTTTCTCCCTCCTCTGCAGTTCTCTTTGCACAGGCAGCCGAGGCGCCCGGCTGAGAGAGACGAGCGCAGAGCGAGGATGAAGAGCGGCTGAAGAAGCTTCCAGCAGCGCGGGCTGGCTGCTGAGACAGCACAGTGCTGGCTGTGTCTGAGCAGATGTGTTACAGCAGCAGATGAACCAACAGCATATCTCCAGATTAATAGCACACAATTAGGCCCAGGCTTCTCCAAGACAAAATCACAACTCATTACAGCGTGCAGGCGAGAGGTGCTGGAAGTCAGCAGCAGGTTATTTTCTGCTTTCTGCAAACATGTTATCACATTGATCACAGATGGTGGAGTGGAAGAAGCTTCTTCCAGCGCTGCTGCTGCTAATGCAGAGATAAGGTGTAAGAAAGGCTGAGATTATTCAAAGACACTTAAAGAATCATTTCCACCTCCAGCAGGTGACGGAGCGCTCGCTCTGAAGGCGCCGGGCAGCCGGTTAGCCCGTCCTGGATTACATGGAGCGTGCGTGTTTGCCAGCTGCAGAGCCTCATGTGATGTGTGTCATGGGAGGCTGCTGACGGGCTGAAACAAAGGGAAAGTTGTGTTCGGGCGCCCTGAGGTTGTGACCAGGCAGTTTGCAGTGCTTCAGTGCTGCCCTCTAGTGGCTGCAGTGAAACTCAGTCTTCAGTCACATCCGTCAGCTTTCCACATCACACAGTGCAGCAGGTCAGTAACTTCCTCAGAGCTCTCCTGGAAAGAAGTGTGTAATTTGGAGCTAATTATAGGGTGTGATGAAACAACTTGTGTTGGTACATGTAGAGAAAATCAGCTCAGTGAAAACCGAGTCAGTTGATCCACCTTCAATTATCTGATTCAAACAAAGGGTGAAATTTCCACTGGGGGAGAACATGACGACCTAACGTATGTGTTCATCTCGGCTTTTTACCAGTAATCACACTTCACAGGAAACAACAAGTGATCTGCTGACTTTTTTTGGGCCAGGCTTCACTTCTTAGATGCTTTTCTGATGATACCTGCAGCCTGAGAGGAAGACCTGCAGACAGCACTCTGGGCGGTAAAAACACACGAAACTCCTCTGCACATTTATTCCAATAAAAACATTGTTTAATGTCCATCCATCCATCCATTATCTATACACCGCTGAATCCTTTGCAGGGTCACGGGGTGGCTGGAGCCTATCCCAGCCGTCTCTCGGGCAAAGGCAGGGGACACCCTGGGCAGGTATCGTTTAATGTTTGTATCTTATTATTTATTGAACACCAGTCAAAGATAAGGCAGCAAAGGACAGAAGAAAATACAATATTAATGTGTGTGTGTGTGTGTGTCAATAATCCCAGTTTAAATCTATTTATATTATTAATTTGTGGAGCTGTAAAACTAATTCTACAACATTCTTTTTGCTAGTTGTCATATAAACACAGGAAATAATGCTCACGTATTTTTCTTTCTTGTTTTGTTGACTCTGACTTCACACTTGTGAAACTTCAGCCTTTAATTCCAACTAATTCTGCAGATCAGCAAGTTAGTTAGTGCACAGCAGGTGCGTCTGCAGGCAGGCTCACAATCACACAAACAGGATATTCAGGCAAACATGTGCTTTCCAGTGGCAAATGAATAATAAATGGGTATTTATTCTGTGTGCAAATGAAGAATTTCCTTCATGGAGGCAAAAAAACTGTTTAGAAAATCAACACAACTAATTCAATTCAAACTAAAATAACTGTCCCTGAACTTTGTCTCTATATTTTTATTATAATTAGTACCAAATCACATGCTGTAGTATTATCCAAGGCAACATCTGCAGAATTATTGGAAATTCTAACACACAACAAAGCACACATGACCTCTGCCGAGGAGACTTAGATTTATCCAAAGGCATCGATTGATAATTAGACGAGGAGACTTTCTTCACGAATGAATGCATTAAAACAGATTCTTGGCAGATGTTGTGTCAATCGAGTGATGAAAGAAGGAAATTTAAAGTCAAAAATAGTTTTTTACTACCTTTTGTTATTGATTAATTGTGATGAGGGATCAGGTAAAAATCATCGTGAGAATAATAAATTAATATTTAAGCAAAAGAAAATATGTGGGGCTTTTTTCTGCTTAAAAAAGACTCTAAATGAATCGACTATCAAAACAGCTGCTGGTTCGCTTTGTGCTGGCTGATTAATCAATGAGTTAACTGTTTCAGCTCTACATCTGCGGGAGATTTCGAAGCAAACACTTGAACCTGCAGTCAAAACGTCTGAACACATAAAAAAGCGTGATTTCAGCCTCTCTGGGTGAAAATGTGAACAGCGGTGTTTCTGAAAGTCCCTGAAGCTGTTCCTGCCGGAGGCCGACTTGATCCTCCCCCTCACATGGTCTGCACTAAGTCCAGGATTACCCGACAGACCCGGACTGAGTTCTCTGTTTTCAGATGAACCAGAGAACATCACATCAACGCAGTCCGGGGTGAAGTCACGAGACCGACCAGGGAGGAACCCAAACAGGAACTGAAACGCCCCCCTCGGTCAGATCCCATTATAATACGCTACCGAGCTCTGTCATGTGGGGAAACCTTCCTAAACAGGCCCGTTTTAGGTCTGCCTCCCTCTGCACGTATGTCCGTAATATTTTTGAGCGTGTGGTCGCAGAGTAGCTTCTTAATGACAGGGGAAGCCTGAGCAGCCTCCTGCGTAAACAGGCGTAGCTGGCCGCCATCTGGTTGGCTTCCACTTCAGAGCGGAGCGCTCGCCGATGATCCGCGCCGATCCCGGCTACAACTCCCCCCGCGGAGCGTTCAGGAACGTCGCCTCCACCCACGAGATGCACGGCTCGCTCCACCGAGCCACGAAACGAACGGCTTCTCACCTCTGAAGGTGTTCGGTTCTGGTTTCATTTGATCTGGTTCTGACGGATTCAAGCATCTCTCTCAATGTAACGGAGGTGGATGAAAAGTTTGTCCATGGTGCTCACAGCTTTGACAAAATGATTTATTATAATCAACAAAACACATTTCAAATGTTGAAGGATTGAATCCTTTACATTGGAGCACAAAACCTCTGATATCTGAACACCTGGACACACAAACCCAAACTAATTTAACGACTAGAAACACGTTTTTTTGTAACTTGGCTGAACTTTACTTGTCTGATCAGTTCAAGTGTCAAATTTCCACCTTAAATTCTGTGATAATACCTCAAAGAGCTAAATGTTCATAACTGTGGCTGATCTATGTTCACTGAAAAATGTTTCCCGCAGACACAACATCTCCTCAAATGTCTTATTTTGTCCTAAACTCAAAGATATTCAGTTTACTTTCCTAGAGAAAGCTAAGAAACTGGAATCAGAGATTTTTAACTGCTTTTTTCTTTAAAAATGTCTCAGTAGTTAGCGATTCATTTAATAGTTGACAACTTATCGATTAATCGTTGCAGTTCTGTGATTACTTCAACACTCGTAAATCAGCAGATGTTTCCTTCTTAGACTGACTCCTCCACCCTCGAGGCCCTTTAGCAGCCTGAGGCCTCCGCCATCGAGCTGATTGATTTCGACATCAGAGTCTTCTGATGCGCAGGTAGATGTACGAGTGGGAAAGGCAAGGCGGAGCTGCCAGGTGTGCGTTTGGTTACTCCACCCCAAAAGCTCTCCATCTCTCACCAGCTTCCTCGTCTCAGCTGAAGCTCTTGAGAACACACGAGAACACTTCCTCATCCTAAACCGGATGTGCAGCCTCAGACCCAAACTGACGTCTTTATTCGCGAGACCGACAAGTACAAGTGAAAGCAAAAGTTTCCCAGACCGCCATGAGCTTAAAGATCTGAATAAATGCACCTGTACGCAGGAAAAAGCCTCTTTGACGGAGCCAAACAACACGCAGAGCGAGCGCGAGGATGACAGCGAACATTCATACACAAAACAGCCGAGTCCGCAGGAGAAAAACACCCAAACAGGCCAAAAGAAAGGCTTTCGCTCCTGCAGCACTTCCACTTATGTGATGTGACTTCATTTGAATCACAAAGAAACAAAAGGCTTTCTCAAAGCTTTGCGCTGAATGCGCCGACAAAAAAGAAGAAGAAGATAAAGCCACGGAAAAAAAAACAACATTAAAATGCAAAGAAGTTTGGTTATTCTGTACTTGCTGTTATCCAGATAAGCACACAAACATATGCGACTTTCTGACCAGCTACACCCCTCAGTTCCCATGACCGAGTCGCCTTTCTGTGCGTGTGTGTGTGTGTGTGTGTGTGTTTGAGCCTGTTGTGCCAACAGAAGAAGTCGACTGCGGGGGGGGGGCGATGGGACAAACTGTGGGAGGCAAACAGAGAAGAAGAAAAGAAAAGCCGACCGGCTGAAGAGCAGAAAGAGAGAATTCAAGCAGAAGTAAGCGCCCCTCTCAGAGAGACTCGCTCTTATTGGTAGTTCATTAGTCGTGACCTTGCCTCTGACCCACGGCGAATGCAGCAGCAAGCCCACCGCTATGACACCGGCGCTATACAAACCACACACGCGCGCACACGCGCACACACACACACACACACACACACACACACACAAAGGAATGCTGCTTCTGTTATTGTCTTTAAGTGCCAAACTCAGGCCAAGGCCTAGCCAGGGCTTGAAAAACAAAATAACAGCCGTGCAAAGCCCTCGCTCTCGCTCACACACACACACACTCACACACCCAAACACCACTTCCGTCCATTCTCTCTCACAGAGGAGGGAAGTGGAGTGGAGCTGGCCCGGCCCCAGCTGTCCAGACAGAGGCGACCTGGGCCAGCCCGGTCTCCTGCCGGCCTGCTTCCCCCTCTGAATGGCTTTAAAAGACTCCCCGAGCCCTCACCGTCCTTCGCTTCCTCGCTGTGCTGCTCGATGTAAAGAACCGCTCGATGCAGTTTCCAGCCGCTCGTCTTTCTCTGCTACATGTGCTGGAAATGTGCAACGCGGCACATTTTAGCAACGCTCGTCCCGTCTCACTGGTGACTCGCGTGACGTCACCACTTCACAGGCCCTGAGGGATCACGTCTATCACAGCATATGTAATTTAATACAAACATATATCATGTTTGCTGAGCAGCAGCTGAGCACACGGCGACCGAGGAGGATTCTGGGATAGCGAGGCTGTACGGAGCCTATTCATTTATAGTGCAAAAACACAGAAGTGGACATTTTATCTTCACCAGGTGTGAAATCACATAAAGAAATCTATAATTGTCTGCAGAGACAATCATTGCTCTGCAGGTATATGTGCATATATATAGTCTGCTTTTTATTTTGTATTTTCCTTTTTTTTTCAATGTTCTCTACCTCTGCTGCTATTTTTCATGCCACTGCTATCACATGCTGCTGTAATGCCCAAATTTCCCTGGCTGGGGATAAATAAAGTTTTATCTTATCTTATCTTATCTTATCTTATCTTATCTTATCTTATCTTATCTGTACTTTCTGGGGTTCAGTTCTTAGAGGAGGAGGAGTATGTGGTAGTTGAGAAACGTCTCACAGTATCTGTCTTTATACCATCCAATCCTACACCTGAGCTTTACTATTTGCCTTCCTCTAATGATGCACCGTCAGAAAGAGCACAGATCCATGAGGAAACCACACACAGTCTGCCTCTTCGTCATCATCGCCATCATCACACCGGACGCCGGCACATTTACAGGACGTACACCAGGCAAAGAAACACTACTCAGCACGAGACGAACATCACGCTATAAAAGCCCGACAGGTGGATCTGAGCTGCGGGCTTGTGTTCAGCTGCCGTACGCCACGAACAATCGACACAGAGAGAACAAGCTGTCCGACAGGATCTGCAGGAGGAAAGACGGGAAACAAGGACTCGCTTTACCTCTGAGCAGCCAAAGTCTGACTCGGCCAACAACGGGAAAAAAGCAAATATCCAGCAACAGGTGATCTAAGATACTTTAAATATTGACCTGTACATGAACTCCTGGCAAGCAAGAGGAAGACATCATGGCTGAGTTTCCAAAGAGGGAAGCGTATTGATCATAAGGGTGTGTAATTAGTTGCATTTCCGCTGCCCCATAAATACATAAATATACCAGCATGATTCAGAGAGGCAGGCAAGCAAAGAGCTCATCCAACCATCCACTTAAAGGACACATCCACTCTTCCTCCACATAAAAGCCATTCCCCGCTCTTAGCTGCCGTGTCTCCATCACGCTCTCATTTGGAGAGTGTGATTGAGCGGCAGGGGGTCACCGGGGGTCAAACCTCTTACCTTGGGCCATTTGGGGTTGATGAGTCGTGCTTTGATTGCGTCGTCCAGAGCGGTGCTGTACTGGCCCAGCCGGAGATAGGCTGCGGAGCGGTTGCTGTACAGGATGCAGTTCTGGGGGTCGGCGGTCAGGGCCTCGCTGTACAGATGAACGGCCAGGGCGTACTCCCCCTGCTGGCAGGCCTGGTTACTGCGGCGCACGCGCTCCAAGAATTCTGCTTTGCTCAGGCCGGGGGCGCCGCAGCAGGGCGGCCGGTCCGCCCGCTTCACGGCTGGGGCTGAGGGGATCACGGGAGAGGAAGAGGAGGAGGATGAAGAGGGAGGGTTGGTGGTCCTGCTGGTGGAGCGAGAACCGAACAGAGAAAACTGAGGAGCAGAAGGAAGAGGAGGGAGGAAAAGATGGGAAGGCATTGGTTATTTTTTTTTAATTAAAGGAAAAACAATGATTGCATTAGTCAGTCAACAAACTGTCCTTTCTGTTAGGAGATCAATAAAATCCGAACAAATGTCTCTTTAGCTCTCGGGGATTAGACTGTCCCACTGGAAGTTAGAGAGGATGACATAAACTTACCAGGACGAAGCTGGTATTATTCTCTATTTCTTTGATTGTCAACACTTGCATGAAAAGACCAAAATCAACAATGTCTCAGATCTTTAAAAAGAATTTGGGGTATGATGTTCAAATTATTCATATTCCTGTTTACATGATCATAACAGTATCAAGGTTTCAGATCCTGTGCCTGCAGCTTGTGTCCTGATTTGTCACCATCTCACTCACTTTGTTCTGTTCCAGTAAAGTATAATCAGAAACCAGGATCAGGTGTTCACATGCCTCGGCAGCCTGTTTTTTTTTTACAAGCACTTTCCAGGTAGCAGATCAAGGCAAAAAAAAAAAAAAACTGGGATAAAATGTTATTCAGGTTTCAAAAACCAGGATAAATTGCTCACATGTACAAAACATAATCAGGATTACTCCAAAATCCAGATTATAACCAGGACAACATTTCTATGCAGATGATACTCAGCTCTACATCTCCACTACGGCTGATCATCAGCTGGAGAAACTGGACAGATGTCACCTTACTTCCTGCTTTTAAATGCTAAAAAAAACAGGATTCACAAAGACCTTGTGTTAGAAATCTCTGCATCCCATTTGACCCTAATCTCTCCTTTGAAGAACAAATCCACAACATGACAAAGACCGAGTGTTCCCACTTACGAAACGTTGTTCATGCAGTTGTGTCTTTAAGGCTCGACTGCTGTTAACACGCTTTTCTCTGGCTCACCTGAATGTGTACAAAATGCTGCTGCAAAACAGAAAATCTGATGTCACTTCTTTACATTTTTGGGTGTTTTGCTAATGTTGCTCATTGCTGTTTTTATTATATGTACAGCCCATTGAGGCATGCTTTGTGATACTGGACTATAATAAATTAAACACACTCAAACATTAATCTCAGTATCTGCACCAGAAATCCTGTACGAATCAGGCTGTACTGATTGAAAGTCTTCTGCATACCAATTTTAGAAAGACAAAAAGTCAATGTGCTTTTGTCTGCTGTTACATAAGTCATAAACAACAACTTATTACCAGCAGAATTCTGTCTATTACACCAGCGAATCTGCAGCAGCCTCATTTGCATGATAAGATTCTGTAGTTTCTGGCACCAAACTGCCGCATGCACTTCTCTGTTCTGCCCGGTGGTAACATCTTGTATTCCTCAGAGAGCCCAGTAGAAAGAGAGGAGGGGGAAACAGGAGAGCCTTCTGCTCTTCTCATTGGCTGCCGTCACAGCCGCTGAAACTTTGTGAGGTTTGCTGTCTGTAGCTTTAACGTCGAAACGCTGCCTCCCTCCCTGATCTGGTGTTTCCAAATTTGTCCTTTCACCAGAGCCTTACACCAAGGCCTTCATTATCTCTCTCTATTCCCCTTCACTCTCTCTCTCTCTCTCTCTCTCTCACACACACACACACACGCACACACACACACACACACACAATTGTTCAGATACACACTGAAAATGTGCAGACTGGAGGGATTCCTAAAACTCGCACATGCATCTCCCAACGGCTTTGAGCGAGAGGCAAGAAAAGGCATCGAGCTGTTTGGAGCTGCACTGATGATTCACTTGAAATAAACTGCAGGAAAACTTCAGGACAACACGTGTCACAGAGGAGCTAATGCAGAGGACAACAGGCCATCAGCAGCACTTAAAGCTAACACATTGGACAGGGAGGGATGTATGCAGATGCAGCCAGCAGGAACACCAAAGTACTCTGATGCTTTTCATCTCCTTAGAGAATTTAAATAACTACATTTCAACATGCAGTTACTGTAAAACCTGCTTCACACTGAAATACAGCTGCTGCCGTCTCTCTGTCAAGTAGAAAGTTGCTCTTCAGATCCAAATGAACAGACCTCTTCCTGTAAGGATGGGGGGCTGGATCTGACCTGTGACCTCCTACAGACCTGATGGGGGCCTACAGCAAAGGAAGCAAGGACAAGGAAAGGGCAAACAAACAAAACGAATGAAACCAAAATGGATAGCTGCTGCTTCTGACCAGAACATTTACAACGTTTACATCCACTCTTCCACTCTTATTCCAGATATTTAAACAAATATTCTGGTCAGAAGGAGAAACACGCCTACTTTTAAACATTATGATAAACGTGGAGATCAGCAGGTTTTGGGATTAGCACAAGTAATGCATTGTCGACCTTTTCAAGGAGCACGGCTGCACGTAACCAGGATTATTAGTGGAACATTAATGTTCATTAGCCGTGTTAACAGCTAGGAATATTACAAATATTGTCTTCTTCCAATGCATGTAAATGTCACCTATGTCGTTGAAATGTTTTAACACAAAAACAAGAAAAGCAAACGTCAAGAAACTCATTACAAAAGACAGTTATTGTAATTATAAATTTAAAAAAAGGTAAATAAATAAATAAAAAGGTAAAATGTCCCAACTGGTTTTCCGTGGGATGAGCAGCAGTCAGTCTCTGTTCCTGAACTATACAAATATATTTTCCCCATTGTTCCATATATTTGATTTCTATAAGACATTTGCTCATGAGGAGCAACTTGATCTGTTTCAGTGAATGGGACGTGAGAGGACGTCTCCCTGGTGTCTCCTAGTCCCTCATTAAAACCTCTCCGTCCACCATGATGCAGTCAAAATCCAATCAGACGCACTACAGCGGGAAACTTCAGAGGATCAGCAGGTATTTTTTTTAGAAAAGTGTCCTCAGACATTGAACCCTCTTCCAAAAGTCTTGGATCACCGGGCGAAGTGCCCCCCTGAGTCTGAGGCCTGACACCTCCAGAGCTCCACGGAGTCCTGAGGATCTGGTCTGTGAAGTCCAGAAGGCGTCCAGCAAAATCGCCTAAAACGCTCTCTTATATTTATAGCATCTTTCAGCTCATAAGAGTTTTTAGTCAGCAACCGTCGATGGCTGACAAATGACTCTAACAGGCAGCATCCTGATGAGGAGCTGTTTAATATTCAGTCCTGCACAACGTGAAGGATTCCTTTCAGGGGTTAAAGTGCAGAACAAATCACTCGTGGGGCAGTTTCAGCGCACAGCTGAGCTCTGTGAGTTTAAAATAAAAGAGTTTTCTGGAGCAAACACACATTTGGCATCAGACCTCTCCAGTTTGGCTCATCGGCCACAAAAATAAAGATTCATTTCTCGAGTTCTGGTTCGCTCTGAGACCTAAACCACTTCTCTGCTCACTGTTTGGTTCATGGCAGTTTTAATCAGGTATCCCACTGACAGATGGTGACGTGATTAATAAGGAATCAAACACAATCAAGACTGTTATGAGAAACACTGAAGTCTCAGCTGTGCATGGTTTTACATGCTGCTGGGTAACAGTGAGGGTACTGATGAAGTCCGGAGGAGTCCAGGACCAGGAAAAGTCCCCCCTGTTCCCCAAACAAAACAAAGATTCTTTCAAATATCTTTAATCGTTAAAATATTTGGACTTTTCCGTTTCCATTCATCCACCTCAGATGATTATCTTTGTTTCCAACAAAACAAGCAATTTAAAAACAGCTGCGAGGGAATTTTTCACTATTTCTTTCTTTTTATAGACCAAACAATCCACAAATTAACGGAAAAAATAATCAGCAGATGAGTCGGACAATGAAAATAATCATTAGTTGCTGCTCTGAAATACAGCAAAACAGCTAATGAACTAAACTATGAGAACCTCGTCTATTTTCCCTCTATTACGGCTCGTAAAGTTAAGTGTTTACCTGCTCCTCAAGTTATAGTTTTTCCTTGTTCTGCTTTGTTTCTAGTTTTCTGACTGTGCTGGAAGCTTGTTGATGTCCTCGTCTGTCTGTCTCATCGTTGTTATCATGTTTTATGCTCTTCTCTTGGTCATGACGCTCTAGAAAGAGACATTTTCACCTCAACAAGACTTTCACCTGGTGAAATAAAGCAAATTGCAAAACTAAATGCTGCTTTTCCACGCTGCCAGGAGTACAGTTCAGTGGGAGAAAACCCCAGATTGAAGGACATGACCTCAGTGTCCTCGGTGGCTGCAACCCCGAGCAGCATCACCACACAGTAAAACGCGCCGAGCAGACCGGCCCATTCAGAGCGCCACCACGCTATGTGAATGCAGCGGTTCAAATATAATCACTGTGATATAAAGCTGAGCCCGCTGAACGAGCTGCCAGGCTGTGTTTGCTGAAATAAGCACAGCAGGCCACACATCATGTGTGTGGAACTGAGACGTAAATCTCTAAGCCTATTACAGCTGAGCCCGAGCACAGTTAATAGAGCGAGAGAGGAGTTCAGCGTGGACTTTTGCAATCGCACAGTTTACATTAGTGGTCGGCTGTGTACACTGCTGTGTCTTTAAACAGGATCTGACCACACTGTGGGTGCACCTGTGCACAAACTGTTGGACTGGTTTGTTTGGGAGTGCAGTGCCTCCTCTGTTTGGTCATTTCTGCAGTCATTAACCACCCAGTTTCCTCCAGTCACCTGTTGGCCTCACTCACCAGCACACCTGTTCCCAATTCCCTCATTACCTCCCTGCGTATACACCGGCCCTCTTCCTCCAATCACTTGCCAGATCATAATGTTCTACCCGCTTCCAGCCTCCATCCCAGCTTCTGGCCTGCTTCGTTTGGCATCGCTGACTGATCACCTGTTGCCAAACTCTGCCTTGAACTTCTTACCAAGTAAACGATAGATTGCTTTCAAGATCTCTGCCTCTGTGTGCACAACTGTAACTGATCTATTGCATGTTTGACTAATCCCTCAGCGGCCTCAGTCCAGCCTGGATGCTTTTGTTCACTTTAAAGTCATAATCTTGAAGATTTTCATGTAAATAAATGTCTGTGAGGGCTCTGTCTATCACAGAATGAGGGAACACACAGGTGATTAAGCCCACAGATGAAAGCGCTTCCCTTTGCAGTTTAATGAACGGGCTGTGGCGACATTACCGGGAAAAATCTAAGGCGCCACACAGTCAGTCAGCAGCGGTTGGTCCGCCGAACACACAAAGAGATGCTCGATGACTGCAGACGATGAAACTTCAAAAACAGACGCAAAACCTCACACAGGTGATGGGAAGTCTAAAAAACACACCTGTAATTTCCACTTATCGCCAGAGGTGCCGCAAAAGAGCACAAAACGGAGACCTCTGACATTGTTGCTGTAAACCTGCAGCAGAAACAAGCTGTAAACACACTCACATGTTGTACATTCACACTTTAAGTTGGTGTGGCAAAGTGGAGAGCAAACCGTTATTCAAGCCGGCAGAATGAAGTTCACAACTGCCTATCGCTGTGGTCGATCAGCTGGTGAGGTGAGAAAGTAAGCAGGGTTTGAACTCCTCTCTTTGTTCATTCTTTACAGTCAACTATTTCTGTCCCGCTAAACACTATGAATGTCTTCCAGGAGACATTGTCCATTGTTCCTGTATTCAAACAATACCCCCCCCCCCCCCCCCCCACCCTCTCTGACGGCCGGCTTTTCACTCCTCCTTCCAGAGTGATCACTCAGATCAGATACTGTATAAACACTCACTGACGGAGCAACATTAGCATTCATTTGGAAGCCTGAGCGGCCATTTTTCCACTCTCTTTGAGCTCCTGAGTGAAATATTTGTCTCTTTAGCTGCTAGAGGTTTTTGTCTCTGCTGCTGCTGCGAAACTGACGAAAAAACAGTGACGTTTCTGCCCATAAAACCAAAACAATGAGCTGAAAGACAGTTATCAGAGGGCAGCTGCAGCGTGTGGATTCATCACTGAATGCTTTACACACAGGCAGCCATTTGACCCACTGTTCATTTAAAAACATTCATTGAAGCTGCTTTAAAGCGCTTCTACCCCCTCACGTAGAACCTCAGAAGCTCACTGGAAAACCTTTCCCATTCATGCATCCATGAATAAACTTGATCTGAAACATTTGTTGGTTTGCTGCTTCCAGCTTTGTGCATTTGTTCGTTTTCTACAGTTTATATCTTTTCAAATTGAATATATTGAGTTTGAGGTTTAGACTGTTGGGCCTCGCAGAACTTGTGGTGGGTATTTTTGACTTTTTTTGATATTGTAACTGCAAAATGTTCCATTCAGTCCTTCAAACGTCGTTACTCTGATCTGGACTGTGAACTTTATGAAGTCTCTTGAAGTAACTTAAAGCCCACAGGATGCTATAAACTACTGGGTGTGCAATCTGCTTCATCAGGATGTCAACTGTTCCTAAAACAGCTGATTAGAGGTGCTGCCACTTTGTTATGTAGAGCAGTTACATGCACACACACACACACCTGCTCACACTGTTACACACACACACACACACACACATGCAAAACAGTTGACAAGTAGTCAGCAGCACTGAGTCACTCAGCGGGATATTTCCACTGACATTTCATCAGAAGTGTCACTGCTGACGTGTGCAGTGCTGGAGGAAGTACTCACATCAGTGTAGAAATACTGTGTTAGAATCGTGCCTTTACAATTTGAAGTATAATAAGTATAAAAATATATTTGAAGTATAAAGGTATTAGCATTAAACTATACTTAAGGTACTACAAGTAAATGTACTCATTTTGCAGAGAAGCACATTCCAGAATAATGTGTATTATTGTTATTACTGTTATTGATCCATTAATGTGATCATCACTTTAACGTTGCCTGGGAAATGCAGTGAGGTGGAAGTATACCTCAACACTGTACTAAGAATAAGTACTTTAGTAAATGCAGTAAAAGTACAGAAAAAATGTTGTGTCTGAGTGACAATTTGCACAGGAAAGAACAACACACACACACACAAATACACACACACACACTTCCCCTGTGTCCTGTCTCAGGACTGCCTGGCCTGTTGGGGTCCAGGTCACAGGCAGGACATTCCTGGAGATCAGCAGAGAGACAGACAGAACCTGGGGTCTGGATACCTGAAGCAGAGGACAGTGCACAGCATCCTGAATGTGCCCCCCCCCCGCCCCCGATCTGCTCGTGTAACTCAGACTCAGTGTGGGCGAGGCAGCTAGAAGAAGCCTGTACCTGGACTGCACTGAAACACAGGTGGTGTTCAGATTCGATGGTGGATGAAGGGTTGAAGTTATCATGGTGTTCATCATTAAGTCACAGTCTCTCACTTGATGCTTTTGTATGTTTGTTTATGATTCACAGAAACATTTGGCCTCTGTGTCGACCCTGTAGTTTGTTGATCATTGTTGTTTTTTCTATTTATTTAAATTTACTCTATTTTTTCACCTACTTGTACAGAATAGTTGTGTGTTCATTTTTAGCACTCTTTGTTGAGCCTTGTTGTTTTTTAGCTGCATGTCTATTTTTATCTTCCTGTAAACTGTTCTGTGTTACACTGAAAGCAACTTAAAACTTGTCATGGGATGAGCGCTGCCCACTGGTGGAAGGTAACCAAGTACTCAAGTACAATTTTGAGGTATTTGTACTTCACATGAACATTTTACGCAAATTCGTACTCAGGAAAACTTTTTTCCTCCACTACATTTGTTTGACAGCTTTCGTAACCTTTTAGATTCGGATGAAAAATACAATGCATATAACCAAAATATAACAAATAAATTATATGATTCTATCAATAAGACTTTATTGATCACCAGGGTAAATTCACAAGCTACTAGCAGTATAAAGTCATATAGAGTGTAAATTATTCCCACAAAACTAATGAGCACATGAATGCATCACTAATTATGATCAGTCCATTAATGACGGGCCATTCTGCAAAGTGAGTACTTTTTTAGTACTTTAAGTATATTTGATTCCAATACTTGTGTACTTTTACTTTAGTCAGACTTCAAATGCAGGACTTGCAGCAGAGTATTTCTACACTGCGGTACTACTCCTTGTACTGTGATGAAGGCTCTCGTCCGTCTTCACGGCTGAGAAGTTTCACACTTTTCTGAACTTGTGCAAGCGACTTTTCCCTCTCTGCTCCAGCCTCCCGCAGATCCGCCCAGACCCGCTCCAGCAGCCGTTTAATGGTGAAACCGCTAAATAAAACATGTACCAGCGTTTCCATTACACTCTTACCTTTTCTTTCCTGCTTCTGTGCTTTTCCATCCTGCTCTCCGCTAAATCCGGCAGCTCCAGACTTTCATCCCACAGCAGCAGCGAGGCAGGTCGGGAAAATACACCGTCCGAAACGGAACGAGCCCCGCGGCGTCGCTCCTCTCCGCGCTCCGCTGCGCTTTCTCTTATCCAGACGACGCCGGGAGCTGCGCGCTATGCCGCCGTCCTCCGAAGTTTTCCCTGGGAAAAGTTAATCCAGAGGAACTGCGCCATGTTCCCGCGGCCGATCCTCTCCCCATAGCGGAATTTCTGTCCGGTGAGAGGCGGGGATCCGGTCGGCTCCATGGCTGCAGCCTTCAGCGAGGTTTCAGTTACGCTCATGACATCAGAGAGGAGTTGAGTTACCTGACGGATGTTCGTTACAGCAGAGACGATGCTTCCTGCGCTTTTTAACTTTATCAGGTCATCCCAGAACGAAGAAACAGCAACGGAACAATAAACAATGAAACACAGTGAACATTTGTGGTCCAACTAGCAGGCTATGCTATCAGTGCCCCCCAACATCCCAACATTTTAAATAAATAGTTCAACATTTTGGAAAGCAGGTGTGTTCCCTTTCTCAGGTGGAAAGATTGATCCCGCTCACCTGTTTGTCTGAAATATGAAGCTACAGTCAGGAGGCGTTAGCTTAGCTTAGCATAGAGACTGGAAACAAGTGGAAACTGTTAGCCTGGCTAAAGCCTAGTGAAGGCGTTATATGTCATTATATCGATTTTGTTTACTAAAACTGTAAAAAGTCATTTGTAGTTTTATGGGGGGGATTATGTTCGGGAGAACACTGGTTGGCAACCTCACGATGACTTTAGCTAGGCTAAATGGCTGCTAGCTGTTGGCTTTCTTGCAGAGAGTTAGATGCGAAGATTAACACCTATGTTTATATGGTAAGTATGAAGCTATAGCAAATTAGCTTAGCAAAGACTGGAAAACGCTAGCTAGCCTGGATCTGTCAAGTGGTTAAAAAAATCTCAATTTGTTTAATCCGTACAAAGACAAAGAATAAAAAACACAATTGATGTAGGGTCTTTTAAAAAAAAAAGTTTTACTTTTGACAGAGTCAAATTAATTTTTTCACCTATTTCCAGTGTTTGTGCTAAGATAAGATAATCGTCTCCTGGCTTTTAGCTTCATGTTTGCTGAGTGGTGTCAATCTTCTCATCAGACTCGTTGCATATTTCCCAACATGTCAAACTCATCCTGTAAATTTAATCACACATTTCCTTCCTTCTCGCATTACAAATCAAATATAAAGTTTTATATGCAGATATTTACAGAATTGTTCTTTTCACTTTGGCATTTTTAATTGCTGCGCTAGCAACACAATTTACATCAACTCATACAACACAGTACAAATATGCACAGAGAGCTGAAGCCTCAATAACAGTGACTGTAGGGCTTTAATCAAACTACGCCCTTCTTTTTATTATTATCTCAAGAAACACTTAAACAGCATCAAACTCCACAGACCGTTTTTATGGCAGACATTTTGACTTTTAGAAAAACAAGGCAACAGTCTACAGCCATGCTAGCAGCTACGAGTCGACATTTAAGCTAAATGATAATGACGGCAAGCTAACATGCTCACAGTGGTCTTGCCAACATGTTTAGCAGGTATAATTACCATGTTCACCATCTTGGTTTAGCATATTAGCATGACAACATTTGCTCATTAGCACTAAACACAAAGTTCAGCCATGGCTGATTGGAATCTCATTAGTTTTGCTGGTATTTGGTCATAAACTGTACAATAAATTAAGTGTAGTTGTAATGCAGCTAATTCTGAGGGGGACACGAATGTCTGTACAAACTTCCTGAACCACAGCGGCGGCCCGACTGACTGACCTGTCGACAGGTGTAGCTGATCACTTTAATAAGGCTCAGCCCTTTAAGTGTCCCAATAATTAATTCCAGTGGAATGCTAGCATGCATAATAGCAGGGCTCTTGAACTGGCACCTGAATGAATGCAGTCCACATTAATCTTATTAGTCACACCTGTGCTGTTACTTCTACACGTCAGAACACCGACTGTGAAAAGGGTTTGTTACACTTATTGAAGAGTTTTGTCCCAACAGTTTGGTCAGAACTGAGTCCTGGATGTGGACTATGAATACGTAACACTACAATACTTAACGGGGACCTAAAGTGTTCAACAGTAAATGAATAAAACATTATGAAAGCAATTATCATATGAAACATTTATATAACCATAAAATTGTGATTGTTTTAAAACCTGGCTCCTCCTTATGAAATAATATTTTAATTCATTGCAACCTTTTCCAAAGTCTGTTGTAACAAATCATGGTGTGCTACGTTGATTCGTTAGTAACTCAAATCTAAATCTGCAAAGACTTTGAGATGAACAGAAGCATCATGATGTAAAACCCTCAGCAGGAAAGAGATAAAAACAGACTCTGACATAAAAAGTGCATGAGTGAATAGTAAAGAAAGATTTTTTGTTCACATGACTTAACGATGTCTACTTATCTATTTAACATTGAACACTTTGACCCTCCATAACATCCACACCAGCCGAGCTCTCTTCATCCTACTGCAGACCGATGTGCATCTTTTCTGGTCTTGTGGAGTTTGGGTCGCAGCATCCTCAGACACAGTTTGTGGAGCCTGACAGCTCTGTCTTTTCTCTTAGCTCTCCTGCTGTTCGGCCTCCTGACCTTCAGCGTAACTGCCTGTAGATGGCGCTGCTCCTCCATGTCTGCGCTGCTGCTCTGGTCCAGCTGAGGAAGCTGTGCTTTCACCAGAACTGCTGAGCAGCTGTTCAACAAAGAAGACGCAACAGCACTTTTGTGATGATGTAATTAACTAAGTGCATTCACTCGAGTATTGTATCTAAGTGCAGTTCTTAGGCAGTGGTACTTAACTTGAGTATTTACATTTAACTCTACTTTATACTTAAAGTAGCAATAAATCACTTCCCTCTGAAATCAGAATTATTTGTTATTAATTTATTTGACTGCTCTGATTACTCGTTACTTTACAGATTAAGATTTTACATAAAAAAATAGAAATTTAAGATTAAACTTCCAGAAGAAAGTATTGTACTTGTTACTCCAACACATTTATCTGACAGCTATAGCTACGAGTTACTTAACAGATTCAGGTTTTTAAGAATGTGATATATTTTTAGCATATTGTTAAATATTAATCCAGCGGGTCGAAATCATTTTGGCTTGTGAGCTCTTACAAAAAGCCTGTGTTCAGATGTCTGTGAGACGACGATTTTATTTAATTAACTGTTTAAGACCCAAAGTGGTGAAATTATCCAATAGTTCACAAAAAAGCAAATATTTCAGAAAAATCCAAAAAACTTTTCTTTTATGTATCAGCACTTTGTTTTTTCTTCTTTCCCATAAATCATCTGACGACCCCTCAGATTTATCTGCAGACCCTTTGGAGGGGCCCGACCCCCGGGGTGCTGCTGTAACACTGATGCTTCAGTATGAACAATCTAATAATGTCACAAAGAATCACAGATCAGGAGACATTTTACTGCAGAACGAGTACTTTTACTTTGATATTTGCTGATGGTACTACTCTACTTTCATGTACTATAAGCAGGTTTTGAATAAAGGACTTTCACTTGTATTTTTACACTGTCGTCAAGGATCTGAATACCTTTTCATCATCAAATCATACAAAAAGCTGAAAAATCATCTGATGTCTCAGGCCATGTGGACGCATCCATGTTTGTGTTTGTACACTTACATTTTGCCTGCCGTGCAGTCCTGTGGCAGGAAGCAGGACTGAGACACATGTGCCAGCAGAAGAGCCTGCACTTTGGTCGGTTGTCTCTGTTTAGCCAAAGTCTGGAATAATCTGGCAGGACGGACGAGGACGTCAGAGACGAGCAGGCGTGCCAAAAACACAATCAAAACCAAATACAGCAGATGAACAGACCAGCGCAGCAGAAAGACAACCAGACAGAGCTGCCGTGTGTGCAAACAGGAGATTATGATAATGTCCAAGACCATAACATCATTTCTGTGCAGGTTCAGATAACTGCTACACCTTATGTAACAGTGTGACTCTGAATGTATGAGTACACCGCTTGTGGCCTACTTTTGTGTTATGAAACATCTCACCATGTCTGCCTTGTCTTACTGGCCACACACAGAAATAAAGGTGAGTGCACCATTATCACAGCGTCTGTATAGTCTGCAAATAGTACTGTAAATATTTACTGTGGGATCTAAGCTTTGTGTACACTGTGTTTATGTACCTGGTGGTACAGTTGCAGTGGTACAGCGTCGTGACCTCTGGGTTGTGAAGGCCGTATCTCCTCTGCTGGGGGAGGATCTTGTTCCTGCACTCATCCAGGTCCTTGTAGACGGCACATGACAGCTGCTCCTCTGTGGAGGTGAAGCATTGCTGTAAATCATCACTTCTGCTACTGGAAAAATGTGAGCTGATGCTGGAGAGACGATACTGATTACCTGTGATTTCAGCACCCGGCTCAGTCAGAGTTTGCTTTCTGGTAGATAAAGTGTTCTCCAGATCGTCTCCACTCTCAGGCACCGGTCCTGCAGGTCCCTCTGGTGTGTTTGTGACTGTGGTGGTGGTGGTGGTGACGTTGGTAGCAGGAGTGATGGAGGCAGAGGGGGAACTCGCTGAAGATGTAGAGATGGTGGATGCTGCAGCAGTGATGGAGGAGAGCCGTGAGTCTGGCGTGCTGCTCTCCAGTACCTGTGTGGGTATGGTGGTGTTTATGATGAAGCTGGTACTGTTCATGCTGACCTCGGTTGGATTGGGAGACTCGTACAGCGTCGGTGGATGGACTTCAGCATACAGAGCCATTTTAGTCTCTTTACACCTGTAAGTCACAACAGAGGGTGAAATGATTTTAATGAGTATTTCGAGAAAATATAGTTATTTGCTTTCTTGCTGAGAGTTAGATGAGAAGATTGATTCCACCCTGACGTCCATTCCATATGGAGCCTGCGGCTGGTTAGCTTAGCTTAGCATAAAAACTGGCAACAGGGGGAAGCAGCTATGCTTGCTCTGCCCGCTAACACCACATCTGAAGTTCACTAATTAACACGTTATATCTCATTTGTTTAATCTGCCCAAAAAGAAAAAGGTTAGGTTTCAAGCCTTTACGGTATGCTATGCTAATCGCCTACCAGCACTAGCTTTATATTTAGAGTACAGACAGGAGAGTGGTATCGATTTCAACTGTCAAATTGAAGTTAAATTTAAAAAACAACAACATAGTTTTGCATTTACGTCTAATTGTAGTGGTAAACGTAGTGGAGCGACTAACATTGTCATGCATAGAGCTGTTAGCATGTCAGTGGACAGGGGACAGTGGACATCCCCAAACCTGCACTATCTGCATAGCGTAGATCCCAGCAGAGGTCAGTGAGAAAGCATGACTTCTTTTAATGTGTAGTCAACATACGAACATTACAGAGTTACCAAAGAAGAAGTCCACTCACATTCCAAACCAGTTTCTCTGCGTACACTGGAGCCGGTGGGCGAACTCGAAGCAGTGCATCTTCAGCAGGTTAAAGAAGGTGTATCCCACGACGTCGGATATGCTGTCTTTCGCCTCCATCAGACAACTGTGAAACCTGTTAACAAGCAGCATTTTAGCTCCATCACTTCAAGAAGCATCAAAGCAAACACAGTGAGTCGGCTGATATGGACTGGATGCAGGTATGAAGCCTCACCTGTTGTCACAGTCACAGTGAGACATGGTAAAGATGTTGCTGTTGAAGACGCCGAACTCTGAGTGAAAGGACAGGATGGTGTGTTTGCACTGGTCGTGTTCACGGCAACAGCTGTCTGTTTCTGCAAACACTCCTGCAAGAGGTGAGAGGACAGAGTGACGTGAATCATAACTTTATTAACACAACCTCATCCATCAATGTTTTTATGTAGAGTTGCATTATGGGAAATGTAGGGTCCAGTGAGCTTGGAGATTGAGCTAATAGTCAGAATATCTCAGCATGTGCAGCATTGATTTTGAACAAATGTTTTTTAAATCTGTCTGTTGTTTGTGCTCTGTGCCCCTTTAAGTCTTTCTAGGTCCAGTATTTGAGCATTTCCCTTGTTGTTCATACAGTGTGAATATATTAACTTTAGTGTGATGTTTATCAGCCAGGTCCTGCCAAGCAGTGGTATGATGATGATGTAGGAAGAACTCCGCTGATACAAGCTTGTGTTGAAGAGACCTTTATTAACAAGCAGTATCAGATCAGATGCCGGCCATCTGAGAGAGCTTCAGGGTCAGATCAGAAGACAATACAATATATAGCATTTCCACACTAGGACTCCCTCTTTATAGCCTGTCCTGTGTAGTCTCACATATCACTGAGAGTGTCTTGCAGTTTAAACATCAGTTTACCTCTTATCATGCTTAATCTAACATATGTGTGACCTAAACGTTTTAGCTTCTGGCAGCTTAAAATAAAACATTGTCATAATGACAGGTAAAATATTGATGCATCCCAAAATCACAAATCAAGAAAGAAATCTAAAATTTGAGAAAAGAAAAAAACAATCTCAACAGCTTTTTCTTGGGAACCACTAATTCATTAATCAAACTTAAAGCATGGAGCCAACTTACCCAAATCTGCATATGATGGCGCCTTGTTGCCAGAGCCGCACCAGAGAGTCCCTGGTACAATGAAACCGCGCTTCACACGCTGATGGATGCTGACCTCTGACCTTTCAGCTTGACCTTGATTATTCTCAGGCGCTGAAGGGGCTGTGTGACCACCGACGCTCCTCGCAGGCCTCTTCCCTGTGCGCTCCGAGCGCCCGCCGAGCGCTTCAGAAGCCACGGGGACGCACAGATCCTCTGCATCAAGCAGAGACTCTGCATCGAAATTTTCATCTGGATGGTCGGAAAACTCGTGCGCGCGCTGCCGGCACAGAGACAAATAGTTCTGGACCACTGCTGCGTCGTCGCTCCAAGCGCAGCCGAGCAGAGTGCGCTCCCCGGACCAGGAGCTGTGGTACAGCCGCAGAGCTGCAGGGGCCTGCCGGGGGTCGCTCTGGACAAAACTGTAGTGCACTTCTTCGCTGCGCAAAACTTTGGTCCAGGAGCAGAGGGTCGAGGCTCCTGCAGCCCTCCATGTCAGGAGTGATGATGTGAAAATGACAACAACAAGAGGAGCGATGTGCGTCATGGTGGCGCGACGCGAACAGCTGAATGAAAGAGGCTGCTGCTCCCCCTCAGCTCTAACACAGGTTGTTGCTTCACTCACTGAGGGATTTGTAACAGATTGACAGACTTCAGGTCGGTTTTAAATGAGAGGGAGAGGAGGCGCGCGGGGGCTTTCCAAAGGATCAAACATCCAAATCATGTGAGTCATGTGACCTGTCAGTGCAGTTCAACATCACCCTCTCTCTCTCTCTCTCTCCCTCCCTCCCTCTCTCTCGCGCACATCAGTGACAGTGACCATGACATATTGATTAACAGACACACACATAACCATCAGATCCAAACAGGTTTTATCAATCTGTAAATGTGAGCAGCAGGGATGGAACATTCAGGTTTGGTCTGTACTTCAGTTTTGTACTCAGAGTTTCAGCTGAGCAGGAAACAATGCACAGAATACAAGCCTATATTTTGCCATTTATTTAGAAAAATATAACCTTAATTCTTAATGTAACAGTTAAGGCACATACACTGACACACTGTCAATAAAAATCAATCCATCCAATAACTGGATATTTAGTGAAGGGCCAGTTAAAGTATAGATCCCACTTGTTGTCACAGTCAGAGTCGGAATTACAAAATTATTACAAACAGCTGATCTCAATGTAATTCCAGTCTGATAAAATAACTACGAAAACATTCCCGCATCCTGAGTCATTTACCGGCAACAACGTAATTTTATGGAGAGTTAAAGGAGCGCTCCTCTGAATCTGTGTGTCTAAATAAACGTCATTTCATCATTTCTTCTGTGTTTGCAGGTTTCAGCATTTGAAAGAGAAAGAAAAGGCTTTGCAAATGTTTTTTGAGGGAGTTTTCTTGTGCAACAGCAGCAGAAGAAGAGCAAAATATTATAAATAAACCAGGGAACCGTAATGCTCCCATTAAGTGGCTCTCATAGGAGGAAATAACAGATATTGTAGTTGTTAAACTTTCAGCATAAGTATGAAACTACTGCCAGCAGCAGGCTAACTTAGCTTAGCATAACTCTTAAATGAGATGCAGCTAGCCTGGCATTGTCTAAAGCTCACTGTCTGTCCAGCACGTTAAAGCTCACTGATCAACATGTAATGCATTTATCTGAAGACAACAGTTCTGTCTATGTATTAAGATATTACGCTCCAATTAAACTCCAATTAGATAAATATATTAAACGCTGGTGTATTGATTGATTAGTCGAGGGAGGGTTCATAGAAAACAATAATAATGCTGGGAGGGTGAAACGTAAGATTCAACCCCAGTCATTTTTGTACAATCCCTAACAGACAGTGTATTCATGAAAAACCATGAGAAAGTTTTGTTGTAAAGTTTTATCTTATCTAATGTGAACTGGTGAAGAGAAAACAGCTACAGGTCACAGCTACTGAATGCGTTCATGTGGATAAAAATGGTATCGAATGCTTCCATTTTTATGCACGATGCTTCTTGCCCAAAGGAAAAAAAACATCAGCTGTAATCATATTAATGATTAATCCTGTGAGACGTTGCCTTCATTGACAGGAAGCCTCGCAGGAGGGAGGACGAGAGAGGAAAAAGTGTGGGATGACAGGCGATGAAGGTCGCTTATCAAACCTGAAGCCAGGAGGAGTGTGACCTTTAAAGGGGAACACTGATTTAAAGTAAAGTCTGTTGATGGTACTGCTGGAGTCCTGCTGCTCAGGTCAAACATGTGTAAAGCCTTTTTGCCTCCAGAGGGAGCTGTACAAAGTCTGATAGGCTGCCTCAAGTGATGTCACATGAGTCAGCTGGGGCTGAAGATGACAAGTTTTAAAAAAGAGGAAAATCTATTGGTGTACCAGACTCTGTAGCTGCTCTGACAGAGCTGTTGCATTGTGGGTAATGTAGGCACCCAGTTTTGGCAACAAAGAAGAATATATAGAATAAAAACCATGTTTCAGGTTCTGCTGCATCAACTTTGATCCTTTTATTAACTGTCTGTTGTGAGTCCAGTGTTACAAAAGTAAAATTCTTCATTGCTGATGTTGTTTTAAGATAATGTGCTTCCTGCTTCTCAGTCTTCACCTAATGACCTCTAATCACAGGTTATGGCCTCAGTAGAGACAAAGAGCCCTGAGAGTCACTTCACTTCAACTGGATGTTTATAAGGGAAATTAAAGTTCAAAGTTCAACTTCCTGTTGACAGTCAGTATTGATTTCCATTACATTTCTCACCTTTTCTTTGACCAAATGCGGCGCAGACATGAGTTTTACAGCCACATCTCTAACCTAATTCTTCACATTTAAGATGGTCATTGGTGTTCTGCTGTCTGGAGGCTGGGGTTAAGTCAGATCATGTGCATTGATTGTAAATGTTTGGCTTCCTGTCAGGCCTATCTTTTTATTTATCTTCACACGCAACCTCACTACTGATGAGAAAGGTAGATTATGTCAAACAAAAATTCAAGGACAGGCTTTTCAGAGTGTAATAAGTCTATAAACTTTTACCTACATGGGCAGAAGGCAAGTGTTATCAAGAGAAGTCAAAGTTCACAAAATTCTGAGCCGCGTGTCTGTCTGTGCTGATTGGCTCAAACCTCGCCTGATTCAGACAAAGTTTTCTGCCATGTCACAACATCAAACAAGCAGAGGAGCAAAGGAAGTGCCATGATGTCTTTATTAGCCACGTGTATGCTACAGTATAAGTTCAGACATGCATCAATATGAAGACGGAGAGCGACACGTAGCTGGAAAAAAGCGCAGATCTGACGAGATGGCCTTTAAATGGATCGGTCAGATGCATCTCTGCAGGAATATCACATTAATATTCTGTGACTTATGCTTATGTTGCATAAATCACATTTATTCATTTTTTAAAATGTCATGCAGAAGCATTTTGGGCCTTGAGCTTCTGCAGAAGACAGCGAGCTCACACATGCACAGGTAAAGGTGAGATAGCAATGGCGGTGGTAAAGAGAGCAACATGTGATCTGTATCAAAAAGCAAATGCATTTCACATCGACAACAAAAGAGTTTGTTCACATTATAGTGTCTCATTTCATATTTAACAAATGCGTGATGCACAGTAATTATTCTAATAACACAACTGAAACAAATGTTTTGATGATGCAAGCACTCTAACAACGTGGTCACATACATCAGCTGATAACACGTTACATGAGCTCATACGACCGGAGCACAGATCGACACGGGGAAACGAGGTCAGAGACAGAAAACCGGGAATTCCATCTGTCTGAAAATATGCTGAACACGCGATTCAATCATTACCACACGCCAGGTAAGGTTTATTTATCGTATGATACAGTTTATGATATGAAAATGGAAAAAATGAGAGTCATATGGTTGGTTTAGTGGTCGCTCCTTTTTATAAAGAGCCCTAAGGTCAACATCCATGTTGGTCACCTGAAAACTGTTGAATGTAGCTCGCACATGTAGCACTTTTGGACAAACTACATAAAAGCAAGAGGGTAATATCAGTCTACCTGTGCACACTGGAAGACAATATTCTACAGGGAGACCAACAGAGAAAGAAAATACATCGAAGAGAAATTTTAATCCTCAAACTGAGCATTGTTGTCATTCAGCAGGACATGCCAGCGCTCAATCTTCTTGTCTTTGTTCTTGAGGCATTCGTACCAGTGCTTCAAACACTCGCCTTTAGCCTGGATGCCTAACTGACATCCTCCTGGAGGCACAGAGGAGAGTAAACATCAGTATAAGACATGGCAGCACATGCTAGCAGCTCTGTGAGGCTGCCCTTAGGCACAGCGGTGTCAGTAATGTTAGCATGCTAACATGCCCACAATGACAATGAATGAAGATACTGATGTTTAGCAGGTAGAGAGTGAACCATGTTCACTATTTTAGCTGAGCATGCTAGCATGCTAACATTTTGCAGCAGAGGCTGATGGGAATGCAATTAGCTAGGCAGGTATTTGGTCATGAACCATCAGTGAAAAGTCAAAGGATTACCATTGTTTTTTTGTGTGAACCAGATTTTATGGTAACACATCGAACAGTTGTTGAGGTATTTTTATCTGGACCAAAGTGGTGGACCCACGAAACAAACACCATTCCTAAAGCCCAGCAGCTAACGGAGCTAGCATGGCTGTAGACTCATTGTACATTATTAGCCATGCTAGTAGCATGAGATTGTATAGGTACAGTGGTCCTTTGAGCTAAATGCGAACATGCTAACATACTTACAGGGACATTAGCATGCTGATGTGAGGCAGGTATAATTAAGATCCTGGTTTACAGTATTGGTATGCTAACATTTGCTAATTTGCACTGAAGACAAAGCTGAGGCTGGTGGGAATGTCATTAGTTTTGTGCGTTTTTACTGATCAGCTTAAGTCTTAGACAAGTTTAAACTATGATGGCACAGGATAAAAAGTTAAGGGATCAGTTATTGAAATCATCCAAACGTGAACCTCATGGTGGCGCTAGAGAAAAAGTCAGAGGATCACCAAAGTCATCAGTATTCATTGTCAGGGAACCACAAAATCTTGTCCCAATGTGAGCAATAGACGTTGAAGTGAAGTGACAAACTTTCACCTGCTGGGGGCACTAGAGAGAGACTTAAGAGACCACCATCAACAGGTTTCAAAATCTGGGCATCACGGATATATGAACCAGATTTTATGGATCCATCCAACAGCTGTTGAGATATTTCAGTCTGAAAGCCATCACGGTCCCTAGAGCTACACCGCTAGCATGGCTAAAAATGACTAATTGTATGGATGAGGACATGTGATCGCTAAACAATATGCACACTTACCAATGAAATCATTGGACTTTCCCATGTCGTAGTCCCACACTGAGATGTCGAGGGTTTTCTTGGCTAGTTCACCGTGTTTTATTTCATAACTGAATTCCTGAAACACAGTTAAATTACACAGTTCATTACAAAATACAGGACTAAAATCTGGATGAACAGTAGACTGTTTAAAGTTCAGGTTGTGCAAACTGAAAGAGTTTTGAGAGAACTGACCTCGTTAAACTCTGGATTGAGCGTCTTCTTTTTTATCTGCGTCTTGTTTTTAGCTTTCTTCCCCATATCTGGCCTCAGAAATCTACGGCAAAAAAGAGCAGGGGGGCATAAAATCATGAACATTAATTTAGCCAGGGCAGCTGTTCCCCCCCGTTTCCAGTGTTTGTGCTAAGCTAAGCTAACCGTCTCCTGACTGTAGCTTCATACATACTGTACAGACATGAGAGTGGTAACAATGTTCTCGTCAAACTCTCGGTCAGAAAGCAAACAACCATATTTCCCAAAATGCCTTTAACCACAATCTGGCAAGCCTTCATCATGGCCGCTCTGCACAGGTGAGGATGAGGAGGATTCAGCTGAATGGAGCACGTACACTTTGACGAATGGGTCCGAGTATCCGTTGGAGTCCATGGCAGCCAGGTGAGCACAGCGGACCACGCCCACGATGAGACGACCCTGCTGACTGTTGTACAGCAGTGATACCAGGATCCGACCCCTCTCCTCTGAATCCTCACCTTCATTCAGCTGCACACACACACACACACACACACACACACACACATACATAATCAATACATACACACATATCCTACAGAGTGTTTCATGTAGCTGATCCTGATGGTGCTTTGCCCTGTGCACATATCCGGAGGGATTGTACAGTGATTTTCATAATATCTACGAATGGAGGATAATGTACGTGCTTAAGTACAAAATTATCTTCATGTATATGATTATAGGATGGGGTTAACTTCATTTATGTTAACATTAAGACCAAAACCAACATAGCAGCTCACTGCAGTCTTTTTCGAACGTTTCTCAAACAGAAGTTAATTGTGCATTTGTTGAGGACTATTTTCAGCTGCGGATGAATACACATTTGGTGTTTTGGTGAGTTGTTCTAGCAGCAGGACAGGTATGTGAGATTAACCCAAATTAACTACACTTTGTGTGTTCCTGGTCTTGAGGGAACATGTCACCCAGTGCAGTTTTAGTTTGGACAACAATGGAGGTCTATGTAGTGATGCACCAGTCTGTCACTTCCTCTCCTCACACTTTATCTCACTCTCTACCTGCTGACATGATCCGATACAGGTGCTCTCGTTTGTCTACCTCACTGTGTGGCGCCACAGAATGAGTTCACACTACGACCGACTAAAAGAAAGTAGCTGATAGCAGAAACAGTGAATATTCTAATGATGTTGATGCAGAAGTTTAATGTGGATCGATCATGTCCAGTTGATACACGATCAGTGCTTCTCACCGCAGAGGGAGATGTATCAGGCTTCATGCTCGTTAGTTGAACACATTCATTGTTGGTTTTGGTCTTTTCATGGGATTTGTTGTCAGCAAGAAAAATGTGGAATATCACCAGATTCATCCTTCAACTTAATTAACATTTACACAAAATATGATCTGCTGCTTCCTTTACTCTTTTTTTTTCATGTGCACAAACTAAGCTGACTTCTTTGAAACACCATGTGTGCAGGAGAAAAGTCATCCTGTACAATATCCAGTGCATGTACGAGATCCACGTGAGGGTCTTACGTCATCCTCGTAGAGCGCCATGCCGCGGGCTGGTCCTCCTACAGCCTTCTTCACCTGCGAGAAGAGAAAATCAGGAATAACCATGATCATCATCATCATCGTCGCTAGCGTTTTTATCATTGCTTTCTGTGCACGTAAAAGCAAAATTGCAAAATTGAACATGCAAGGAATCAACGCAGCTAAGTCAATGAAAAGGCAGCCAGGAGCTGGTTAGCTTAGCTCAGCCCAGGAAGCTTTACAGGTGTTGGCAGGTGGATTTTGTACCTTTGGACAGAACCAGGCTGTGTTCTCCTGCTCTCAGTCTTTATGCTAAGCTAAGGTAACTGTCTGCTGGCTTCATATTTAGCGTACAGACAGAAGAAATGTATTGATCTTATTCACAAACTTTCAGCAAGTAAATTAATCATTGTTTCATAAAAATCTCAAACTCGTTTTTTAAAGGAAGTAATATTAAGAGCTTTTGTTTTTAAATCTCATATCAAGGTCCATTTATTTCAGTCATAGCATATAATCTTATCTGCACATGAAGTACAGAGAAATACAGAAATACAGATGTTCACATTTCCAACTTTTGGAGCACTTTGTTGTCCCTTGAGGTGAGATTATTTTGTCACCAGCAGTTTTCATGGAAAAGAATGAAGCCAACTAAAAGTCCGGGTTTGGTTTTATTTGTCCGGGTTTTAAGACATCAGTCCTGAGACTTAAATGACTTTTAAAGTTAATTTAAAGTCACTGTGTGTTTGTCAGGCTTACCGGGATCACTCGCTCCAAACAAACACTGAAGTTCTTCTTCTGGTCAAACTTGAGTTTCTTCAGGGCGACTCGTGTCTCTCCGATAAATTCATTGTGTCCAAATTTGTCCTCGTCGCTCACTGAGAGCCTGAAGACGGAGGAGCGCAGTGCGTCTGATGAAGCTCTACTCTTATGGAACAGTTTGCAGAAGCTGGCTGATGCCGTACTTACCGGAGAGTTTTGCGAGACATCTCCTCAGCAGTGATGCCGTGGTAGACCAGAGTCTCATTCCACACAGGGTTCAGAGTGGTTTTAAGAGTCTTGGTGCGAAGCTTGTTAGACTGAGGGACAGTAACAGGAGACAAACATGGGAGATGGTATTTCAGAGGTCGGTCGAAACAACTGCTTGGCCTCGAGCAATAAAGTTGCTCTATTTCACTGTGAGTAAGATGTTCACTCTGGAGAATAAGACAATGATGACAAGTCGTAAATCATGCACCGACAGCGTAGGCTCTGATTCGACGCTATGAGCATTAGCTGATGTGGCTACATGTAATTTGAGCGCACCCAAATCCAATAAACACGCTCCTACACCTTCTGCACAAGCTGTGATGTTAGAAGATCAATGAACACAGCATTTTCTCTGCAGTGCGTCAGCCGATGGCTCCACACGGCTCCTAAAGTCTTGCATCATTTGCATGAATTTGACTGTTGGACCAAACGGTCGAGTGTATCGACCGTATGTTAGCTGTTAGCTAGCTAGCACCAACCGTGTGGGAGCGCGTCTGTTTGTGTGTTCAGCTCAGCCTCAGACTGATCCCAGATCCCAACATTCATTTAAAGCTGCACTCACCAACATTTTCTGTGAATAAGAGGTCAGATTACTTGGTTGAGGCCAGAAACAAGGCTAGAAATGAGTGGATGTAGAAGTAAGTTCTGCTAAAAGTGGCCCAAAATTAACAAAACAAACTCATTAAGGCAAACTTCTCGAACTTAGGATGAATGTGATCGTACCTTACTGGCTCCAGGTAACAGGTGCAGCTTTACGTACGGGTCAGCTAGACCGTTTGAGTCCATTGGCTTTAAACCCTGAGACACATGAAGAAAACTGACGGTCAGAATCAGGATCAGATGAAGAGTTTGTCTTCCTCAGGGTGATTGCACACAGTTAATGCTGTTCTCATATATTCCCCATTGATAGGAAATTTTCTGCATGAGCCTTGTCTCGTCTCGTCTTGTCTTGCCTTTCTCATATAATCTTTTGTCTCACCTTGTCTCATGCAGTCTTGGCTTGTCTTGTCTTAACCCTTCTTGTTTAGCCCCTTTCTAGTCCTGTCCTGCCATACCTTGTCTTGTCTAATCTTTTCTTGTATTGTCGTATCCTATTTTGTCTTGGCCTGTTTTGTTTTGTCCCATCTTGTCTTGTCTCGTTTGTCTTGTCTTAAACCTTCTTGTTTAGTCCCATCTTGTCTTGTCTTTCCTTGTATTGTCCAATCTTATTTTGTCTTGTCTTTTTTCGTTTAGTCTTGTCTTGTCTCAGCTTGCTGTGTTCTGTCCCATCTTGTCTCGTCTTTTCTTGTGTTGTCCTATCTTATTTTGCCTTGTCTTTTCATGTCACACATTGTCTTAACCTTTCTTGTTTGGTCCTGTCTCGTCTCGTCTCGTTAGTGTACATGTGTGTTTACCTTAGCTTTGACAATGCAGCAGTGCAGAGCGTGATTCTCCTGCTCGTACAGCAGGCTGAACTCCAGACATCCCAGCGTGGCTGCAAGAAGAACAACACGGGAACACTTCAGACATCTGAGAGACAGAAGGAATCTGAACTTCCTGTTAGAGAAACCAGTTTCCCTCTGAAACTGATACACATTGATTTGTTAGTCTGCTGGGAAATTCTTTCACATCTGTCGGCACACAAGGAGGAATTCCTATTGCCCTATTCCTCTGAGAGGGTCGATCGGGCTTACTGGCATCGTCGGAATCGTAGTCTTTGTCCTCGTCCTGTGTTGGATCCGGTGGGGGTCGTGGGGGAGCGGGGCTGTTGACCGCTGGGTTAACAGGTGGAGTACTTCTGGTTGTGGGAGCAGGTGAGCTGGAGACAAGAGGTTGTTTTTTTTCCTCCACAGCTGGAGGACACCCTGTCCCTTCCCTCTCGGAGCGTTTGTTTTCCACATGCGCCGCAGGAGCTAACGACACAACACAAAGTCAGTAACTAACGACTCAAACATCTTGTTATATGTTGGTCTTTTGAAGGCGGCCCCGCAGCGCTGGGCTTATTCTTAGAAGGATCAGTGCTACTCTACCTGAGGTGGCGGCAGCCTGCTGTGCGTTGGCTCTCGGCGGTTTGGAGGCTAACACTTGTCTCTCAGTCTTCATTACAGCTGCTGGAGAGGACTGACTCTCATTATGGCTGTCAGCTGTTGCTCTTGCTGTCTGCTCCCATTGTTCTGATCCACAGGGCTGCTGCTGCTCTGCACTGAGCTCTGAGCAAACAACAGAAGAACATCACTGCCACCTCAACAGCTACGATCACAACGCTGCCAGCGTCAGAAAACGCTGCTCACACAGGAATACAGACAAAACAACAACCCAGAAACATGCAATCACTCTCACAGAACTCATTCTGCTGCACAGTGACTACTTTTACTTTGCTAATACTTCTGTACTTCTACTGAAGCCAGACTTTGACTTGTGGTGGAGTAATTTTACCTTGAGGTTCTGCTACTTTAAGATCACTTCTGCCACCACTGGTCCAGATTTTGAATAAACAATATTTGCATATTCACACAGGAGAAGGGGCAGATGTGATTTTTCACAAGTATTTTTATATGTCATGAAACATGGCAGGAGGGGATCTTTCAATTATACTCAAATATTCTTTTTCTTTCAGTATAAAGTACAACAGTGCCGGTTCACGCAGTAGATAAGTCGAGGACTTTCCGTGGTGTTACGACTGACAAAGGGTGTTTTTGTGTTGAGTGAAATGTGCATGTGAAAGTGCAGTACTGTGAAAGTGCAGCAATATCTGCCTGGCCGAGGCAGGATTAAACACAGAGCAGGAAGTGGAACGAGACAAAAGCACAGATGATTTCCTCCCTATCGCTGAATGACAGGATGGATGTTGACATTGTGTTCACGGAAAACAAGCGTTTGTATGATTTTCACATTTTAAAACGAAGGATGAAAGTGACATCAGCGCCGACAGCAGCCGGTTTGTTATCAGGAGCCGACAGACGATGGCACTTTGTGCTGTGTGCAACTCGCATGGCGAGCATGACGCTGATTGTGTCGTAATGAAACATGAAAACCATCGTTTGCTGTTTATTTATTTGCTGTATTTTGTCTCTCTGCCAGTACTGTTACAGTACTACAACTTTACTGTGTTCACTTCAACTGAAGCTAACCGATCATCAACCTGATGAAAGCATGCTGTTGAATAATACCCTGTTTATGTAGTTTCATTGTGTACTTTGTAAGAAAAGACTAATCACTGAAGTATTATTGGCTGTTTTGAGTTTACTTAAACAAGTATATTAATATTTAATTAAGAATTTAAAGATATTTTTGTTGGAAGTGAACTTCTTACTCCAACCTATTCAATATAACAGTATGAGAAAAGCCACACTTTTATTAAAACTGATCAAATCATATTTTAATTAATGTGCTTATTGTCAACTACTATGTATTGTTTTGTAATGCACTAAGATTACATTCACTTGTAATTGAAGTAGAACTGCTTACTTCTTTTAAATACCTGAACTAATACTAGAGGGGTAACAGCCTCTAGAAGTTTATTTGTGTTGAAAAGAAAGTAGAATACATTTTAATTCACTTTTGTTTTAAATTTAGCACCAAAATAATAAATAATACTAGTGTACTGTAATATATGTTATGTTTAACTGGGTACTACTATGCACAAATATTCTTGTATTACTGCATATTGATTAAAATCTTAAGGACATCCCATAAACAACTGCAATATTTATCAGTCGTAGAGACAAGCCTGTCAGATATTGATTTTTTATGGTTGTGTGTTTGTGGATCCATTCAAGTCTGAAAGTGAATCTCTTTGGACAAATACCATATCTCTGATGATGGGCTATAGGTTCCTGAGCTCCATCATGGCCTCCTGGACCAGAGCTGTTCTCTGTGCTGGACTGTCGAGGTCTGGACAGAGGGAGGGGGGCAGGCAGACCCTGCTGGTCTCTTCCCTTGAAGAACCAAGCTCCTGAACGCTTCTGTACCTGCAGGAATACATATTTAAAAAAAAAAAAAAAACAATACTATGCTGCTGACTTCATGTGCTGAAGCACACTTGTAAGGTTACACATTGTAACCTGAGATCTATGAGCACATAGGATGGGTGAACACGCCCATCCAGCAGAGGTGGAGGCGTGCTTCTGGCCGTGTGATGACATGTGGACACAAACACGACTGCAAATAAATAAAAATGTTTGTTTCTGCCGCTTATAAGTGGAATAAATCAGTTACTAGTTAATTAGCTACATTAAAAGATGTGAAACGAGCCACTAACCCTTTTTTACCTGCAGTCAGACAGTGTTGACTTGGTTGCTGTTTCTAGTGGCCAAAGCTGGAACTGCAGCCTTTCTACCTGCCTTGTCAGTGGGAGTTCATGTGTTCATGTGTGAATTTGTGTGATTGTTCATCCATCCATCCATTATCTATACACCGCTGAATCCTTTGCAGGGTCATGGGGGGGGCTGGAGCCTATCCAAGCCGTCTCTCGGGCGAAGGCAGGGGACACCCTGGGCAGGTCACCAGCCTACCACAGGGCTACACATATAGACAGACAACCATGCACACCACTCATTCACACCTATGGACAATTTAGAATTTTCAATTAACCTCAGCATGTTTTTGGACTGTGGGAGGAAGCCGGAGAACCCGGTGAAAACCCACGCTGCACAGGGAGAACATGCAAACTCCACAGGCGGGATCGAACCGGGGATCTTCTAGCTGTGAGGCAACGCTGCTAACCGAAGCCAGTGATTATTCATGTTGAAATTAATTATTAATAATTTGACTGGGAAAGAAACCGCTCATGTCTTTATTCCTTTATTATCCGGACACAGTGACTTCTTGGTATTTGCAGAGTAGTTATTCTGTGCATGACTGACAGGAGGGAGCATTTATTTAAAGAGTCTGGGCTCCCTGAGGCAGAGACCTCACCAAACACAAAGCCATCGTAAAAACACCATTGTATAACCCTTTTATTTATCTTTCTATTAGGCAAATACTATTTTTAAAAATTAAATAAGTTTTGCTGAAATAAATCATTACCCATTACTCATTTTGGATATTGACGGAGTATCAATGGAAGGTAATTTTCCAGGTCACTGGACAGCGAAATGCAATTCTGTGTGAGACTAAAAGCTAGAAAACGGTTCATATCAGGAGAAAGGCTCCTGTTCTGGGGGCAGAACATGGATATAATGGCATAATTTGGCCTCCATTCTTCATCCTCCCTTCCTCTCACCTCTTGGTGTTCATTGCAGATTCTGCACAGCCACACAGGACACGTCCTGCTGTTGCTCCAAATCCCACATTTGCTGCACATGTGCTGCAGAGAGACAAATGCATACATGAGACCCACAGAAGCAGAGTCCTACACAGATTGAGTTCTTGATGGCAGGTGCACAGAGCACATATATTTTTACAGTTCGGGGAGCATTGACCTCTCTCCTTACTTATTGAGAGCAACAAGAAACAGAATGTGATGCATAAGACCAGGAAATACACTGTGTATGTCAGAACAAGTTAGCACATGGGCCACTGGGTGCTTATCGCCATAGGAAACCTCTCAGGATCTACGCAGCACTGAAGGAAAACCTGTAAACAGAAATCCTTTCCATGCAGAGGAGTCTTTACATCCTCTGGGAGCAAGTGTAGTGTCTGTTTTCCTTCCCCATTCAAGCAGAAACAATTCAGATATCCACCTACTTTCTTACACTGCACACAGAGGACGGCCGTGACCCCCTGTGCTGCAAAAGATGCCCCACACAGCAGACAGTGCGACTGTCCGTCACCGCACGCTGTCCTCTTGATACTGTCCAGGCGACTGGAGAGACGCCTGAGAACACATGCAAAGAAATGTGAGCACAGACGGAAACTTTCACAGGTTTTCCACCAGCGAGCATCTGATTCTGTGCAACAGAGACAACAGTTTCCCATCTCACTCGATCCTCTCCTGCTCCATCGTCTCGATCATGGCCGCTCGAGCCAGCACGCTGTTGATGATCTCCTTCTCCTCATCCGTGAGCTCCTCCCCCGGGGGGCCACCAGACGTGCTCATCGTCCACCTAATCCCGAACACACAGAGTATAAGTGGCACGCGAAGTGAAAACGCAGCTCAGAGGAAAGGCCAGCAACTCCCAAACGTGCATTGCTAAGTAGAGGTAAGAGAGTAGGTAAAATCTGAGGACGGGAGCACAGCCGGAAACATTTCAGACTCAAAGCAACATGATGACTTCATTTAATGACACATTTCTGAGCTGCAACCAAGTGCTCATTTCTTTTCTTCATGCGTCTCAAACTACCAGCCTGAGGGACCCTTCACCCTGGACTAAACTGCTGAAACTCAAATCAACAGGCAACAAACTTTATTACATTATCTGCATTTCTTAAATTTAGGTTCTGAGTTTAGTCCCTTAGTCCTTCACTGTGACTCCTGTGACCTCTGACCCTTTCACAATAAGGGTGCAGAGAGTAAGAAGTGCAGGCCGATCTTCATCATGGTTTGTTTTAATGTTAATCAGAAAGGGGAGACCGTGTGACTCCTCTGACACCAACCGGCCTCCATCATGCAGCTTTCTTCATATGAAGAAAAAATGGATCTCTGCAGGGTTTTAACCTCAAGGCAATGCTGGATGTATACACAAATAAACTAACCTTGTTACTAATTAACTCAACTTGATGAGTTTCATCTGACATTTAGTCGAGTCATTATAATGTTTTAAAATTGAAGTCATGAAGTTCTGAAAGAGATAACCAATCAGTTTAAGCTTGAAACCTTTACATTTATATAATATCACCCACTTGATAATAAGAGGAAAGCTTCTTTAATAAAACGATAATGAGCCTTTACAGAGCTTTGGTTTGGTATAAAGTGGCTTTCCTGCATTTCCTGACTGGCTTATTTTGTTGGAACAATTTCAATTTCAGAATCCATGTTGTGAATGTTTTTCCCACATTTCGATTTTTCCCCATTTTATTTCAAAGCAATCACTTTTGTTTTTTTTTAGCAAGGCTGCAAAATCAGAGCATAAAAACTGCCTTTTAATTCTACATTTAAAGAAGCGAACTGTGTCCACACGAGCACATTTGCTCAGAGCAGCAGCACTGGGATTTGCTTCTGCTTTATAAACCCAAGCTACAAGTGTTGCTGGTGGTTTGGAAAGCTTCCAAAAACTGCCTTTAAGATTTAAAGTCACTCGACAGAGCGGAGGCCAAACTTCCTGCCAGGGCAAATCAAATGCAGTCACTTCCTAAACTGAGGGCAAGTGTTGCTGCTGTTTTCCTCCAGTGTGTCTGTTTGATAATCTGGAAAATGAGCAGAAACATGTTTTTGCTGTCAGAAACTGTGGCTTCACCTGAAGATACAGATGATCTGTTCTGTCATCAAGGCTTTATTTGGTGAAAATACACCAACATAAAGCTCAAAATATGACACCAGGTGTGTTAAATATTCCACCTCTCACATATTCCACCAGCTAGTAACAGACTCAAATTAACCTTTAAAGGGAAACTTAACACCAAACTTAACGCAGCAGACCACACCCAGCAGTGATGTCACAGTGCACTGACACTCCTGGGAGTGCACTGTGACATCACTGCAGTGTTAAACCATGAAGATCTGCAACAACAAGACTTTCAGCTGCCGTTAAGTTGCTCTTAAAGCAAAACGAACTGCGCACATAAAAATGAACAACAAAAATGAAGGAGAAACATCTGCATGTACACAGTAATGTAGCTTTTATCAGAACATTCAGCACTAAGTAACATGAAATCTCCCGACAACATCAGTCCTGTTTACTGCATTTATGTAACAAAACCCTTGTTGGTACTGTGGCAGGTGGTGCCTCTCTGCCATACTTCCCTCTTTAAAATTCTGCTGTGTGCATCAAGCTTCATTTTATGATGTATTTAGAGACACTGTAAAGAAGTCTGTGTACTATTTTTGGGGAAAAATTAGGTTACGTAAGATTTGATCAAGGTAGTTCTATTTGTTGCATGCATAATTATGAGCCGCAGCCCTTGAGGCTGCAGATGGAACTTGAATAGCTGCTCTGGGATGGTTTTCTTCTGTCCTGCTGAGGCTTCATGCACAGCTTGACCACAACTCAGGAAATGCTACTACTAAACAATTTTGTCTTTTGTAATGAAAGGAACAGCCTATTTGTAATCCTCAGCATTGCACAAATGTGGTTTTCTGTCCTCTTGACTATCTTGCTGATGTGCATTAAATCAGCTTTTAGCAGTCGTCTCATGCAGCATGACTGCAGAGGTCCGAACATCTGCTGGTTGGTCCACAACTTTTGTCAAGACTGAAATTTCAGCAACTATTAGATGATGAAAGTACGGACTGATGAACCATGAAGTGCACATTTTAGGGTTTTGGACAACTGGATGGACTTTCATAAGTCCATGATTTTAGCATGGCTGTAGACTCTTACTGGCCTAATTAAAGGATCTGTACTGCTGGTCTAAAGTGGATGGTGTAAGTGCAGTTTGTGCATAATGTGGGTGCAAAGTAAGGCCCAAGGTGCAGGTGTGGTATTTAGGCTCTTAATTAATCATGTGTGCTTTGGAACTAAGCAGGCATGGGAGGACTTTACTGACTGAATAATGTGGCAGTTAAAGTGCAGGATGATACAGCACCGTTGACTTTAGAGGTTTTTGTTGGTCAGTGGCACAATTGCACCTGACCACCTCATTGTAAGATCAATGGGCGCACGGGTGGGCACGAGTGCATTTGCTGCTTACACAACGTGATCGCTGAGCATGAAAATGACAACATGAGCTACACTGGGCAGCCACTGGGTGTAGGACTGGACCAGGAGCCACGAATGTGGCTTCATGCTGCTCATTTTTATACATTGAACGTTTGCTGTTGTTTTACAGGTTACATCTTATTTTTATGTAAAATCTTGTGTTGGAAGATCTCAATAAAGTGATTGAAGAAATGAAAAACAACATGACAAAATGAAATGTGCAAATTGGTATTAACTCATGTGAATTAAATTGTACAGAATAAAATCAGTGACTGAGTCAGTGTCCCAAAATAAAACTGTGCAAGCTGTTCATGCATTATTCTGTTTGTAGGACGGCTACAGAGATTTCATTGTCCATTCAACTGTCAGTGTGCCACGGCTGCACAGGCACTCATTTTAAAAGGTCTGTGGGGAGCTAATTGGATTAGCCATAATTTATTTCAGCTCTGCCACACCTAGCGCTGCACCTCTGGCCGTGAAACTCCCAAACATCTGCCGGTCATGTTAAGTGAGCACTCGTGCAGCTGCTTTAAAACAGGGTGGTAATTGAGGCTGACTGCTGACTATAGAGAATGAACTGTTAGCTGTAATGTGTTATTGAAGTCTGGTCTGCAATGTGCATGCCTGAAGACACTTTGACTGCAGAGAAGCACACTCATTATCTCTCGACAAGAACATTGTTAAGAGGAGCGCACAACCTCAACCTCTCGCCTCTGGTCCAGGCAGGCTGCTGAAACTGACTGATCCTGCAGACTGTTCGACGACAATCAGGGTAAATACTGCACATATTAAATGATATATGCACATTTTCCCTCCAAAATCAAAGGTTTTGCAGGTGGCCCTAAAATGATCAGTGGGATCAGTCGCCTACCTGATCTGTTAATGTCAGCATTTCACTCTTCATTTGCTTGTAGAGTCTGAGTAATCTACAGCAGAGGTACTAGCTGTAATAAGACTGTGTCCAAGCTTTAAACATCACAAGAGACGGGGCAGTCGCTGCTGAGTAAGAATATTTTAATGCCTCACTTAGTAAACAGCTCAGTGTCCTTCATCTTCCTCATCCGGTGCTTCCCCCCGTTCTGTTCCCTGAAAAATGTCCCCAACGCATGTAAATGTCAGGGGTCGCTATCACTGTGGACAACGTGACAACCTGACATATTGATGCCAGTGAGTGTGTGTGTGTGTGTGTGTGTATGTGCCTTGAAGGGCTCAAAGTGAGAGAGAAAGGTGGGGTCAGTAAGAAAGGAAATGTTCACAAATGGCAGACACTTTCAGCCTGTGAGTCACTCCCCAACGGATTACACTCACACACACACAGACACACACACTCACACACGCACACACATGTGCGCACACACACACATGCACACACCCACTCACACACACTCACACACACGCGCGCGCGCACACACACACTGTCATTATGCATCAAATCACTGCAGTTACAGCCTGGACCATGTGAAAATAACAAATTGGTGTAATATGAAAAATAACAATTTGCTTGCATAAAAGTAACAATACCACAGTATAAAAACTCTATTATAAGAAAAAGTCCTGCATTAAAAGTATAAGCACATAAGTATTTGCAACAGACTGTGACTACACTTCATTGCTTTCTTGCCGAGACTTGGATGAGAAGATTGATACCACACTCACATCTTTACTGTAAATATGGAGGTACAGCAGCTGGTTAGCTTAGCTTAGCATAAAGACTGTAAACAAGGGAAACAACTAGCCTAGCTCTGTTCAAAGGTAACAAAATCCACCTACGAGTACCTCTACAGATCCCTGCCTTTTCTTAATCTGTCTCATAGGGGAATGTGTGGTACTGTTTCTTGGCCAGATGCAGTAGCTTCCTGGCAGGCTAGCTGTTTCCCCCTGTTTCCAGTCTTTGTGCTAAGCTAAGCTAACTGGCTGATGGTTGGAGCCTAATATTCAACATACAGACGTGAGAGTGGTATCAGTCTTCTCATTCAATTCTCAGCAAGAAAGCTAACAAGTGTATTTCCAGAAATGGAAAGTTGAAATAATTTTTGAAGGTACTGACAGTGAAAGTACTCAGTATGCAGAATGTCTCCTGTCAGCGTTTCATATCATATTAATGTTCTACATGGTTGAGGTGAAGTACAATAATCTAGTGGTACATTTACTGAAGTATTGTACTTGTACAATTTTGAGGTACTTGTACTTCACTGATGTATTTCCATTCTGCATTATCTTAATCTTCTACCACTACATTAATGTGACAGCTACAGTTACCAGTTTTACAAACCAAATCATTTTAAATATGACATATTGAACACAACAGTGTGCAAAGGAGTTAAATCAGCTCCACGTCGACATACATATTTCTGATAATTTCTTATATAATTATATATATATATATATATATATATATATATATACAACAAATTAAATACAGTAAATACAGTCACAAAAATAGGACTGTCATCACTATAAAAGGCTGCAGTTCATAGATCATATTAGCTGTGAATTATTGTCGGGGTCAGTTGTTTGTCTCAGTTACAGTCACATGAGCACACACACACTCACACACACACTCACACACACACGCAGCATGAATGGACTATTGACCGCAGTCGCTGCCTTACAGTAGATCAATGTGCAGTGGAGCTCTGCAGCAGGACATGACACTAACACACAATCTGATTCTCAATGTCATCCACTGAAGAGGACAGAAAGTGCTGACACGTATCAGTATTGGTCCTCTTTTCACCCCATGACCACTCAGTGCGTCTCGTGTGCAGCATGTTAAAGCACCTTGTATGCAGCAGAGTTGGTCTCATTACTGAGGGCTGATGGACCGGACGCATTATGGACAGCAATTACAGACAGCAATTACAGACAGTCTCCATCGATTCTGCTCAAGCATCTTGTTATTCTTATTATTTTCTTTAAGGTTTTTTTTTTGTGTGGGTGACAATAAAAAGGATCAGGAGATTACATGAGAACTGCAGGCATCAGCTGCACTAATTTAGGCTTTTTATTGGACCAATGTGGTGAAAAGAGAGCTGAGCTCAGCGAGGCGAGAGTGGAGGAATGAGACTGAAACAGCAGAGGAAAGTCATCTCAGCTCCAGCCTCATCAGCTCTGAGCTCAGCACAGTGATTTGGACGGTGTCAACAGATTGCTCGTTTGTACTGAAAGGGACCAGTAGAATTGGATGAGACACCTATTGATGATGCTTTCAGGGCACGGGGGCCGACAGCCCTGCCACCAGATCAAACCATCGATAGCTATAATTCTGCAAAGCCACAGGTTAATTTCAGTGTTTTAAAACCTCTCACTGCATGACAAGCACAGTGCATTGCTGTGAAACTGTTTGCTAAAATTACTCTTTAACTGTCAGTAACTGTTGTGGCTGCTGATCATCAAAGCAAAGATCTGTTCCTGCCGGTCGGCCAAAACAATCCACCAATCAGTCAAAGTAAGGAAATTGAACACGTCCTGTTCTAGACATATTCAATGAAACACACACTGATAAACCTGATTGAATAAACCTGCCTGCTTTAACTACAAATTACAGCCAGGGTGTCTTTGCATCACGGTCCGTCACTGCTGCTGTAAACATACTTCTGTGGACTTCGCCGTGGATGTGTTGCAGTGTGGTTACTCTGAAGTGGTTTTAAGCTTGAGCTTCCTGTCAGACCCAGTATGACAGCGTTTCCTTTGGTGTTGACCTTAAGCCTACATGACATAAGTACTCTGATACAGCTGGGCAGCATGTACTGTCCTGACCACGCTCATGATGTGGGGGATGATGTGGTTTCCTGCAAGCACCGCTTGAGAAGGCCACACAAAGGACACATGTCATCATGTGAAGCCGGGTGTGATTTACACCTGTTTTATAGCTTGAGGTGACTGTTGGGCGGAACGACCTCCAGGGAGTAGGGATGCTTACATGAATGCATGTGTGTGTGTGTCCATCTGAGATTATAGGTCATAATTTTTGAGGTGAACTGGGTGTTAACCACTCTGCGACGATGGGAGCACTAAAAGAGCAATTTTCATCTACACGCTCGCAGTTGTTTTCATCTACATCACAGAGGAATTCAGACTGTCGTAAATTTACTGCTGCCATTGAGAATCAATGCAGTGAATGAATTTCACCTGAGATAAACAGTCTAATCTTTAATATCTGAACGTGCACATGCAAGGATGTGCATGCACATGATTTCGTGGTACCCAGAGGATGAATCCTCATGACTTTGATGATCCCCTGACTTTTCCTCTAGCGCCACCAGCTGGTCAAAATTGAGCATTTTACGGAAATGTCTCAATCTCTCAACATCTATCAGATGGATTGAAATGAATTTTGGACACATGCTCATGTTCTCATCAGGAGGAGCTGCAATACCTTCAGTTATCTCCTGACTTCGTATCAAGCGACATCATCAGCTACAAAATGTCAATTAATCCGAAACTTAATGAACAAAAGTCCTGCACAACTAATAACATTCCCCGTGACGCTTTGTGTGAGCATGCTAACATGCTTAACTAACCGGTCAACACTGTAAATATACCTGTTAAACATTAGTATGTTCGCATTATCATTGTGCGCATGTTAGCATGATAATATTAGCATTTAGCTCAAAGCACCTCTGTGCTTAAGAACAGCCTCCCAGAGCTGCTAGCATGACTGTAGACTCTTCTTCTACTCCATCAAACACAACATTTCTTCTTCTCTTGCATCAGATTAGAATCATTTGAAGTGCTGTTCTTTAATGTTTGCTCTTTCATCTTCATCATCGCTCTTCGTCTGTCTCTCTACCTGCATCTCTGTTTGCCTGTTCATCTAGACGGTCTGCTCCTCAGCTGCTGCAGAGTGCAGTGAAGTAGGTCTTCTGCAATTAAGACCTTCACCAACCTGGCATTAATATTAGCACAAACTATCATGCAAAAAAGGGGCACACACATCGCACACACACACACGCACGCACACAAACACACACATGCACACAGACTGTGTGTGCAGAGAGACGACCTGTCACACAAGGTCAGCAGCCCAGAGAAAACCATTGCAAATTGACGTGAAGTAAAAGGAAACCAAGGCATTTTAGCTCCATGAGACTGTGTGGGCTGACTAAGAGCTGCAGGGCCTCACACACACACACACACACACACACACACACACACACACACACACACACACACACACACACAGTTCTACACGTCAGCACACAAACAAACACACATTTTGTCAGAGTGTGTGTAAGCGCTGCAGGGAGGAAAACTCTGACAGATTGCGTCATCCTCCTCCTCCTCCTGTGTTTCCTGTGACGCCGACAGGCCTCCCCCACTTCAGCCTGGCTTTACTTTTTTTCATGCTTCATATTCATGTTTTAGGGACACAAGAAAAATGTGCTTACTCTTAATAAATACATATTAGACACGACAGTAAATAGGTTATCTAACTATTCTAGAGTAATAATTCAAAAGGGAAATGTCTTGTTCATCTCAGGTTAAAATAAATTCAGGTTTATCACAATATGTTTTCATAGTTTTGGGCATAATTTCGATCAGATAAATTGTGATCTTTGTGATCTAGAAACACGGTGCCATCACTGCAAGGACGCCTGACAAGGAAAGAACAAGGAGCAGTCAGATCATCAAACAAGGTGTAAACAGTTAGCTTGTCTAAACTTCGTTAATTGGAGACAAAAATCCAAATAAAGCTCATCCAAAATATAGGAAATGTCCCCTTGTATACTTTGACAGGTGTTTACAACACACAAAACATATTTACTGTTTGCCTTCGTTTCCCCCTTCAATTAAGAATAAGTCAACACTGAACAGGTGATATGTGAACACCTGTGTTTTTGTGTGTGGAGGAAAAAAAATGAGCTTTTGGAAAACAATGAGGTAAACCTGCACAGATCACAGGCTGTGTGGACGCTGATTTGGTGAGTATAGTATTCTATAGTATAGTATAGTAGTAGTAGTAGTAGCAGTATAGTATTCTGAGCTGGAATAACTGGTCACCTGATCACATTTGTGAGCCATAATCAAATTCTTATTTTTGTTGTTTAGTTGTCTGACAGGATCAATATATAACAGAGCAAGACAGGACAGAACTGACCTCATTGATTTGTCAGTTTTCCTGCTGCTGAGATGTTTCAGTGTGAATGTAGATCTGTCAGAAAATGACCTGAAACATGCCGTTTTCAATGCAAAAGATAATTTCTAATACAGCTGCATGTGGCTAATCTGGGGGCTTGTGTAAAGCTGGGCAGAAACTGTGCATTCTTTGTAATTTTGTAAATTGCTGATGAAAACTACATGTTTTCATCGGCTTTTCTGCACAACCAGAACCTGCAAATTTCAGTTTTGATGCTTAAACTAGTTGGAGAAGTTTTATCTGTACAGTATCTTATTGTTTGATCACTTGACCTGACTTAAATTCCCACATCTCAGTGTTATCATTGACAGGAATGATGGCCAGTACTACAGGAGCCCCAGTTATCTGTCAAAAGTGCTGAGACAGAATAGGTGGGACACAACAAATGTTGCTGGAGGGTGTTGGATCAGGGCTCGGACCTTAAATGAAGTTAGTCATCTCAGGGAACCAGGTTCCACTACAAGAGCAACATCCCAGTTATTTACGGTACACAGAACATTCCCCACGGAGTCCAAACACTCCCGTCTGAATTAGACTGGAACATTTCAGCACTCCTCCAAACACACACACCCCCTCACCAACACACTCACCCATCCCTCGCTCCTCTCCTCACACGGTCCCCACAGCTGTCAACCCACCATCATCCATTCATCATCATCCATCCATCCATTCATGCACTGTGCTGGTGCACCCCCCCCATACAGCTCTACACTCCTCCACTGAGGTTTGTCAGACCAGCGAGGAAGCAGCTTACAGAGCTTAGTTCTGTAAAGACGCATCACCGCCTACTTTATCCCCCGTCTGATGACTCTCTGGGGATCGTTAACCCTCGCATAAACACACACATACGAGCACATAAGACCCCCGTCTGATGACCCATGGGTAAAGCCCACCAAAGATGTAAGAATAATCCGGTGTTCAATCCCATCATGGGAGGCTGAAAGCTTTGACGTCACAGCATTTTCTGTGTTGTGGAGGAGGCGGCAGGACAACAGCACATACGAGAGTGAAAGACTCTCAGAACACATCAGGGAGGGGTGAATGCAGTAAAACAGTGCTGTCACTCATGGGGGAGCGTTTGGGTAGCAGAGAGGCTCCTGGGACGGCAGCATCAGCTGGCCGGCCCAAGCTTTGGTCCACATTGAAGTATCTCAACAGCTATTCGATGGATTACCATGAAATTTCTTCCAGACATTCATATTCTGCTCAGATCAAACTTAATTTGTGCTTTATGGCCAAAAATTTCCAAAATTACCTTGTGTTAAGCACTAATTAGCAAATATGAGCATGCTAACATGCTAAAAGAAGATGAGAAACATGGCTAGCAGTATTTCTGACCCTCTCCCCAACAGAATAACCTAAAATAACTTTGGTGATCCCTGACATTTCAGTTAAATGTGCCCTGCAAAGGAACTGCAAATTTATTTTCATCAACCTACTTTGTATTTAGCGCTTATTAGTGAGTATGCTAAGATATGAAATACTATCATCATCGCTCTTCTTCTGTTTGAGCGATAATAGTATCCTGCTAAACATCTGCATGTTAGCATTGGAAGCTTGTTAGCGTGGAAACATTAGCATTTAGCTCATTATACCGCTGTGCCTAAGTGCAGCCTCACAGATTTGCTTGCACGGCTGTAGACTCTAGTTGTTCAAATCAGCAATAAAAACTGCAGGGATCCGTCGGGATTTGGGCCCCCCTGGTTCTCTGGGGGTTAAGGCATCGACCATGAACCGCTGAGGACCTTTGTTGCATGTAATCCTCCATCTCACATTTCCTGTCATCTCCCTACTGCCGGCTATGACAAAGACACAAACTGCTAAAAGCAAGAAATTGTCATATGCAAAATTTCTTCAAACCAAAAGTAGACCATTCTGAAAGGACGGATAAATGTAATGGCGGTTATAATTAGCAGCTTGTGGTGATTTGCATGAGGACGGGAGTGCTGTGCATGGCGAGTTAAATACGAGAAAAAACAGCCATATGGTGAGTGGAAATCACAGATTCTGTGTGCGTGTGTGAACACACCAGAGGCCAAGCTGAAGCCACTAAACTGAGCAAAACAAAACGCAAACCTGAGGCTAGCTGTCTGTCTCTGTCTCCCTTTCTGTCTGCTGGATCTGTGTGTGTGTGTGTGAGGAGGCTGCGTGTGGGGGTTCGTACATCGTCTGACTGTACGATGAGGAAATCAAATGAGAGAGTGAACACTGAGGTGGAATAATGAGGAGAACGAGGCCGACACCATGTCCCATGAGAGGAGTCATCGGACCAGTCAACATTCAGCCTTGCATCCAAACAGAGTCCGTGAACATCATCGCTGTCCGCGTCATTGCCACTGATTGACAGTTCACTGCTCCCAGAAACAAGACACACCTCACCCTCTTTCACAACCTACGTGATGTCATCGGTAAAGAGGGACTGATTTCCAGGAGCAGGACCGTAAACGAACAATGGCGTCCAAAGTGGCGTGTATGATAGCAACAACAACTGTGACCTCTCCTCTGCTTTGCAGTTCTCCCTCAAAGCACCGACATCATTCCTCTTTTGGGCCGCCGTGTTTACATGTGAGACTCTGCGCTGCTATTGGTCAATCTCAACGGACAGGCCGTGGCATTGTTGTGATGTGTCCCAGATGTGGTGTTTGTTGTCGTCCACTATGACAAACTACGCAGGGTAAAAGGATCAATTGTGCTCGGGCTCGGACCATTATCTGGCAGTGGTGAAAGTTTGTTCCACCTCATGCAGAACGGGACAGATTCAATGTCTCTGCTGGTGGGATGACCACTATGGGATGGGATGGGATGGGTGGGATGACCGTTATGACTATTATGTTACAAGACACTCCCTTATCTCCCCAAAACTCTGGTGGAAGAGAAAAATGAAACTCTGGGGTCTTTGAAGAAAGCATCTTTTTCATGTGTTTGTCTGGGAGACATCACGTGACGCAAGAATCCACCTTGCCAGACTTCCAGTTAGGTGGTCCGTGGTCGAACCACAGTCGTTCAGATCAATCAATCTATCAATCAATCATCCTACGAGGTGGTCGCGGTTTAGGTGCGATGACCACGAGAGAAGCTCCTGTTTGTTTTGCGGCTCTTAAAGAGGTCAGCGTAGATGCTGCTGTCTTCATTGAAAGAGGAGCAAAGAGCAGCACTGAAGGCTTTTCTTCACAGTCTTACATCATATGGTTCATTGATCTGATTGGTTGAAGTGAGCCCGCAGACGCTTCATCCAATCACAGGCCAAGTATTTTTTTCTCCGTGTTCTTTTTCCAAACGACTTCCCAGATGGTTCCATGTAACAAACCATCTGGCGCATCAGGTTAGATTTTATGCAAACGTGAAACCTTTTGGACGGAATAATCTCACCATTTAGATCCATTTAGCATCCGCTCTGGGCTCATCATATCACACGATCAAAGCCTGCAGCATGTTAAGCTCGACGTTTAAGCCAATATGGAGGAGAAATCCTTAAAGTGCTCAGGGGGGGGGGGGACAGCTAGACAAAACTCCTGATGAAGATCATTTGATATGATGGAAAGCTCCAGAACAATGAACTCAACTGTCAACTGTCAAGTAAACCTTTAAGCTCATTCGAACTTTTCCTCAAATAATCAAAACTGTACTGGTGCCACTTTCGCTCTCAGCCCTAATTTTAAAAATGAATCAAGAAGGGGCCCCTTGTCTGGTCTGACATCATTACATCAGGGCCCTTACACCATTATTGTCTGTGCTTTCTAATGGGTTCAATTGGGGCATCTATGGGGGCCATGTGAGGACATTTGTCTGTAAATAAGGACCCAAATGAAACTGTGGATGGTTGATCCACATATTGCTGCTGGTGGCTCGTGTCAGACATGTTTGCCCTGAGGCCCCTGCAGAACACTGTATGTGGGTCATGTGGGAGAAACCCACACATAGCAGCATATTAAAGTGCCATAAAGCTGCATTTACACGCACACGTAAATACACATCTGCCCCCCCCCCCACCACAACCATCACCACCGTCCTTCCCGGCTGTGAAGCGTGCCGGTGATACACAGCTAATCAAAGACTTTTGGCCACAGTGGATTTGTGTGACAGATCTGCTCTTCCTTGCTGAGAGAATTCCTGATCGCTGAAAACGCGAACGCCTCAGCTGCAGATCCGAGGAGGATGAAAGTCAATTACCGTCCATTTCAACCATTCACATTGCTAAACGCTCCAGTGAATGAGCTCATGCGGAACAGCCCTCACTGGAAGGGATGGAAAAGTGGGAAAATCCACGAATTTCAATTGATTGCTTTGTGAATTAGGTCAGATTGGACTTGACCCCAACCCTGATACTGTTTCATGAACAAAGAGGCAATTACATCCACTTAAAGTGGGACAATCTATCAATATCATAAAGCCACTGTGTTTTATGACATTAAATAATAGCTACTCCCCTACAATTAAAAGTCCTGCAGTCCTAGCCCTACTTAAGTCAAAGCGAGGTGAAAAACTGTCGTCTGAAAATTAACCAGCAACTAAAGCAGTCAGAAAAAGTACAATATTCACCTCTGAGATGTAGCAGAGTGGAGGTATAAAGTTCCATAAAAAGGAACAAGCGTAATACAAAGTACAAGCACTTTAGTAAATGTATGCAGCTACATTTCACAGCTGGCTTTAGTTAATGTTTGTTGCATGATTCATTCCTCCAATAAGTTAAAGTGGAAGCATTGATTGCTAATGCTAATGCTAATGCCAATCATTTCAAGATTCAAGAGGTTGCCTTTGTTGTCATTGAGCATGGATGTGTCAACAAAATTTGCATTGCAACCCCTGTGTTAGAAACAAGATAATGAGAAAGATAATAAACTTAAATAAATATTATAGGATAGAAATGAGTAAAAACAAACAAAAACGTAAACACGCGAGCTAAGAGCCGCTGCGTCTGCACGCCAATGCCTGAATTCCACTGAACGGCAATATTCTCCAAAACATTTAAGGATCTGCACACGGCAGCTACAGTGCGGGTACGTTAAGGTACTGACTCCACCATGGCTAAGTCCTGTTTTGCAAATTGATCCTAGCATCAATAGGATGGATGTCAAATATTTTACTATGTTAGATCACGTTCTTCTTCATGCATTCATTACTGGCTTCTCTGCTGCTGTGTTGTGTACACAGGAAGTGAACAGCTGATTAGATCAGAGAGTTCACACATCAGACATTTTTGTTATTCACAAATAACTTTCAACAGAATTTAAATAATAAAATGTTTTCCTGTTTGTATCAATATTAGTGATTGTGGCCCTGGTATCAGTTGGTGTCAGATTTTGATTATGGTTAGAGTTCGGTTATGAACACACTTGGTAAAGGTCATGGTTATGGATAAAAAGTCAAACGTTATTTGCACGTCTGTCTCTTTTTGTAATCTGGGCGAATCTACCGTTTAACAGAATGGATGTTTTGCTACTGAAAGCAGCACTCAAGACAATTAAGTCTTCGATGCAAACACGTCAAAAAGCACGAGAAAGAAAAGGCCCCGCAGTAGGAAATATTTCCCCTGAGTTCAGCAGGCCGGGGGTGTTGAATCGGCGTGAACCGTTTCTGTTCGAGCACATTAGCCACATCAGTCAGCACCTGAGCGCTCAGCAGGCTGTATAATCCACCAGCAGCCACCTCACACACACTGCAGTCGATACAGCCGATCGGGGGGTCAAAAGGGGCATTCGGCCAGGATTACAGGAGCATGGGAAAGAAGAGGGGGCTCAATAAACTCAACTGTGGCTGGGGATGATAGACAAAATAAAAAAGTCAGTCTTACAGTATTGCAAATCGATTTTCGCGCACACGCTGAGGAAATGCATGCTTCCTTTCATCCTCTTCTCTCCTCATCCCTTCCTTCTCAGCTTTGACATCACTGCTGCCACTACATGTTAGGCAGTGAGTCGCCTGCTCCTCCACCCTCTGCAGCCGGCAGCGAGCCGCCCGCTCCTCCACCCTCTGCAGCTGACCAGCGAATACAGGCGGAGACAGAACGCCTCCTCATCTCCTTTTACTGTCCACTTTGACAATGAGTCCAAATTGCAACTCAGAGAAATAAGTTGAAATTTTTAAGTTATTGCTGAGATTTAGATGAGAAGATTAACACCACCCTCACATATGTCTGAAGGTACAGCCAAGAGATGGTTAGCAATAAAGTCTGAAAGCAGAGAAACAGCTAGCCTTGCTAGCAGCAGCTTTAAACTCACTCTTTCATCAATACAAAAGCCAAAGCGTAAAAAGGACAAGTTAATATAAGTTTATTTGCTTTTTTGTCGAGAGTTAGCTAAAGAGATCAATACTACTTTTATGTCTGTCAAACCAGATTCAACACATTAATTAGAGAGTTTTAGAGGTGCTGGTCGGGGGATTTATTTTTAACCTTTGGATAGAACCTGGTTCGCTGTTTCCCTCTTCTTTAGCTGTAGCTTCATAATTAGCGTACTGATGTGAGAGTGGAATAAATGTTCTCAGCTAACTCTCAGCAATAAAGTGAATTAGCATGTTTCTATAATGATTGTTTCCTTCACAAACCACGACTCAGCAGTGTCTGATGTAAACAGTCTGATGTGTTTCTCATTCATTAGCATACATTAAAGTTAACAAGTGCTCAAATGTGGAGGATACTTACCTCCACTCTGCTTCGCGTTTTCGACTTAAAAATAGAGTCTGAGTCATGTGTCTGCATGATTTTATCTTATTCTTTTTGCTGGCTTATAAATATGGAATAGGTATGGAATAATTAGCTGAAACGAAGAGTTCTTCATCAAAAATGTTTGCATATGTCATGTTTTTGTATTGACAAACAAATATTATGCTACTGTGGATATTTGCACTTATTAGCTATGGCACAACAAAATGTGACTGGACAAAATAAATTCTGACCACGTATAAAAACGTCTATAATCTATAAGTAACAGACATATAAAACATGTGGTCTGAATGTACAGATAATTTGTTCAGTTGTGCGTGACATATTTTACCACTTACTGTGTGAGGAAATGAGAGAAATATAATAAATCAAATAAAGACCAAATATCAGATATAACATCATCAGTGTCAGTCATGTTCCACTTCATGAAAAGGTTCTATTGTGTTTTTTAGATCACTATATGGCAAATCTTTCTGAAGTAAATTGACAATATGTTCATGGTATGTAACTCAAATGGCATCTGTGAATATGTGTTTGGTGGAAATTAACTTCAAAATGTATCTGAACACGACATAAATCACCATTAGTCTTCCTTCTTGGCAGTCAAAAATCATGTCAAAGTCATTTTTACATTAAAAAATTTAACAGTTTTTTATTATCTAGAGAAAGAAAAGGTCTTATACTGTAATACTATAAAGTCAGAAATGTTCCTTGATATAAAGCTGTTTTTTCATTCTATTTGTTGATTATTGTATTTATTTTAATGCATCTAAACAACTGATTCATTCATATGTGCAGGATGTAAGCTGCTGTGACCCGACGTGAGATAAAAAAGTTCAGACTAAAAGCCATTCAAGGACATTTTTCACCATCAGTTGAAACTCTTAAATCAAACGTGATCACATGAAACAGAAGTGTGTGTGTGTGTGTGTGTCGCGTTGTCTTACCTGAGCTTTTCAAACAGACGTGTCCTGTTGTTCTTTTTGTCCTGTCGGGATGACGGCAGCCTCAGTGTGACAGAGATTGTGAAGCCAGCAGCTCCGTCTCAGCATCCAGCATCCTCTCCTCCTCTTCCTCACTGCCAGCCTCCTCAACACACACAGTGTAGTAAAAGCCTTGCTCCGCCTCCCTCCCTCCATCTCTCCCTCCCTCTCTCGCTCTTTCTCAGTTTAACTAAATCCGTCGACTCTCATCTCATCAGCAGAAGACAAAATGGTGAAGTCGGCTGTTACTGGCAAATAGAACTAAAAGAGAAAAGAAAGCAGTTAATGCAGCTTAAATATCGCTGACTGTGCTGCCCAGTACAACCAGTTTACGCTGCTTTATACTAAATTGCAGAGGGAAATATTACACATTCCAGACCAGATTTTATGTTAAAACATGTTTGATAAGCTTATAAAAAAACAATGAAGTCGCACAAATTAAACCAATGCTTCCCAGCCATTCTGGCTTGAGACCCCTGGAACAACACCAGCGTCTGGTTGGGTCACCTCGTCTCATTTCTGATGTCTTAGAGTGAAACTCAAATGAAAAGCATGTGGAAAAGGTTGCATGATAAATGTCCTCAAGTGATGTCACTCGAGTCGGTCGAAGACTGTACGTTTGAAAATGAGGAAAATGCGTTGGTGTGAAGTCAGAAAGACGTGAGCTTCTGTAGCTGCTCCTCGTCGCTGCTGGAGGCTCCAGGCTGCTGTTGGCAGAACAGCTGATTCTCTCACAGCAGACATTTTACTGCATAATGAGTACTTTTACTTCTAAAGGAGCATTTTTTTTTACACTGTAGTACTTGTACTGAAGTGAAGAATCTGAATTCTTCACTGTGGTCTTCTACAATTAGCAGCTAGATTATTAAATTTTCTTTTCTGTTATTGTTTGATGGCTCAAACCCACCGCAGCCCCTTTAACTCGGCCTGTCTGACTGTATACATGTGCTACAAAAGGCTTGTATTCATGCACCATATGGGAATACTTTCTAATAGATCTATTTTTGGTCCTTTATTCTCCCTCCAGCTAAACAGCTGCACTTATTATGTGCAATACAATAGAAATCCAATAGGCCTGCTGCACTGTGCAATTAGACACATAATGATTATGTAATTCTATTATTCAGCAAACGTAGCCAAGAGTTAACCTTAAGCCATTTCACAAGAGCGGTCACTGGAGCAACAAACGCTGTGAGTGTCACACTTGGGACGTTACACTGACATGTGAAATGCTTCCTCACGTTGAGGTATTAAAGTGAACCTCCTGGTCTGTGGAGCCACTTTGAGTTATTGAGTTGTGGTTGGTGTGTCCCAGAGGGCCACTTCCTGCCCCCTCAAGGTTCAGCTAAAAGTTAACAGCCACCAGTCATCCAAACTGTGCCGCCGTGGTCGGCCTGCTGTTGCCCTCTTGTGGCTCCTTCGTTGTAAATGTGGGATAATTTGCCACCGGCTTCCCCCTCTTCATCTGCTCTGTAATTACGCTACATTGCACACCTAATTGGGCAAACATTTCACCGGCTAGGAGATTTGCACAAAGTTTAATGTTAACCCAACCTTGAAAATGTGCCAAAACAAAGCTCTCGGTGAGCCACGAGATGTAAGAGAGTGTCATTTAATGAAGGAAATGAAATGATGGAAGCTACACTCAGGCTTCAGCGTGGCCTTCCGTCTGTCTGAGTCTCGCTGCATCTTCAGGCCCAACAGGAAGTAGCACATTTTTATTTACACAGAGTTTTTTTAGGTACTTCTTTATATTGCATCCTGTATGAAAAATACTCTTTTACTTATAATACTCTGTTACAAGTGAAAATATATTTTAGGTTTTCAAAGAAAACAAGCAGAACTTTTCACTGCTTTCTGTCATTTTTAAGATGAAACAATTAATCAATTAATGGAAGAAATAATGCATAGATTAATCAACAATGGAAATAACTGTTAGCTGCATTACAAAACTTTTCTTTAACCTTCCTATTATAGCAGTATATAAACATATAATATGTGGTGTTTAACACACTATAATGTAGTTGTAATCAGTGTTTATTACAGTAGTTGTGAGACTATTCTCTCCTATTTAATGACAATGTAGTGAAACACAGGTATGCTCACATATAATACACCATTATAGGAGAAATAATGAACACTTGAAATGTCCTTATAGCTGCTTATAACTCTATAATAATTGTGTTATTGTGTTTTGCTTTTCTTATCCATAGAGCACCTTTTAAACAGTGAAAATCTGAGCATGAAATAACCAGGAGGAAGAAGAGCTCCTGTCAAAAGATCATCAAGACAAATGAGGACACACACACAACACACAGAGTCTAATCCTATCCTATGAGATCATGTGTTTCCCCACATTGTGCGCCTTACCTCCTGCTAGATGGCCTCAATGAATTCAGATCCAGCTGTGTTGCACGCTGTCCATGTTTTGACCACTTTAACTTCAACTGTTCAGCTGATTCTTCACTCACGTATTTACGTAATGAGGCACCGGTCCTGCAAACACATCATTAATTACGTGAACCAAAGAGGAGACCCCAGCACCTCGGCGCTGCCTGTCTGTCCCAATGCATTAACCTGAGCATGATTTACTGCTCAGTAACAGTTTGATGGATGGATGATGTGATGGAAGCAGATCTGCAAATGATGCAGAAGTGGCTCAGGGGGAAAACTAGAGTTGTGTTTGACTGCACAGATATTACAGAGATGAACGGAGCAGGCATGCTCATCATGGGGTAAATGAAGTTTGAAAAATGCTGCCAGTTGAAGATTAACCAACATCCAAACAGGAGAAGATGTCAGGAAGGTTTCAGGCTTCTTAAGTCTCCCTCGTCGTAGGTTTTTAAGAATATCTGAAGCTAATTTCATGCCAATCCCTCTGATAGGTGTCAAGATATTTCAGTTGTGACCAAAATCACCATACAGGAACATTTAATCCTTCAGACTGATTTGGAGATACGTGGTTTTCGCTGGACAGTAGAGATGCAGGCACTGTTTGCCAAAGAAAAGAAAAAACAAGAGCAGGAAAAGACCAGAGGGAGAGAAACATAGTTAATGACAAATTAATGACGGATCAATGCCAAATCCATGACCATGCATGCTAAGATGTTAAGGTCAGTGATGCGTAGATGTGTGTGTGTGTGTGTGTGTGTGTGTGTGTGTGTGACTGCCTACCTTCATGCACACACACGCATGTCTCTGTTCAGTAATGTCATTAATAACCCTGGGTATAAAATCCTGCAGAGAAATTGTCCAGATGCTGCTTGTTCGCTCTACATGCCTGAATGCCTGGAAGTGTGTGTGTGTGTGTGTGTGTGTCTACTGCAGATATGTCATAACCCATCAACTTGTATCCCCGTTGGTAGCATGAAACAAACCCGTGGACTGGTCGTGAGTGAGCGGTCGCCATTGAAAGGCCGTCCTGTGGCGAACCTCAGACTGTCCCTCAGGTCTTTGTCTGTGTCCCTCTGATGTCGGCTTGAAGGGACGGACAGAAAGACAGAATGAGAGCAGGCAGATGAAATATGATGAGAGGGATTCACAAAGAAAGAGACAAAACTACAAGAATTAAAGCTGCATTCAATTATTTGCTTTGTTTGATTTTAGTTTAGTCAGATATTATACGAGTCTCTGTTGGAGCGATGCTGCAGCACGAAGCTGCCTCAGTTCAATCATCAATACAAGAGATTCACTAATATTCAAAAATATGTCATTATTTAATAAAAAATCTGATAAAATGTAATTTATCAAAATACTGAGGACGTCCTTAAAGCGTGAATATTTTAGTTCATCAGGTGGTCAGAAAAAAAGAGTCAAATTGAAGGATGACATCGTTCCACGTCTGCTGGATGTGCAACTGTTTGGTATCAGGTTCCCCATAAAAACTTATCAAAGTGATAAATATTTCAATTTAATATTTATGGGTTGTTCTGTCGCCCCCAAGTGGACAAACCAACAAGTAAATAATGCATGCAATTTTTGAAAGGACTAAGAGGCAAAACTGTACAATATTTCACAAAAAGGCAAAAACTGAAAACAAATGTGCTGATCAGAACTTTTGTTTTTTTTCTTTCCTACCATATAAATCATATTTATCTGCAGATTGGAGGGGATCGACCCCTTGGTTAGAAATTACTGGATTAAAGCGTATGTAAAGTGATTAAAAGCTACTTGTAATGCTACTACTAATGCTACTTATAATATGTGTGGATGTATTCTAAATGATGGCTAACTACACTGCACTCAACAACACGACCAAACCGAACTCTGCAGGATTCTCTGGTCTTTTGTGGCCTCAGCAGAAATATGAAGAGAATCGACTTCCATCATCCGACTGATCCCACTGCGAGCTGAGAGAACGGAGAAAAATGTCTGTCTTTGTTGTGGCCACTTCGTTTAGTCCGTTTATTATTCCTCGTCTGTCTCTTCTCCCTAAATGTCGTTATCCTCATTAAGCGCTGAACTCATGTCAGCTTCATTGTCCTCGGTCCCGTGAGGCAAACGGGATTAGGATAAACTAATACTGATCCCTGTTCAGTGCTTAAAGGTCTCCAGATGAGGTTTAATGCAATTATGACAAAAAACAAACCCCCAGCATGATCTCATTACTCAACAAAGAAAGGACGTTTAAATGTTAATCGTAAGTTGGATTTAGGGCCAATAAAAGTTTCTCTTTTACGTTGTTAAAGGGTCAGTTCACCCAAATTATACAAAGACACGTGTTTGCTTTTGGCTCAGTAGAATCCAGCCGTGAACTGCTTGTATCTGCTCTGGTTTTGAGTTATTTGTCTGAGTTTTAAACTCGTCTTTTGACTGTGTACAGAACACACTTGAACTGTCTTCAGTGCTTCCACTTCCACTGATATTTCAATTACTGCACACTGATGACCTCAACTGACATTTCAGCTGCTTTCATTTCTTACGCTTGAACTTAAACCGAATCTTCAGCTTTTTTTAACACTTCAATTGCAACTGGACTCAGTGTTCACACTTCAAATGACACTTCCACTTCCTTCAGCTCAAGCTTCAACTGCCTTCATCTCACTTTATCTGTTGCACTTTCCTATCAGCACCTTCACCCGGTGCTCACACTTCAGCTTCATTCGGGGCTCATGTTTAGTCACACTTGAACTACTTTTACCATTCAGGTGTCATTTCAACAGGTTTCTTCCAGATTAAATTGCTTACACTCCTTTCAGCACTTTTCAGCACTCGGTGCCAACACTTAAACTGAATTTGCTACTTTCACCACTTACACTCCTTTCAGCGCCTCAACTTCTTTCCATTTCAGCTCTTCCTTAACGTAAATTTTCATCAACGAGCATGTAGAAGTTTTCTGAAGAGTATTCAGCCTTTATGCATTAAAAGAAACCACTGAATCTCTAAATCCAGTATCTCCTTCAAACATGTGACCTGAACCATCTCCTGCCCCTCAAACAGGAACTTGGTCTCAGCTTCTTAAGGCTGCCGATCAGTTTCAACGTCACGGTTTTGTGCGTATGTTGAGCAACACTTGCCAAGAAAATCCTACAGATCACACAGAAAGAAACGAATAAAGTCTTAATGTGGCATGAGCCTGTCATTTATTGTTTTTGAGGAAGTTAACATGGTTAATTGCATTGAAAGTCATACAATAAACCTCTTAAGCTTTGTGAGAGGTCCCTCCCTGTGTCACAGAGAGAAAGCTGTAGGAATATACATACAGTATATCTTATTGGCAAGTAGATATGTTTTAGTAAGTACATTCTCCTCTACCAGGTGCTCATGTACAATATACATGTTAAAAAATATAGTTTGTTTGCATTGCGATCACCGTTTTTCCTCTTTTGTTCAGGATGAAATAATTCACATTTAAGTGTTACAGGTTCTTGAATGGCGGTGGAACTAAAGAGCACTGTTTTTTTTTAATAGCTATCACGTACACATAGGCATATGCATAGAAGGCACGTCTATGCATCTAAATTGCTTACATGATAAATGGAAAGCAGTTTTATCATCTGGGAAGAAAAACAACAAAAACAAGAAAAGTGTCCAAGAACATACGGCTGATAGGCAGCCACACACACGCACACACACACCCCGACACACACACATCCCTGCACACACACACACACACACACATCAAAGGACACAAAACACCACAAGCAAGCACTCCACGAAACATAAGACAAGCACAAACTCATCCGTTAGACGATAAAACTGCATACAGTACACCACACTACAGAAGATCTCTAACTCAGTCAGTGGATGGCGTTCACCCGGGAGGAGGAGAACCGTTTCAAAGAACACTTGCTGTGAAGCAGCAGCCGGGTGTTAAGAGTCCACCGGTGGGAGGAAGCAGCCCCCTGAAAAACACTGATTTCATGATTTTTAATTGTTACAGAAAGAAGCTGCTGAATCCTGGATCAGTGGTTGCTGAGAACTGTCCCTCGAGGCAAAGGGGAGAGCCGCTTTGTCCTTTTATCCACTGAGACTCTGCGTCAGCACTGTTACAGTGACTTCATCGCAAGACTGCAGTTTCTCAAGGCGCGGTGATGCTAAGCAAATGTGCAGAAGCTCGGAAGGCTTGACAAAAGAAAAAAATACTTCAGGCCACACGTTTGAGATGAGAGTTGCGAGTAGAAATTCAAAACAGCCGACTTCCCTAAAAACTGCAGCTGATTGTGAAAATGAAAATGAAGGAACAGCATGACATTCTGACAAATGCACTTATTTGCTTTCTTGCAGAGTTACAGGAAAAGGTTGATTCCACTCTCATGTCTGTATACTGAATATAAACATGAGCTAACAGGTGATTAGCTTAGCTTAGCTAAGGGAAACAGCTAGCCTGGCTTTGGACCACAACTTGACATTGACTAATTTTTAGTTTTTAGTTTTAATACAGATTAAACAGACAAGATGTGTTAATAAGTGAGCTTTGGGGCTGCTGGTAGTTGACTTTGATACCTTTGCACAGAGCCAGGCTAGCTCCACCTACTCCATCTCTAGTCGTTGCGCTAAGCTATTAAGCATAGACATGAGAGGTACTGGTCGTCTCACTGAAAGGCATTTTCTCAGCATATCAATGTAAAAACATCGAGCTTACAGACGTGAGAATGGCATCAGTCTGCTCATCAACTCTGCTAGAAAGTGAATGTGAAGATTTCCCAAAATATCGAGCTACTCCTTTAAACTGTTTAACAGAAAGACAATACTATCCTATAGAAAACTGTATACACCTGTGTGTGTGTGTGTGTATAAACTACTGAATCCAGCTGACTATCACAGGGCCGACGATCTATAACCACAACAATGACCGACTATCTATAGTGCCAAAGCTGAGAGATGTGTGATTGCTTCTTCAAACAGTGACTCTTAAAATTAAGTACATGTGGTGCTCAAAATAGGCAATGGTACACAAAAGGCATTTGTCTTAAAAAACAAAAAGAAAAAAAAACAAAAGTAATATGCACTAAAAAAAAAAAAAAACTTAAAAAACAAAGTTTTTTGGCAGCCGTGCGTCTGTGGCGATGCCTGCAGCTGAGATACACAACAGACTCCCCTGAAATCTTAATGTCGTCACACTGACTGACACACAAGTGCAGGCATGAAGGCCCCCCCCCCCCCCAGAAACTCCTCTCTAAACCCGAGATCAGATTATTCATGAATCCACCCAGCGAATCAAGGCTTGACTGTAGCGGCTTCGCTGCTAAATAAAAGCGCAGCAATAAGGGCACTCGGCTTGAGCTCAGGAATGGTTGACTGACAGACACTAAATCCCAACAAAAGCATATTAAACCCAACAAAGACGTTAATTCGCACGCTGAACAGCCTGAATTTAACGCTTTCTTCCAGGCAAAAAAAAAAAAGGAATTCATGTTTAGTGGATTACAAATCAACAGTAAATATGGTATTAAACTACAATGCCAATAGTTCTTCATTCAGACACATTACTCTATATAACACAGTGAAAACTAGACAATAAGCACTGGAAATTTTGCCCCACTTTAGTCCACAAATAAGGTCTTGTCTCCCACTAAAGGCTCAACAGGCCGAATAGAGACTTTTAATTAGCTGAGAAATGTGGATAAACTCATTCGTGGTTTTGGCACAAGCCTTTTTCAGAAAACTCCTCACTTCTACAAACAATCTACAAACTCGTCCTTTGGTTAATTAAAAAATAATACATAGAAAAAAGAGAGATGAGCAAAGGTTAGCTAGGTGTTTCCCTCTGAGGAGAGTGCTCGCTGTGTGCAGCCCTTGTTGGGGTGAGATTTACAAAGGCTAAACCCAAACCGTGGTTTAGTAGGGGGGGGGTTTAGCATGTTAGGCTTCTCAAAGGCTCTTCTGATGATCACAGTGGTTTAGAATTCAACTAGAGGGCAAATGTTCGAGTAAGATGAGCGAGAGCAGGAGGACCCTGGCGTCTGGTCTCCCTCGCGGTTTTGTGTTTTTTGTGTTTTTCCGTTGTTCCATGTCATTACGGTCAAGTCTCAGGCGTCAAGGTGTGGCTGGCGAGAAAACTGTCAGGTATCGAGAACCTGAAGGAGACGGAAAGAAAAATGGAAATGTGATATGAACTTTATCTCCCCTGCAGAGAGGTTTAGATCAGAGACAAAGCTTCAGTGGTTTCTGAGTGCATTTTATCATATATTTGTAAAATGTATCATCTTCTTATTTTTTAATGGGCTGTTTTAATTGGCTGCTGCTGTGAATGCAAACTCAACGCCTCCTCCAGGTTTACATGTTGTCTTAACTGAACATTTTCTCTGCACATTCAAGTCATGCCAGACTTTGAGGTTCACTTTTTAACAGGAATACAGTGTTTGACATTAATTCACTTTAATTGCTTTCTTCTTTCCTGGTGGGCTTTTAATGTGAAACATTTACAGGAAGTGTTCAGTGTTCAAGCTGAAAACTCATGAGTCTGTTATGGTAAGTGTTCCATCACGTGTTATTGCACGGTTTATTTACATTCACAGCGCAATGTTAGCATTAACATGGAGTCATGTGACCGTTTCACTTTTAGCTCTTTTGTCTCCTCCAGCTGCTGAGGGAAATATCTGTCTCTTCAGCTGCTAAATGTTCCACCATGTTCACCAGCGACTCTCTCACAGTGTCTGTCTGCAGCTTGCTGTTGTGCAGGTAGCACACGGTGGCTTTTTAGACCTAATTCGCTGAAAACAATGATCAGAAAGATGTGGAAATGCTCTGTAGAGCTGAGGGTTACTACAGAGTCGGGTGATTATTCTCTGTGAATTAATTACTACAAGAAGCCCCTTTCACACCTCATTATTTGATCCATTGCTCATATGAAAATATTGATTAATGTAGCTTCAAAAACAGGCACTCGGGGTGTTGAGTGCTGCTGAGTTACTGATGGAATTAGCTCTGAGGAAAAGTACATAATGCTGCATTTACCATGCGAGTTACTATAGCGCAGGTAATTCAACCTCCATCAATGCCACGGCATCAATGCTAATTTTCACTTGAGAATTTACAGAGTAGTATTGTTTTCTATATGAGCAGCATGTTATTTATTTTACCTGGAACTGGTAGAGCACTGGGGTCAAAGGTGAATCTCATCTGTAGCTCTTCTGCTGCTGCATCAGGCCCACGTTCTCATACACTCTGGAGCTGTCCTCCCTCATCCTGCCAACACACACACACACACACACACACACACACACACAAGGTGAGGAGAAACTCCCGACAGCGCTGCTTTAACGAGGATGCACAAAGTGATTCAAACGTAAACAAGCCGCCTCCTGCGGCGGCCTTTTCCGAACAGCATCACTCACTCTGTGCAGGTGGGAGTAGGAATAGGAGTGCAAGGAGGCAAAGGGCTCTGCTCTCCCCCAGTCAGGTCAGACAGAGAGTACTTAATGTTGGTGTACTCACGCCCTTTAATCTTACTTTTCTGCAGAGGGGAAAACAGAGCGAGGTTAGAGACGGGAGCAGGAAGAAGCGGAGCTGAAAACGGGAGGCGTTTTCTGGGGCGCACCTGCTCCTCCTCGATGCGTCTCTGCAACGTTTCTATGTAGTGCTGTACGGCCATGTAGATGAATCTGTACTGCGCCTCAGTCTGCACCATCCCAGAGCGCTGAGAGCGAACCATCTGGATGGTCTTTGGCACGTCGATGTCGCAGTCCACCCCTGCAGCGTGGAAACAGTTTTTTTTTTTACACCAAAACATCCAACATGAGCCTTGAAGTCGGTGGATACGAGATATTCAGATGTATGTGTGTGTGTGTGTGTGTCTTTTACACTTAGTCACTCTATGTGTCAGATCAGACAGCTTTCAGGATTGAGAAATTAAGGGAAAAGTCACTAAAACTGACATTAATTAGTAATAATTATCTCTTCACTTTAGCCTTTAACTAATTAGCTATTGGTTCCTGATGCGGGTCTGAAGCCTATATCTTAATATTATATTGTGTGGTTTTATGCATTGTCTTTATTTTTATTTTCACCCTTATCGACAAATCAACAGCGTTTTATTCTCCATCTTATTTTACATTCATTACATCTGTTTTTATGTCCGAGGTGTGTTGTCTTATCCGAAGAAAAGACCCTGGAAATGACAGGTGTAGGTGAGGCCATGCAGACTCACCTTTTTCTCTGATCACATCTATCAGGATGTCGATCACTATAAACGTTCCTGTCCGCCCGATCCCTGCACTGAAGAACAGAGGAGGAAGTCTTTGAGTCCTCCAGGCTCTCTGATGCTTTATGGCTCATTTATGTCAGTGTTTGACTTGTGTTTACCTGCAGTGTACCGCTATAGGTCCAGCGTCCAGTATGCTCTCCTGTTTCAGGTTGACCTCCTCTAAGAAGTCGAGTACACCGCCGGGGTCAGTGGGGACTCCGTGGTCCGGCCAGGCCCTGAAGTGGTACTGCCAGACTGTACGTTCTGTGTTACCCTGGAAACACGCAAGAACAACCTTCAACGTGCGGTCCACTACCAGAGAGCTTCAGTACAGTTTCATGACATGAATACTGTCGGCACTCCGTGGCTCTCAGCTCCAAACCCACTGCTTCCAGCTGAAGACGGAAATCTTTAAAGACAGGTCTTGAATATTTACTAACATTTTTAAAAAAGGCTACATAATTTCTGTACTTTTCAGCAAATTTTACACTATTTTTAGTCCTGGATTAATCCACATTTGGTGCTCTGGTGAGCATTTGGGCCAGCAAGTGTGTGTGTGTTCATGGTAGTGAAGGAACATGTCACCCAGTGCAACAGTGTGACTCACTGATGTGTTTTTAATACGGCTCTATGGCACAGAGGGATTATACATCAGGCTTTGGACACTCACACAGTATTTGTTAGTAGGATACACACTGTTGGTTTTGGTCTTTTCTGGGAATTTGTTAAAAAATAAGAAAAATATAGAACACTGGCAGACGTATTTAATGCTTGGACATGCATCTGTTTATGACATGTCAATTTAAATGTACACTTTTATTTTTACAGGTAGAGCAGATATGCGTTACAGCATCTGTCTGAAATGATAAAATAAACTTTCTTTAATATGTATAAATGACAGCGACCCCTCTGAGCTTCCACTTGGTTTATCCGTATGTCAAACAAACACAACTTACCTGTCCGACTTTAGACAGCTTGAGTTCTCTTAAGATGTAGTCGTGTGCAGCCGTCTCTCTGACATTGCGAACGCGCATCGCACCGTATTCCTTCAGAGCCGACATGTCCGGCCAGTACTTCACACACTTGCTCTGTTGAGACACAAAAACATTCAACACATCGATCAACACGAGACACAAGTCAACTCACAGGCTGAAGCAGGCAGGGCTCAGCTGGACATAAGTGATGTCATGTACTTCTGTGCACCAATCAGAGTTCAGCAGCATTGTCATTAACATGGGATGGCTGTGGTGAGTTTGTTTACTTTTGTTGCCACATCTGGAGAGAACAGAGTTTTTGAATACTAAACTAAATAAAATAAGTGAGATTTCTGCTCATTAAGCCATGACTATTTTATATTATAAGCAAATACTTATGATTTAAAGGCGAGTTTTCATGGGCTTTAAGCAAAAAAAAAAAACCCATTATTTGCTGCTTTTCTTTGTCTTCTGTGATTTTAAACTGAGTATCTTTGGCTTTTGGACTGTTGGTCATTCAAAGACATCACCTTGACACCTGGACAAATCACTTAATTGGGAAAACAATCACCAGATTAATTGTTGATGAAAATAATGATTATTCGCAGCCCCTACAATGGGACTCCAGTTTTGATTAGATTCTGTGTGACTGATGCCATTAATTAACAGCTGCTGCACTGGAAATAAATTGATGCAAGCTAGCTAGCTAACATCAGGAATAAGAACAGCACACCACAAAGCTACAAACTGGTGGACCGGCATTAAGTCACAGCTCAGTGCGTGCTCTGATTTGCTTACCTTTCCTCTCTCCACCTCTTTGGTGGTCATGACGATGACTCGCGAGTTCTCCTGAAACACCATCCTCCAGAAGTCACTGATGGTGTTCTGCAGACAGCCCTGAGTGGCGATGTAGCTCTTCTTCAGCTTGGTGCTGTTACACTTTGAGTCCAGCTCCGGCTGCACACACAGACGTGAGAGTCGGCTGAACACTCAAAACGAGTCAAATGTCACAGCAGCACAAACAGACTGAAAACACATGTAGGCCGACTGCACAACCAACACAAAACTACATCTTATACATCAACGTATTATCAAGCACAAAACAAATGATGTGTGAGTGTGTGAGTGTCCCTGAGGATGAAGTGAGTTTACCATGACAGCAGATACTACCATGATGATATTGGCGTTGATGTAGTCAGAGCCTGGCTCATTTGGGTCCCTGTCATTCAGCACCACACGAGTGTGGTCGACTGGAAACAGAAACAACAACATGACAGTTAGCTGCCGTTTTAAAAGGTGTTCAGCTGAAAGGCTGCTCTGCTGAAAGAACAGTCGGGGTTTCTCACAGGGCAAAATGTTCTTGTATCTGTTCTTGTTCTTGTTCTCTGCTCTCTGGCCCTCTTTGCGACTGTAGAGCAGCTTGCACTCTTGTTGCTGCAAGGTCTGCATGGAAAAAAAAGGGAGAAGAGTCAAATTCAACATGCGATTTCATGTTTTAATGTTCGCGTTAAATTCATAAAACACACTGGGACAGGCGAGCTGCAGCACGACACAACAGAACTGCTCACCTCAAATTCTTCCCAGAAGCCCTGTTTGACCTTGTCTGTTGCCTCCGCTAGTTTGCTCAGCTCCCGAACTCGACTTTCAATCTCTGCAGCGTTAATACGAGTAGTGTTCAGGGGCTGGAGGGGGGGAGCAGGAGGCAGGACAGACATTACAGTCAGGAAAAGCTGCCTGAGCTTACGGCAACATAACATGCATGAACAAAACAAACATAGGCAGTACCTGTTTGAGCTGAAGCACAGTGCCCAGAGTCTCCACCATGGGGTTCTTTTTGTAGTGCTCCACCAAGTCGGTGAGGGAGTCAAACTTCTCCCCTCCACCCACGTCGTACTTCAGGTCATGCTAAAGAAGAAGCCACGGCCACATGAGTGCAACAGACCAGTCTCAACATCATGAGACGATCAAAACGTTTAAATGCATAAGAAACCAGGCGACTCAGAGAACTCAGGTACACAGGAAACCAGACGACACCTTTACATGCACTGCAGCAACCTGGTTACAGTGAATCCACGTACACTTATAGCTCTGTGTGTGTGTGTGTGTGTGTGTGTGTGCATGTGTGTGTGTTTGAGGGCTGAAGGCGGGGGAGCACAGACTGCACTGAGAGTGCACAGCTGTTTCCAAACACCACTTCACTGTGTTTTATTTGCTGTTGAAAATAAAAAAAGCCGAGGAACGATTGAACGATGCATCACACCGTCTGTTCTCCACCTGAATTTTCAGGGTTTCCTCTTGTCTTCTGATTGAGGAGAGAACCAAGCAGCTCAGAACAGAGAGAGAAAGCAGGAGTGCCAGCTGTTAACTCCGCCTTCAGGGCAGCCACCTGTCTGCAGAAACACACAGCTGGCTCTGCAGAGTCAGTCAGCAGGGTGGGAGCTGGTCTGGAGCCAGTCTGTCCACCTCCTACTGCGGGTGGGGCCCTTGCATTAAATTAATGATACTTTCAGACGTTTAAAAGTCATTAGGTATAAACATGAATCAATAAAAAAATAAAAAAAAATCAATAGCAGCCGCACTCATTCCTTTGCCGTCTGTCCCACAACTGCACTAAACTATCAGTGACAAAACACAGTGGAAACACGAAGAAGAACAAGAACCAAAGCTTGCAGGTCTTAGAGGTTATTAGAGGCTCCAGATCAGGAATCATTCTGAATACCAGCACGCATCACTATGCGCAATGATCTCTCCTCTCATCCTCCTGCTGTCATAGCAACACCTGCCTGACTGAAGTCTGTGTCACATGCATGTTCACCAAGAAAACGACCTTAAAATCCTGCAATACACCTGATGTCTGTATGCATTCGCTCCGGTTAAATAACCGACTGGACATGATTCATCTCATGTGCACGACAAAGACTGAACAACGCTCAACCTGCTGCAGTTGAGGCCTGACTCTCCTCATCACGGAACATTTTCAGCTGTGAGAGACGACGATACACCTGTGACCTGCTTTATTTTTGTTTGACACGACTCTTCCTCTTCAGTATGTGTTATGTTTTCTTTCTGTTTATCACATTAGTGCTGAGAGCCAACTGTAATCTGATTACTTACAACCCTGATTCCAAAACAGTTTAAACTGTGTTTAAAAAGTTATTAAAAACAGAATCAATCATTTCAAATCAAACTGTGTTTCCTGGCAACAGTTTTCTGAAGTGTTCCTGAGTCCACGTATTAATCTCCTTTATCCAATCATAAGACACTGAATTTGTCCACTAAAAATTCAATATATAAAAACGTAAAAAAAAAAAATCAGTGGCTGTCCTGTCGCAAACTAAAGAAAGAGCATTTCCTCCTAAACCCAAGAACATCTGGATCCTTATCTTAACATCTGCATCGCTCAGTATATTAATGTCTCAATTTCTCTGAGCAGTACTGGCAGCTACACACATCACAGTAGCACACACACACATTCAGCAGTACATCTTCTGATGTAACAGCGGATGTGTGAAGGCAGGAAAGTGGGAGGTAACGAGGAGTGTGTTCACCTGGCAGCGGATCATGACGTGAGTCACTTTGGGTTTGCTGTCGCTGCTGTCCGTCTTGTCGTCTCCTGTACGGACGGACAGGACGAAATCCCCCGGGTGGCTCTGGCTCTCTCTCACCAGGAAGCTGCCGTTCTTGCCTTTCTCCGTCAGCAGCTTCTCAGCCTCCCTGCCCGACAAGTGTCCGTGGAACCACCTGGCAAAAACATCCGCAGCGGTCAAACGCGTTTCATCACGAAACGCCTGCTTCCAATGGCGGCCAGGATAAACTCACTACTTTAACAGCATCACTCTTTGCTTGCATGAAGTCAGCACAGGATATTCATAGTTTACAAGCCTGGTTAAAGACATTACATTTACCCCAAAGCAAAGCAGTTAAGACTGTGTGTATGTTATAGTTTTGTCACAGGAAATATAAAATCTGACTTCAATTCTTCACATGAATACCTCAGAGAATAACTCTGGTTGTAATGGCAAAACGGAGCTAGAAGAATGTTTTGCTGTGAGTTGCATCAGCCTCCTCGCTGCTGACACTGATGACGGGATCTGTGAGTTTTTCAACACTGCAATATATTAAAGACCAAACAACTGATAAACAAAATAATCTGCAGATTATAAAATGTACGAGGAGCGAATAATTTTAACCTGCCCTGATACCTGAGCCATTAGTAAAATGCCATGCTGTGTTTTATGAAATACAATATTATCCTTCAATGAAAAAGATCAGAGGTGGTGAATCTGTGTGGTTTACCGGCTCAGTTAAGCAACCAAACAAAACATATGGAAGAAACCTGAGCAGGTTTAATACTCGACTGATTCCAGGGTCTCCCTCAGGATGCTGCTTAGCACTGACTCTACTGGGTAAGACATGTGTTTAATCAGACTGACTTCAGCCTGGTGTTTGACCTGCAGAGTAGCCGTTTTTCTCATGCCGTCACTTATCGAGCTGATTGGATGGCTTTGGGGGTTTTTATTATGTCGTACAGCCTTCCTGCTGCACCCCTCCACATTTATCTGGGCTTTAAAGAGCTTCTTCTCATGTTGGTTAAATCCTGGTTTCACAAGGTCATAAAATGTGGAAGTATATATTTTTGCTGGTACATATTTTTCTTAGAAAACTGAGTGGCTGGCAGTTAAATTTGTACATATTTTATCTGGACAAAAGGAAATGTGAATAAACATTATGGGAACATACTTTGGCTCTATGATAACACAGTCAGTTCCTCTTTCTGAGCAAGAAAAAGCACATTTTCACATTAAGTCTAGACAATGATATGCAGCACATTAGGCTAAATTGGGTAACTTCAGGATGAGTTTTTAACCTTTAACAAAATTCAGAAGTATTTTAAATCCCTGTTAATCAATTTGGCTGATTCTCTCCTTATTACAGACCAACAAAATTCAATCCACGATATATTAAAGTGCTTAAAAATGGAAATTCAAGAACAGAAATATAAATATAAACATCCAATGTCATCACTCACCTCTCTGAGGTGGGGTCCGCACAGTTGAGTGGATACTTGAGCTCAATAACATCTCCGTTTTTCTCTTTCAGCTGCCCATGATGCTCCATGTAATACTGCACCAGCTCCGCCAGAGTGGCAAACTTCTCCCCACCATAAAGGTCATAGTAGTCTCCTGTGTTCTGGATCTTAATATGGGTGACGGCTCCATTTCGCCTGCAGAAAAAAAAATCGTTTAGAGAGGTGCTGCCACCGGGGGCAACCACAGACTCCAACTGGAATCCAGTTAATTAATAGCTAGAATTGTCACCACATTGAAATGTACGATTCCACTGAATAATTTCCAGTGAGAAACACGCCGTCTTCACTTAGAGACTTTTTTCCACAGGAGTCCAGAGGACTGATCTTCTGACTGAGCTTCATCACATGGTTTAACAACAATCACCTGAAGATTAATATCAGCAGAACCAATCAGCTCGTGGAGACTACAATGCTTCAAATATGGACGCGGCTGCAGAGAAGCTAAAACTACAAAACGTGGATGCTTCACACACATCTTCAGGCCAGCGGCACACAAGATCTTTACAATCAGCACACTTTGAAGGTGGACGCCCAAGATCAGTGTCACCAATTCAGCATCTGACCAAGTGTGAAATATTTTCACAATCTGCCTTCTGTTCCTGAGTGATGCTGCTGAATAATGGACAGAACAGTGTCTCTGCAGAACATTATGATGTCTCAGTGAAGCTGACCTTTGACCTTTTTGATCTAAAATGTCATCCCTCCATCATTTCATCCTGTGAGACATTTGTGTGAACTTTTGTCAAAATTAGCATAGGACTTCTTTAATTTTGGCCAAAATCATGGTTTGTGAGGTGCCAGAGACCTTTGACCTTTGACCACCAAATTCCAATCAGTTCATTGTTGAATCCAAGTGAAAGTTTGTGCCAAATTTGAAAAAAATTCCCTTCAGGCATTCCTCAGTTATCACATTAATGAGAATGGGACCGACGGACAACCTGAAAACATAATGTCTTTAACCACGACTGTGACCGGCACAGAGGCAGAAAAACTAAAATAAAATAAAATTTTAAAAAATCCTGTGTATTAAGTTAAATGTGGAAGATTTGTTTAACTCATCAGAGTTTAACGAGTCCATAGTCGACATAAAATGACTAAAATGTCTCAGTGGGCTGGTCCAACATACTTTATAATTCTAGAGATGAATTGATCATTTGGTGGAGGTTATGTGCAACTCCACCAATAATCAATTACCATTTTTCACAAAAAAATGGCAAACATCACCTACTTCCTGTCTCAAATGTGAGGATTTGATGCTTATCTTTGTCTTATGAGACTAAACCGAATTTCTTTGGGTTCTGTTGGTTGGACAAAACAAGCACATTACAGACATTATGAGACATATTATAGATTAATCAATCACAGAAAGAATCAGAAGCTTCATCAATAATGAATATAACTCCTAGCTGCAGCCCTGACTGCATCATCATTGGTTCTGTCTTATGATTAATATGAGCAACGGATAAATAGTTCAACACTGAGCCACATGCACTGCTAACAACATGGGCACCACGTCTTTTATTTGCAAGAGGTGTGAGACAAAAAAGAAAAATCTGAAAACATTCAAAAGGCAGAGCAATGCCACTCAGATTCAATGTTGGCAAGTCTTAACGGAAAACACCAAGTTTCTGTGACACGAACCAGATAGACGACATAAAACTGTGTTGAGTCATTGTCAATGTCCGCCATTAAATCGGAAAATAGAAAAGGAGAACTTGTGGCAGATCTGAAGCTCAGTAGCATGTAACTTTGAATGACTTACGGTTAAGTCTGGCAGAATGTGCACAAAAAGAGACAGACGTGCTGGTTTGAACCAGCGGGGACCAGTCTCCCTGTGGAAATGTCTCCGCTTCCACAAGAGGAGCATGACTTGTTTTGTTTCCATAGGAAGTAAATATGGTGTGAGATGAGAGACTGTCCAGCTAAAATATGAGACTGTTACAAGAATAACATTGGCTACATCAGCTAAACGGAGTTAATGATACTTCATCTTAAAAATTTATGACTCGACAGGCTCTGAGATAAAACCACAAACTGTTTTTTATTAGTAAAAGGTTGGTCTTCCTTCTGTGGATAATGTCGGTTTCCCACCATCAATCAACATAGTTTATGCATAAGATAGAGCAGCGTTCAGTGCTGGAGCCTTTGTTGTTATTATTCCAGCGTCAATTAATACTGTGAATATTACAGCACATTTAAAGCTGCATTCATTGATTTTTCAGGCCTCTTGCAAACAGAAGAACAAGCTGAAAACACAACACAGGCACATCATTTCAACATCAGATGTGTTAGCAAACGGCGGCCTGTTCACACATCCAGCGGACTCAGAACATCATCATTCATTTAGAGTCATGTTTGTGTCCGCCTGATTAACGCCAATATTTACTCTGGTTTTAGCTCCTGAGTTATACATCTAGCTCTTCAGCTGTCAGATGTTCACCAGCTAGTTGCTATGTGAGTTAGTGCTGCTCAGGCGGTGTAAATCGAGGGTTTATCAGCGCTTTTTCACTCTGTGAACACAAACCAAAACAATGATCCAAAATAGATTAAAATACTCTGCAGAGGTGAAGGGGAAGTGCAGAGTCAGGTGACAACTATCCATGGAGTCGTCACTACCAGTTGGGTGACCCCTTTCAAACCGCACAATAATTTCATCCATCTTAGAAACATATTGATCATTAGAGCAAGTAAGCTCCTCAACAGACTGCTCTAAAACCAAAGGATGTTTAATTTCATATTCAGTTAAAATGAAGTTTATAATGTTCTTGTATCAAAGAAGAACGTTTCCCATCGTTCTCCACTGATGCTTTTCATCTGGTTGCTGGCTCACAATCACTGCTGCTGGACGTTTGAATAGTAATAACTGAGTTATGGATGGAACATCTGATTTGCCTGGTCTTCAGCTTATCATAACAACACATCAGCCATTTTCACTGCAATGGTTACAAGCCTGATTGATGTCAGCAAACATTTAACAGCATGAGAGAACATTTACTTTTAGTCTAGACCTAGTGCCTGTTTTAACAGGGTAGTCAGTACTTTAGTGACTGACTGCAGGCGCTAATATTCTGATGTGATTTTCTGTTAGTGGTGTTTCCCTTTTGTTGACGTTTGGGTGACGGATCACACCTTTAAAGCCCTACATTTTATCATCTTTATTCATTGATGGCTATACTATCCAAAACAGAAAACTTAAATTTGAAAAAATATGTATATCAAACGTCAACGTCAAAACTGGTGCTGGTAACAATATCATGAAATAAGAGCCTCTAAGCCTTTCACGCATGCAGAGGCAAATATATATATATATATAAAAATAAGGGAAGCCAGAAAAACATGGAGCCAACACTCTCAGAAAAGTCAGTGATCAGGTGGTGGTTCTTTCATTTTTACTTTCACTCGCACATACAGAAGTAGAGAGCACCTGAGAGTTTATCAGGAGACTTGACATTGTTGACACAGTATCACGCTGGATATGCACTTACCGTACTGAGAGGGTAAAGTCTCCTGGATTACTCTTACTGGGCCTGGCTAAAAAGCTCCCATCCACTCCTCGAGTCAGCAGGAGGTTTTCGGCCTCCACACCTGTGATGTTGGGGTGAAACCACCTGGAAGAGGAGCGAAACAATGATCAGCCTCAGTGTGGACAGCAAGGCTGTGCCCAAAGTCTCTCCCTTCTCACTGTAACTCACTCTGTATTTACTTTTTTACTTGAGTTTTTGCATCTTCAAACATTCTGATAAATTTCCGCGAAAAGCAGTTTGCATCGCCTGCACAATACTCTTCTTAACAATCCCGCAATGCAGAAACTGCAGTTGCATCAAAATATAATCTTCAACTTTATTGTTCAAGTGGAAAATCTGTTTTTGCAGCCACATAAAACACAGATAAACCTGAACATAAAACATATTACGCGTGCTGACTGCCTCTCCCTCCTTTCTCTTTCTGTCTGTCTGTCTTTTGAGGTACTGAGGCTCCTTTGAGCTGGACCATTAGCTATTTTGGGACTTTTCCCTTCTTGCTTTCTTCCTGTCTGACTGTCTGGTTCTGTCTTGGTTCTTGTCTGTGCTTCACTCAGACAGGATCCAGGTCATCATCGTCCAAGAGCCTCAACCAGTGTTTCCTCCGTCGTTGTTCATAACTGTCCTTACATAGCATGGTGCCTCTGTGTGAATAGTCTGTCCTCTTTCTACGTCTTCGTGGTCCTGAGGAAGTTTTGCGGTCTTTAGCTAACTTATTATAATAACGTTTCCTACTCTCTTTAATTATGTTGTTGCTTTACTTTCCTAATACTGTCATTGTGTTAGACCATATAGTATTTCTACTACTGTAACTGCTTTCTGCTCTGTATATATAACAGCTACACCGCTATGTAGCCTGTGAGTTTGATAGCAGTGTTGCAGTGTTAACGGTGTTTACTAACCTAAACATCTTCTGACTGGGCTCTAACGTTAAGTTGCCGGTGTATGCTAAATGAAGCGGTCCTTAGCTAGCTATTCCACAGCCAGCAGTTTTTTTCAGAAACGTCGTCACACTCAGAGCTTGTTTACGGACATACCAACATCCAAACAGCTGAGTTTGGTTAAAGTTAGCTAGCTCAGCTAACATAATCAGCAGACATTGTTTTCCAGACAGCCCCCCTTACCTCCGAGATGTCATTTTTTTCGTTCCTCACTTCCTCGCTGGCAGTTAGCAGTAGCTACAATTAGCTGGCTAACGTTTCCGACCGTTTCTGCTTCAATCACAGAATAAAGTGCTTCATCTGTTCACACCCGGTCAAAACGGGCACCGAAATCTGGGCATCGAGACTAGATTTTAAGAGCGTGCGTTACAAAAAAAGTCTGTAGGCCTCGGCCCCGGAGACTTCAGAGCAAGTCGACTATTGGACGTCACCAAACATGCGACAAAATAGAGGGTGCGCGAATTTTTTCACCATGGGCGGCCGTTCATCGCTGCCGCTCACCTCCTTTAAATACAACCGCGGTGCTCGGCCCGTCCGGCAAACAGTGTGACATAAATTAAAGAGTCCTATCACTTTCACTTCGCGCATGCTCACTAACAACTTATTTTATGATTACAGTGGCACGAGCGGGAAGCGGCACGGAGGGGCTTCTGAGAGTTCGCCGAAGCTCCGTGAAGGGTCTGCCGCACGCGTCAAACGAAACATTCCGGAGTTCACTGCAGCAGAATGAATCACACAACTAAGAAAGAAAGCAGCTCCTGATTAACTGACCTTTTATTTCTGTCTCGATCATTCAGCGCATGACATAATGTCTTTAATCAGAGTCTTTTAGGGTGTAACCTTCTCGACCACGGCTTCAACTGCTTCACATGTCAGATTGGAAACATTATGGCATTGACTGTCAGCACTTTTCATTCTTACAGATAGTTCTTAGTTATATTTTTAACTTAAACCACATAACTACAATAAACTCATCTATAGCAGGATGTGAAAACTGAAACAGAAGATGCACAAAGCATTTTCGTGCATTTATTAACTGATGTAAACAACCTCCGTTTCTTAGCCACAATCTCAGTTTGTCTTTAACTCGGTGAAATGACAGCATCCCGACAATGACAGACACCACAGCTGGTGATGAGTGCCGTGAATGCCAGGTTAGCTGCCCCACTTTCTGAGGATACCATGTGACTATACAGACAGCATTTAGCACTTGTGACATGCACTTTCAGAGGTTTACCTGCGTGTCACTGCCTGGCAGCTGCCACAGTATGAAGATTCACTAAAGCAAGATGGCACTGCAGAATAAGATGTGATATGGTGGCACTTGTCACATGTTTACCCGCTGCAGATATTATAAAAATGCTCTAAGGTGGGGATTTTGTTCAGGCTAAAACAGAATATTTTTTGCTTGTTTATGGAAGAATCCAGACTGCTCAATTATGTATTTATACCTTGGTTAGTTTTAACATCATAGCACCTCTCAGGACACAAACTGTTGGCATCACAACGGAAGCATGAGTCTCCGAACTGTGTTGCAGCAGAAGTTGATGTGACGGTTTGCTCTGAACAAGTGGCAAACTCCTAATTTTGGCCCTCGCCGTTCGCCGTTTAAGCCCGTACGTGGCAGTCAGAGAGCTGTACACAGCAGCTGAGGCTGATGCTGGTCCTCTCCTGCAACAATTCACTCATACAAGCTGACATCCTGCTCTCAGACAGGATATACTGAAGCAAGGACCCTCTTTACGTTGTCAGACTTGTTTTGACGCCTGCTATCAAGCATTTGAAACATGTTTACCGTGTCGGAGCTAGTTGTCTTGCTGGCCGTCCTGTCTGCCACTGCGTCCGGCTACTTCGTTAGCATAGACGCCCATGCCGAGGAATGCTTCTACGAGCGGGTCAATTCCGGCACCAAGATGGGCCTCATGTTCGAGGTTGCCGAAGGCGGCTTCCTGGACATCGATGTAGAGGTAAGATACTTCACCGAGATAATAAACCAACCACCTAGCACGGGTAAATATGTGGGTTTTTCTGTACTTAGCCGGCGCCTGTGATACAGAAGGCCTGTGCTAACGTTAGCTGGCGCCGTCTGCGTAGCGTCAAGTGATAGCAGTTGCTATCCGTGTTTATGGCTGTGAACTGACTCTCGAACGCAAAACATTTTAGTTTCTGGGTTGAATTAGTACAGAATTGTTATCCGGCCATCTTTCTCGCGTTAAATGTGTGACAATGATGATTAAATTATTCATAACGATACAGGAAGTGCAGAATTAGCTTAGTGTCCGGCTACGTTATGCTAGCTAACTAACATAATGCAGCTAGTACGATTTCCGCTATCTAAATAACACATTCTAAGAGTTAATATTGCTAGTCCTCTTTTGACTCGTATTTTGTGGAAAAGTCGGTGTGGTTAAAAGTACAATTAAGTGTTTTGTGTTCACAGATGTTACTGCCATATGCTACAACATGTTATTTATGTCGTACCTTTATGCGGCAGTGTTTTCTATTTAAATCTTGTTTCTCTATAGATAACAGGACCTGATGGTAAGCAGATTTACAAAGGTGACAGAGAATCTAGTGGGAAATATTCTGTGGCAGCACACATGGACGGAACCTACAAGTTCTGCTTCAGCAACAAGATGTCAACCATGACACCCAAGATCGTCATGTTCACGATTGATATTGGAGAGGCCCCTAAAGGCCAGGACATGGAGACAGAAGGTACACCAAGGGTGTTTGTGTTGGTTAATGTATACAAATTAGTAAGTGTTGTATCTCATATACTTAAGCCTTTCCAATATGGATCATGCAGAGTGCAAACCATCTTTTGTTTCTGTGTTCTAAGGTTATTGATCTTGTGTCATTGTGCTAGTTTCTTTCCCCCTTTGACTTTATTTTGGGCACTCTTCTCCTCTTTGTAGGTGGTGACAGCTGGGATGGTAGGGCACAGGGCAGGCTATGGCAGAACTGCTGTTGTGAAACAGACTTTTGAGTTTGTGATGCACTGCAGAGTTTTCTCTAACCAGGGTTGTTTCCATAGTATAAACTAATATTGTGCATTTCTACTATGTGTAGTCAAGCAGTTGTGATGTTTGTGAATGGTTTGAGTATTTGCACAGTAAGAACACGTTGGATCTATGAATGTCTCTGGTGATAAGATGGCATCACCTGCGACATGTGTCACAATTGCCAAACTGTTATGCATGTGTTGCATACCTCTTGCATGTTTTTTGTGCACAAGAGCTGTTTTGTGGCCTATTACTCATTACTTTTACCTGTTCCAGCCCACCAAAACAAGCTGGAGGAGATGATCAACGAGCTGGCTGTTGCCATGACAGCTGTAAAGCACGAGCAGGAGTACATGGAGGTTCGCGAGAGGATACACAGAGCAAGTGAGTCCTGATTCAATGAGAGCACGTAGCAAGAACCAGTTTGTCTTTGGATTGAGTGTAATTTCACACAATGTCTCTTCTTCTTCTCTTTCTAGTCAATGACAACACAAACAGCAGAGTGGTGCTGTGGTCGTTCTTTGAAGCTCTGGTTCTGGTGGCAATGACACTTGGACAGATTTACTACCTGAAGAGATTTTTTGAAGTACGGCGAGTGGTGTAGTGTGATTAAATAATCCCTCTGTGTCCTCCACTGTTTCCTCCAACACCAAGACCGATATTTACACTCTGGAAATGAGACTGGCAGTTTTGACTTAAGCCTACATATGATTGGATCTCAGATGTTCTGTTCTCATGTACCTACTTGGTTCCTTCTTTAAAATGTAATTAGTGTTTGTTTGGAATGGATGGCTAAAACATTCAACATTCTGAGATGGGTGTCAATTTTCATTATTTTTTCTTTTGTTTCACATATTGTTTTTGTCCAATACTGTCTGATAATTACAGTTAAATACCAATTGTTAGCCAGTACAGTTTTGCCTGTGTGAATGACTGTGAGGCTCATAATTTTTAGCAAAGGCAGGCAGAAGAAAAAGACGTAGAAATGCACATAAATCGATATGTGGAGTCACCACAGGAGAATGTAGCCCTTATTAAGATAAAAATAGGTTCCTTTTCCTCTGATAAAAATGGCAAACAAGAAAGAAAATGCATTTGACTTCTGTCTAAGATGCAGGAGGTTTTGTTTCCATCGTCTAAGTCAGACAATGTATTGGCAGATATGTGATATCTGTACATTGTGTTAATGCTCTCAAACAAAAAATTGCACTCCTGATGGATACATCTGAATATCTGAAGGACTTCCACTGCAGCTGGTCTTTAAGGGAAACTGTACAGCTTTTAGCTCTGTTGATTCATTGCGAGCCATGCCACATGGGGCTTCAGTTGACATCCTTTGTGTACGTAGTTCAGAAAATGACAATGGGCGAGTGGTTTCTTGGCCTACAAGTTCACAGGTTGATTTAATTTTCATACACTTAGGTTAAACTTCACTTAGCAGTCAGACCTTGAAGAGCTGAGGCAGGGTTGGATTTTAAACTGAACTACTTGGGGTGCAAGTGTAGAGGAATACTGAAATACATGTTACATGTTGATTGAGGGAGGGCGAGTGGGTGGGGGGGTCTGACATCTAATGACTGCTGTGTGCTTTAGTTGCTTCTTCTATAGTTATTTTGTTGGGGTTGGGGATTTTAAATTATATGATTGTATACAATTTTGAACTGTTTGTTTTTCCTGGAGCATATCCTGCAACGTGCAACTGTTTGGATGATGCCGTTCAACTGAATTTTACCTTTTTCTATCCCTATACAAGGTAAAAACTTAAGTCCAAGGCATTAGCTTCACAGTGAGCACACCGCAGCAACACCGTAAGAGTTGCATGTTTCTGGATATGCTCCAGTTTTGTATTAAAAACAATCTTTGGTGAACTCAGGCAGGTAAACTGCTCTGTACACAGTCTCCTCCTTTTTTGTGATTACAACAAAATCTGATAAGTGGATCTGTACAAATGTAGGATGGTTGTGGAAAATGCCCCAGGTTTCATAATAAAGCCAATATTCTGTACAATTACTTGGATGTCTTTCTAAGCAGGTGGTAACTTTTTTTTTTTTTAAATTTTTTGAGAAAGTTTGACCGTAAGCCGTTGAATTCAGCTCATGACCGGGAAACAGAAGCTCCTCGTGTACCGTACAGTTCTGCTGGAGTGTTTTTATCTTATAAAATATGATGTAATATTATAGATTGAACTACCCAACAGTGATTAGCTTCATAACAACCAGCTAAAATGCTAAAATGCTAGTTATACTTTATTGCTAAAAAAAATATCCTATTATTGAGAACTTTACTACATCTTGCTGATAATACCTGTGTGCTTTAGTAACAGTAAGATTTTGAATGCAGGACTTTTACTTGTAGTAGGTGCTGTAATCATGTTTTATTACCACAAGCAGTGTTGTGGTACTTGAGTATTAACCCTCTTGCTCTTTACTTAGTACTTAATTTTTTTTCTGCATTTCAGAGAGATATACTTTTACAATTATTTACAACTTACGAGTTACTTTGTATTTTGTATATTAAGATTTTACAAATCAAAACACATGATCTTAAGAATCGTGATGTGCATTGTTAAAGACTCATTTAACCATAGCTCAATAGATAGATCCAAGTATTGTTATACTGTGGAACTTTTACTTAAATAAGAAGGCGAAGGTTTCCTCCACCACTGTTGTAGTTATTAGAAATAAACAGTAAAGTAAATTAAACCAAATTGAATTAACTAAAAAATAAAAATGCATCCGTACGCGGAACGATGCTCGCGGCAGAGCTTCAGTTCCCACCCGGCTTGTAAACATCAGCGCACCAAAGGAAAGGCAGCAGCGTGGAGACTCAGACCAGCCGCGGCTAGCGACTTTAGCACAGAGCTCAGCTTTATGGTTCACTGCCAGCATGGATAATACGACAGACGGGACGTGGGGCAGTTTACCTGTTAAACTTAACGACAGCATTTTACAGACGCTCGATGAACTGAAATTCACACACATGACACCTGTACAGGTAACGTTCGTACTGTGCGTGTGCCTCGCGCCGCTCTTCAGTCAACGCATCATCTGATTAATGAATGTTTTTTTCCCTTCCAGTCTGCTTGTATCCCGCTGTTCATGAGTAATAAAGACGTGGCTGCGGAGGCGGTAAGTGTGAGATTTAACCAAAGTAACCAAGTACTTTTACTTAAGTAAATTTAACCAGTTCACCTTAACCACCAGTTGCTGCTGTTAACTGGTTTATTTCTGGAGGCTGAGGAAGTAAAGCAGTTGTGTCAAACCTCCAGTGGATGCAGGTGGCCAAACGAGACAAACTGACCATAAATAATTCACCCTTTATAAAATATTCAATTTACTGTCATCTAGTGTGACTAAGAAATGTTTTCCATTTTAACCTGAAAATAACTAAACTGACTCAAACCAGCTGCCAATTCGTTTGATTTCAGTTCAGTTGAGGCTCCGGACTGTTTGATCATTGCTGACCTCTGGAAATGGCTTCAGGACGTCTGGACAAAACTCCCTTTCTGTCTTTTTTATTGAGTGTTTTCTGTGCAGATCAGTAAATATCACGTTGTTGCAGGTGACCGGAAGCGGAAAGACGCTTGCTTTTGTGATTCCTATAATCGAGCTGCTCCTGAGGAGAGAGGAGAAGCTGAAGAAGATGCAGGTGAGGATGACAGCAGAGAGGAGAGAGAGGAAGCTTTCAGATCTGCTCCGGTATCTGAACTTTGAACGCTGTTTTCTGCAGGTCGGTGCCCTGGTGATCACCCCCACAAGAGAGCTGGCCCTTCAGATCAGTGAAGTGATGGAGCAGTTCATTCAGAAATTCCCACAGTTTACGTGAGTCCCTGAAGAGGACCTGAGTCTTCTTGAATGGTCGTTGAATACACTCAAAGTCCACTTGCTAGTTTCTTCTGTGGCTTCCCCGCAGCAGTTGAAAGCTCCAGAAAAGTGACATTATTTTGCCAGGAAACACATCTGAGTGTTTTTTTGTGTGTGAACGTGTATTTTAGTTGCTGCACTTTGGTACAACAGCATGATGGACATTAATTTACAGCGTCTCCTCCTGTTGTCAGGCAATCGTGTCGGTCTGCTTCACACACGTTTGTTTTTTTCAGGCAGATTTTGCTGATTGGTGGCAGCAACCCGATCGAGGATGTGGAGAAGTTCAAGGATCAAGGGTATGTGATGGTCACAAATACAGCTGGAAACATTACACTCAGATCTTTTAAAGGAATGCTTCAACGTCTGAGGCAGGCTACAGGCTTGATGCTAGAGCCAAAGCTCTTCTCGTCTCACTCCTGGCAAGAAAGGGAATATTGTACCAGTCGAAACCAAACGCCGCCCGACTCGCAGTGCGTCACCCTCCAGCTCGAGTGTTTAGTGGTCTGGTGCAGCCCAGTGCATTGTAGTAGTAGGTAGTTGTAGGTTTTCTACCTTTTGAGTAAAGGGTATTACCACAGCCATTTTTCTCTGTTTCCTCTGGTCATGTTGCACCAATTTCAAAAATATTTCCATCATTCTACTGCAGAGTTTTATGAAAAGACCACCTCTCCAGTGGTGAAACACCCCTTTAAACCTACCAGGAGAAAGGGAACAGGGGCAGTAAAGATTTTCTCTTGACGACTTGCGTCTCTGTTCTTCAGGGCAAACATTGTGATTGCGACACCGGGCCGTCTGGAGGACATGTTCAGGAGGAGGTCAGACGGTCTGGACTTGGCCAGCTCGGTCAAGAGTCTGGACGTGCTGGTTCTCGACGAGGCCGACAGGCTCCTCGACATGGGTTTTGAGGTCAGGTAAGAAATGAGCTCAGGGCCCTTTAACATTTCTCATCTTTTAATTATTTTTCGGTCTTGGTGCTGCTAACAGGGTCTGTGTGTGTGTTTCTGGATCCAGTCTGAATACCATCTTGGACTACCTGCCTAAACAGAGGCGTACAGGCTTGTTTTCAGCCACTCAGACGCAGGAGCTGGAGAAGCTGGTGCGGGCCGGCCTCAGGAACCCAGTACGCATCACTGTGAAAGAGAAGGGCGTGGCCGCCACCGCCGCCATCCAGAAGACGCCCTCCAGGCTCTCCAACTACTACACCGTGAGTCAGCTCAGTCTGGTGCCGGTCTCACATCAATCAGCCCTAAATGAGCATTCATGACACGATGTTCGAATGTTTCAGATCTGCAGAGCAGAGGACAAGTTCAACAGCCTGGTGGCGTTTCTGAGGCAGCACAAGCACGAGAAGAACCTGGTCTTCTTCAGGTACGTTAACACGGCCAGGCTCTACGTTTTCAATGTGAACACGGAACCCCTGACTGGTTCTGTCCTGAGACAGCTCCAATAACGTTAACACCTCAGAGGAAAAGAGAAAGTCAGTGTTTCTTTGTGTAATTCTACTATAAACTGTACTAAGTAACTGAAAGTAAGCCAAACAAAATCCAATCCAGCCGATCGTCAGCAACAACGTCGATCTATCAGGAGATCAGCTGTGACTCAAACCGCAGCACAGTGACGCCAAAATCCAACCCGGTTCTAAAACTACTTGGAATCGAGCTAAATCCATTCAGCGTCTGCCCGGCGTTGTGCCGTCACTTTAAGTTTTCCTTCAGGTGCGTAGTTACCAACCGAGGCCACCTGTTGCTGTCTCTCATCAGTACCTGTGCCTGTGTGGAGTACTACGGTCGAGCTCTGGAGACGCTGGTCAAGAAGGTCACCGTCCACTGCATCCACGGCAAGATGAAAAACAAACGCAACAAGATCTTTGCAGACTTTCGGGCCCTGAAGAGGTGAGACCTGATGTGTGTGTGTGTGTGTGTACAGGTAAAATAAATCTGCTTCTGTGGCTGATATGTTATCTTTGTGTTATGTCGCAGTGGCATCTTGGTGTGTACAGATGTCATGGCCAGAGGAATTGATATCCCTGATGTGAACTGGGTGCTGCAGTATGATCCTCCCAGCAGTGCCAGGTGAGTGCACTGCACAAGTCTGTGTGTCGTGGTCGTTTGTTGGGATGCTGAGATGTTAAATCTGGGATCTGCCTACATTTTAAGAATGAGCTCATCTTTTTTTGTCTTTGTCTCAGTGCCTTCGTGCATCGATGTGGACGCACAGCACGAATCGGCAACCAGGGCAATGCCCTCGTCTTTCTGCTGCCGATGGAGGAGTCATATGTCACTTTTTTGTCCATCAACCAGAAGGTGAGTAAGCTGTAACCCTCGAAATGCTGAGTTTATTCAGTCAGGCAGCCCTGAAATCAGTGGAAACCATCACTTTTTATTCCTGCTTCCAATGCAAACAGACATCTGAGACCAAACTGGAAGCGCCACTGGTTTAAGCTGAGATGAAAAAATGTTTACGTAAGACTTTAGTTTAAAAGTAGTCTAAAAGTAACAGCTGTTAAATAAATGTAGTGGAGTGAGATGTTCCACATTTCCAGCTGAAAATGCAGCTGAATAGAAGCACAAACTGGAAATCCTCGTTTCCTCCACTGTTTCAGACATAGGCGTGTTGGTATTCTCTGTTGAGCACTGTTGATCATGTTAGATTGTTAGTGATGAAGATTCCTGAGTGTGTGCGGCCCAGTCTCAGAAATGTAATCCTCACGAATGACGTGTTCGGTCATTACTTCAGTGCCCGCTCGAGATGATGCCCCCTGTCAGCGACGTGGTGGACGTGCTACCCAAAGTGAAGGCCATGTCTCTGGCTGACCGCGCCATGTTTGACAGGAGCATGAGAGCCTTCGTCTCGTACGTCCAGGCCTACGCCAAACACGAGTGCGGCCTCATCTTCAGGGTCAAAGGTGAAAACAGCCTCTTTATGTTTGAGTCAGTTCTGTCGTCTGCGTGAAGTGCAAACTTAACATTCTCAGCCTCGTTTCTTTGTCCAGATCTGGACTTCGCCTCTTTAGCCCGCGGCTTCGCCCTCCTCCGCATGCCGAAGATGCCCGAGCTGAGGGGGAAAACGTTTCGGGATTTCACCGAGACAACGGTGGACACGGACACCATCCGCTACAAGGACAAGAACCGAGAGAAACAGAGACAGAAGATGCTAACAGAGGCGAAAGAGAGGACTCCCTGTCCCAGAAAGAACTTCATCAAGAACAAGGCCTGGTCTAAACAGAAGACCAAGAAGGAACGCAGGAAAAAGATGGCGGCCAAGAGGAAGCTGGATGAGGTATTTCCACGCAGTGACCATTAAATGTCCTGATAAGACCGCGTGCATCAGTGGGCTGCATTCATTTTAACTTCTGTGTGTCCGCAGGGCTCCGACGTGGACGACGAAGACATGAAAGAGCTTTTAAATGACACCCGCCTCCTCAAGAAGCTGAAGAAAGGGCAAATCAGCGAGGAGGACTTCGAGAAACAGATAACAAGCAAAGCGAAGTCAAATAAACAGAAAGCAGAAGGAGCATCACAGGGCAGCTTGGGAGACGAGGACGGATCTCCTCACGCAAAGCAGCACCTCTGACATTTGATTCACCTTTTGATATGACGGCTTTTATTGACAATCGTCAGGCACAGTTATAAATAAAGCTTGATGAGTTCGTCGCTGACAGCAGACGGGGTGAGGACTCCCAGGTCCGTGAAGAGGAGGGTGATGAGGGAGGGAGGCGTGTAATCGATCATCGGATGCTCGTCTGACAGGTTCTGTACGGTCTTCAGGGTATCTGCTTTGTACTGTGGAGGCGAGGAGAAGACCTGTAAACAAATGCTCTAAAATAGAATAAAAATGAATCCACACTTTGAACTCGTACCTTAAATTTATCAGGCACGTCCTGTTGGTTGAGCGGATACAGGCGGACAAATTTGAAGCTCTCTGCCACCACGTAGAACGGCTTATTGTGAGCTTTGGAGCACACGGCCATCTGATAAGTGCCGATCTGCAACAGCAAAGAGGAAACGTTTAGTTCTGTTTGCATCAAGCATTATCAATACTAAGTGAAACCTGGGGTCTGTGTCACGAAGCAGGATTCGTGGGTTTTACAGCTGTGTTTGATCTTAATGGAGAATGCCACTGGTTTATCATTGCATTGCTGTAATACTGTCAGACTGCTGATGGAGAGTTTACAACAAAAATCAGCGGCCTTTTATTCCACACATTCTTCTTCCTTGTGCCTACATTACCCATAATGCAACTCAACCCCAGGCAGTTTGGTTGGAGATTAAAGTGTGTTACGCTAGTAGCAGTTAATGTAACATCAAGCAGACTGATGCTGGCTGGAGTGAGGCAGTCGTGGTCCCAAAGACCTGGAAACAGACTTTGATGTGTACCATCAGTGGAGTTCTCCTTTAAGAACCTCTGTCACATGAACAATTAGCTAGTTTGGTAAACTGGGCCGGTTGACAGCCATCTTTGCGACACCAGTTAACCTGTTATTTCAAAGAAAGCCAGACTTGAACTTGATACAGGCCCCCGACTATTTCCTGAAACGCACCTTGTTGATGATCCCTCCACTCTCAACGACTCCCTCTGCGCCGACAATAACGAGGTCGACTTTCTCCAAGACGTACCTGTGAACAGTGACACGAACACGCTGAATAAATGCAGCTGCGATCACGTGACCAATGTGTGACTGAGTGGTGGTTTTTAACTTAAATAATGAGAAATGTTCTTACCCCACAGCTGCATCCAGGACTACCGTTACTGGAACATTGAGCGTTCTCAGAGCTTCTGCCATCTGTCGCCTGAACACAGAGCACGTAAAAAAAAAAGGAAGCTTCAGTGAGTTTGTGTCCCCTCGGAATAAAACGAGGACACATTTTACTGGCTGTATTCACTCACCCGGCTGAGTCCGGCTGCGATTCAGTCACATAGACAGAGAAGCGTTTCTTCTCGCCGGCAGCTTTCTCCAGCACCCGGAGGACGACTCTGGAGTACGAGTGAGTCAGGATTTTCTGAGGGGAACACAAGAGGAACGTCACTGAGCTGCCTCAACACTGTGCATAAAGACTGTCGTATGTCTGCCCATGCTGAAGCATCTCACTGGAGGACAACAATGACCTTCAGCCTCAGCAGGCAGGTTTTAGATAAAGTTGTTTTCAGTCCTGGTAGAGTTCAGACTTCTTGCCAAAGGTGTCAAATCAAGCCCTTAAATGTTTGATAAGGTGTCCCACAAGGATCAATATCAGGCCCACCTGTTTTTTACTCCAGATGTTACTCTGTGCCTTTGTGGTGTTGGGTATTGTTAGCCATAAAAGGCTGTAACATTCGTCTATTAGTGCAGAACCATCACGGGTCATAGTCTGGTGCATCCAGCTACAACAGCAATAAGGGGATAAGACAAAGATGGTGCGTCGCCGCTGCTCCACAGTTGTAGCTGCACTAAACTCACATCAGTCCGAACCGTATCTGTGTGTTTCTGTTTGCAGGCTCACTTGGCTCAAATGGCCCCTCGTGGATGAATAAATGTTATGAATTAAATTACTGACATGCATTTTCCATCTGAGCACTGGAATTTCATTTTTATGCTGATGTTCTGGGTGAATAAAGTGTAACCAGCAGTAAATAAGTGGTAACATGTATGTAAAACAAATACTCACAGCGCCGTCTTTGATGAAGGTGTGACACAGCTTGGCAACCTTGGCCCTGGACATCGAGATCTTCTTCAGAAACAGTTCTCCTCTCTCTTCCATCACCTTCTTACAGCGAGACAAATCCTGACAGAGTGAGAAAAGTTAGCCAGGAGCTCCAAATGTGATCAAACAGGAGGAAGCCTGGAACAACTGGAGTTCAGACAGCAACCAATTAAACAAGCATGCCCTAAAAATACTTCTCAAAAAATAAAACAAAAAATCCCATTTTTAAATATTCCCAGCAGTCCCACTCAAATGTAATCTTTTATTTATTCAACCAACTGTTCAGTTACTTTTTCTGTAAGTCTTGTGCCTCATTGTGTTCAAAATAGTGTTTGAAAGTCTGCCAAACATGTAGATAGATAAAACTGTATGTAATTATAGTAGCAAATACTAAACCTCTTATTATTTAGTGTTTTTGGTGAAACATTCTCTCTCTTTTTTGGTAGTGTTCGGCTGTATTTGATAGTGACACGCAGCAGGGCCACAGGTGGGGATCGAACCCGGGTCTCTGCAGTGAGGACTCAGCCTTGATAGATGGTCCACGTTCTACAGCTGAGCTGCCCCACAGTTCACTAATGGAGTGTCGGTTCGTTCAGGTGCGTGGTGATGTCACCTCACCTGGTGCTCCAGAGATGTGAGGCTGATGAAGCGCAGGAAGAGCTCTCCTCCCGAGGACACGGCCACAGAGGAATCCACCCCTGTGAGGCGGTCTGTGGCCCAGGTCAGGCTCTCCCTCAGGCCCAGGAGCGTTTCTCCTGAGGGGGGCAGGAACATCTTATTAAGACAGGAGGTGGTTCACCAGAAACACGGGAGCTTTGTTCAGAACAGGTGCTGTTGAAAGGAGGCTGGGAATGAACGCACCTTTGTCTCTCTTGAGGAATTCGAGCAGAGTGCGGATCGCAGCCACAGCAGAGGCCATGTCCGGGTTTTTCATCATCTGAGCCCTGAAGTACTCCACCAGCTCTGACCCGGGACAGTGAAACACAGTGAACATCTGCGCCACAAACCACAAAACATGAGAGGAAACGGGAAACTTGAAACAACCTACCTTCTTCATTCATCCTGAAAGTCACAACAGAGTCTCGAAGCTGAAGTCCTCAGGGTTAAAACAAACCGCAGGTGGTTTTTACTGGATTCAGTCAGTCCGCAGTTTGTGACACATGCCAGAGCTGCTGACTCCCTGACTGCAGCCTTCGTTCAGACCAAATTATATACTCCGACTTCAAAATGTCCGTTTTAAATAAACACTTTTATCCACAGTTCCCACCGAAACACGCTCGAGTCTGTCTGGAAGGTTTTGTTATCAGTATTTGCTGAGTTGCACAGCTTTAACTCAGCCTGCTAGGAGCTGCGTGTTGATGTGTCGCGTAGAGATGACGTAGCACGCACTGCGTGCCCCCTTCTCGTACTGTGGGAAATATCGACAACATGAGCTTCAACAGATTTTGTTGGAAAGATTTAGTCTAAAAGTAGAGTACGCTTGTGATTTTTGTAACTATGATCCCCATTTAGCATTTATAAGCAATATATAATCATTTAATCAATTGATAATTTATTAGAATGTAGTTCTAAGCACAATTAAGTGTTTAAGTATTTGTCAACAACTAAAACTCCTCCTGTGGACCCAATAAATGGAGGCTGCTTTATAAACTTATTATTTATGACAGCACAGTAAAATATAGGAGTAAAAATATAAAATATGTCTTCATAGGAGAAGTTACAATTGCTGGAAAATACTGTACATTAATAATCAATTAAAAATGTCCCTGTTGTTGCATACAACTAAATTACAGTGTTTCATAAGCAATTTCTTAAATTGATGTGCTCATAAATACTAAATAGGCGGACTCACAGTAAAGTGTTACCAAATATGTTCTACATAATTTAGCTGCAGATCATTGTTGATAAATTGTACATTCACAAATCTGAATTTAACTGAATAAATGGACCAAACCCTGCTTTAACTGTACCATCTTAAATGAAAGATGGGAAGAACAAAAAAGCAAGAAAGAGCTTGATTTAATTTAAACTTTAATTAATGGATTTCAGTTGATTTAGTGGACTTAGTGGACTTTGCATAAAAAAGCTGAAAAAAGATATATATACATCTTGATTGCTATGTTCTCAAAACCTTGTTTGTTTGTTTGTGAGACTTCATGGGTCCTCACTGGGACCAGGTTCTTTCTGCAGTTCTGAATTAGACCACCAGAGGGCAACACGGTCATTTTCAAGTTCTGTGAACTTTACTCAAGGTTCACTCATGAGCTCATACAGATTATTTCCTACCTGTAGAGTAAGTAGAGCACAACTGTTGATGTCTTCATTAAATAGAATAAGTTTAGTTCATTGAGTGTCCAGAATGGAAATCTTCCCTCTCTTCATCAGTATGAATGTGCTCAAAGTTTCACTGAAACCTGCCAACTACATTTTAATCTCTTTTTGTGCACAGCTGCAGCACTTCGGTCATGTTGGCGCGAGACAGACTAATTGTTTCAGATCCCAAAAGTCTTAATCCCAACGGACAGCGTGAGACAGTCATTTAATCAATTAGTTGATTTGTCAGCCATCAAAGAATGAGCTGATCAATAACACAAGCAGCAGATAACCAGATTATTCCCATAATGATCAATCACAAGTACATAAAAGAGTAAAACAACGTCAAGAGAAACATGACTGCATGAGAACCAATAATCTAACACCATGCTGTATGATGGTACATATATGTTGTATGTAATCAGATTACATGCAGTAACAGGGGAGTACTTTTACTTTTGATACTTTAGGTACATTTTCCTGATCATATAAATCTTAGCACGCTGTATGCTGTGTATAGACGTGCATGCATTCATACACTGTACATAAACACTCTCTTCATGCATGTAAAGTAATCTATTACATTAATGACTGAGTACTTTCACCAGCTCTTTTTGCACTCTGTAGCCTTTCGCTGCTCTTGTTTAGTTTACAGGAACAGTTGACGCATGTTGTTGTTGGATTTTATGTTAATTATTCGTGTATTCTTTCACCTGCATCACATTTAAATGTTTGTGTTGAGCTGTTTGTTGTTCAGCTCTGTTTGTTGGTTTTTAGCTGCATGTCAGAAACGTCCAGCCGGACTCACACATCCTGCATGTGTTCACAGTGAGACTTCTGCACTTCTCAGCGCAGGACTTTAACTCGTACTGGAGTATTATTACAGCGCAGTATCGGTACTTTTACTTGAGTACAGGCTGTGAATCCTTCCTCCGGCGCTGAGGACAGCCGTGCTGCTCGCAGCCTCTTTGTTCTCCTCCACGCACAGCAGGGAGACGGATCCGTCCTCACGGTGCAGCTGCAGCCGGGCTCCTCTCTGCTCCATCAGGCCGCGCAGGCGCAGTCGCTCCTCTGTGCGCTCTACTGTTTGCATTGTGTCTGAACTGCCGGCGAGCTTTAAAAATATTATACCCACCGCGGCAATGTCGGGCAGGTCGGTCCGAGCTGAGACCCGGAGCAGGGCGAAAGATGACATCAAGAGGGTTATGGCCGCGATTGAGAAAGTACGAAAATGGTAAGAGGAAGAAGAGGAAAAAGAGGGCTTCGTTATCTAACACGAGAAAGGCTTGCTTGTTGGGGGAGGAGAGGGAAGGAGCGAGCCGGAGTGAGGGATGAAATTGAAAGAAAAGGACGGTTTTTGAACGGGATTCACGGCAGATGTACTTGCAGCTCAGGTGCACCGGGGCGCACTAGTGCGGTGCGGCGGCCCGGCCGTCGTGTGGCCGACGGAGCGAACGCGCAACACGGACCCGGTGTGTTTTTCCTCTCGCTGATTTTAACGGCGAGGGTTGAACCCAGAAGCCATTTCGATGCAGTCACATGAAGCCATTGCTGCCCGCTGCCGAGCTCGTAGCTCGGGCGGCGGTTTTAGGACCGAAACGTCCGATAACTCCGGACTTGGAAACAATTTGACGACGGCGCTCTCGAGTCGGAGTAGTTTAGTCCGTCTGGAGTTTTAAATTAAGCGCTTTGAGTCGCCCTTTAGGTCCGATAGAGAACGAGGCTCGGTGGGGGTTGGGAGAGGGAAGTAGGCTACAGTAGTGCATGGCTGAACACGTAGTGACTCAGTCTGGACGTTTAACTCTAAAATACATTTTTATCTCCAGTTAACGGTTCAAATCCGCACACTGAGCGCGTGAGAACATGCTGTGTTATTTAAATCCCGGCGTGTGACCCCGCCCGGCGGCAGAATTGATGTGATCGTTTTTTATCAGGTGGTTTAATCAAACGTCCCCAGGTCAAAGTAGAAGTTGGTGCTTTTGACAAAAACGTGAATATAACAGATTATTTTAGCTTTTAGACATAAAACTAATGATCAAACTGAATGTCAGACTTTCTTCTTCAACCACACGGCGTAAATTTAATGTTTTTTTTTCGTGTGGTTTATGTTTTTTTTGACACTTTTACACGTTTGTAACCAGAATTTGTTTGATAACTTTAGCTAACTGTGAATGCTACTAGCTAAAAAGTTACTTTACAGTCACTTAGAGACAGAATAAGTACTTTTACTCGAATAATGTACTTAAATACTTGAGTAATCCCATTTTTATACTTAAACTTAATTTGAGACAAATTGTGTGGTCCACTACATTTATTTAACAAATTAGGTTCTTTTCAGTATTAAGACTGTACATACAAAATATATGCAAATATTTTGAAATAAATCCATATGAAACAAAGTTTTAAGTACCCAACAGTGTGTAAAATAGTTTAAATTTAAATAAATATTTTATTGAATTGTGAGTACTTTTACTGTGATTCTTTAAGTACTTTGACTTAAGTGACATGCTCAGCACAAGACTTTTGCTTTTAATGTGTTTCATATCGCAGTATTACTACTTTCATTTATTTGTGTTTCCTCCACCACTGATGAAACAACTCGTCAGCCAATCAGTCAATTAATTCAGCAACAGTTTTGCTAATAAACGCTAAAGTGTTTTTTAAAGGTGTAAATTTACCAGGTCGCTTCACCACAGTGAATATTTGGCTTGAACAGTTTGTGACTGTTGATTGAACATTTGAACATGTGAAAGCTCTTTTTCTTCTGTTTTCTGACATTTTATAGACCAAATGATTCACGGCTGTATATAAAAAATATTTTAATTGTCAGCTAATGTGCTGAAGATTTTCTCTAAAGTGTTAGAAAGCAGAATAAATGCTCTGACGTCTTTAAATGTGCTTCATCTGCAGTGGTGGAGCTGTGTTTGGAGACGTGAAGAATCTTTGGGATTTTAGAGTCTTTTTATCATAACGTGATGTGTTTCCTGCTGCGTTAATCTCTGTGTTTTCCATTCACAGACAGATTTAAGACATTTATTAAGCAGGAAGTCTCCGGCTCCAGGCTCTAAGATATAATAATTGGCTCGGTCTGACTTTTGTTTGACATTTTGTCGACTAACTGGTTAATTGACTAATTAAAAAAAAATCAGGAGATTTAGTCAGTAAGAAAAATAAGTTGCATCTCTGAGAATAATCTTTGTAGTACATTTAAACTCATATCATCATAATAACCACCGGGAGCACATGTTGTTTTCTTTGTAATATTAAACCGTGTTTAAATGTGTTGTTTCAGGAACGACTGTAGTTCTTAGTGCTCTTCACATTATGTGACAGTGTCTTTACTGAGACGTGTTGGGCTAATCATATATGTAATTCTAACAGATTTATTGAGTGAACTTGGTTTTGGCTCCTGCACAGGGAGAAGAAATGGGTGACTGTTGGAGACACGTCCCTTCGCATCTACAAGTGGGTCCCAGTGACGGAGCCCAAATCAGATGATGTGAGTTCGGCCTCAGCTGCGACATTAACTGTCATCAGCAGCGAACCCGTTTTGTTCTGAATGCAGCTGACCGTTTTTTCTCTTTGTAGAAGAACAAGAATAAGAAGAAGGGCAAAGACGAGAAATACGGCTCAGAGCTGACGACCCCAGAGAACAGCTCCTCTCCAGGGATGATGGATATGCATGGTCGGTCCTGGACGTCTTCTTTACTGTCAGCGAGTCCAGTGAAAGTCCAAAACCAACACCGTGTCAGTCCATCGAGCAGTGCTGTCTGACTTCCTGTCTGTGGCTCTCAGCTCAAAACCCATTGGTTCCCACTAAAGACGTAATCTTAAAGAACAGCTCACAAATATACTCTTTCATTTTTAGCTCTGTGACACAGACGAATAATATATCAGGCTTTGGACACACACACAGTTTGTTGTTGGTTTTGGTCTTTTTATGGGTTTGTTGATCATAAAAAAATACAGAATATCACCAGACTTTAAAGTTTAAACAGTCAGACGTTCCTGAAGACTTTTCAAAAACTTTATTTTTTTGAATCTGTTGCTTTTTTTAACGCTGCCTCGTCCTTCCTTGTCTGAAGCCTTTACAACATGCAGCTCTTCATGTAAAAATAAGCTGGTTAGCAGCATGTAAAAGTGTTAACATTGTCTTTCTGAAACCTGTTTTTGCATCAAGCATTTGCGTGTTGAGTAATTTGTAGCTGATGCACCTGAAGGCTTTTCAGCATCTTCTCTGAACGGCGACACCCTGAAGCCAGGCTCACAAGATCAGTGTCCGATAATCTCATAATAAAGTGACTCTCTGTCTTTGCTAGATGACAACAGCAACCAGAGCTCCATCGCTGACTCATCCCCAGTCAAACAGGAAAACAGTTGTAGCACCAGCCCCACCCCAGAGCCCACCACCGTGTCCCACCGCGAGAGCAGCGAGGCCAAGACTGACCAGAGCCCGGACAGCAAGAGGGGTGAGACGCTCGCGCACACCTTCACACAAAGGTTACACCGAGCCCAGTGTGACCAGGGCGCTCCTCGCCGACGCCTCGCAGGCGGCAGCGGCGCGGTGCGGCTGGTCAGCTGGAGGATGAGCCACTTCCTGGCTTTGTTTTCCCGCTCTGTCGTGTAGCGTTGAGACAAACACCATCATTACTTCCTCATAGTTCAGGACACATGCTGGAGACACATGAAGGGGCACAGATGCAGCGCAGCTGTGGCCACGCTGCTCCCCTCGAGACTTCAACCCACAACCTTCTTTCAGGCGTCTCCACCTTCCCCCGTCTGTCGTGCTCAGGCCTCTTTATGTTCATCTGATGCCAGTTTAACAAGCTTGTCTCGTTTCTGAGTGTCAGACGGCGGTCTCACTAACCAGGACTTTGAACAAGTCTGAGGTAGTAAGTCCGGAAAGTGAAAGAGAAAATGTTTTAGAGGAGATTCTTCTCATGTCAGATCAGGCTGTGATAAAAAAAAAATCTAATTCTACTTCTAAAATCTAATTCTATTGTCTGATTGTTTGATATATAAAATGTCAGATTTTAATGGTAAAAATATTCCCAAAGCCAACTGGATTCAAGACCACATCAATAAGCTGGAAAAATGATTTAAGAATTAATTTATTGGTAAAATAGTTGTTTTTTTTTTTTAGAACTTTTTATTTCCTTTTTATCTAGTGAGATCCTTCAGTCCGCTCACGTTTCAGAGGCAAAGATGTGTGAGGGGCAGTCGGTGGATCTCAGCATCCTTCCAGTGTCCATGTGTGGTTCCTGTTCTCAAACATATACCAGTATAAGATTATAAAGCTGTAAATATTCACACATGAGTTAGGTGGAAACGGATCATTTTGAGGCTTTTTCACCTAAAATTGAATTGATCATCAGAGAAAGACCTGGTTTGACCTTTTTATTTATCGTTGGTTTGACTTAAGTCCATGACATTACCGTGCAGTTACTTCACTCGACCACACGGTGTCATTAAAGTGTCAGAAACCGTAACGCCTCACCTGAGCTGAGCAGCGCTCAGCCCTCTGAATTCATCACCTGGTTCTGATGTGCTGATGTGTTTCCATCCTCAGGTAAGACCACCCCGTCATCAGAGACCTCAGAGAGAGCACAAAGTGCCAAGAGAGACAGTCTCTCCTCAGGGGAGAAGGATTCTTCAGACAGCAAAGCCACTCAGGTACGAACTCGACTCATTGGTTTGCTCGAGGACGATTAAACGATCAGTTTCTCCGATGATATCCTCCTGGTGTCACCTGTCCAGGTTTGACTTCTCACTCGCTGAGATGTCCGTCAAACGTCAGGAGCCGCTGCTGTTTATTTCTTAAACTGAAATGTTCGATCGTGTGTGAGCATCACAAACTCCTCTCAGGTTACATTAAAAACCAGGAGTGAAAGTGAATGAAAGTGCAGTTTATAACAGTTATCATGGCTCCTCCAGCTGCAGCCATGATGTCTGCTGCTCTCAGGATATTTATAGTCACATAGAAACAGCAGGACCCTGACTACCAACAGGACCTGCAGAGCATGTGTGTCACTTTGTGCCTGCACAGAAACCACACAGATCTTTCTGTCAGCCGGCTTCCACAAACAGTTTACCGACATTAAAAGTTTTTGTTTGGTTCTGATAAAAGCTTTAAAATCACACAGTGGAACCATAAAATCCAAAACAAACAACACGAGAAACCGAATGATTGATCTGTGATCTGTGATCCATCGCTTTCAGTTCCCCTGAAAGCCTCGTCGTCTGTGTTGAGTTTCTCGTCTCATTCGTTCATTTTCTCAGACTTTCGAACCTCGGCTCAGACGTTCCTCAGCAGGGGGGTAGTATCAGCGGGGTACAGCAGGGGGGCGTCAGGGCTGCAGACACAGGTCGAACTCATGAGGGTCTTTAGTTTATTTCCAACAAAAAGGCCTCAGAAGGTGTAAAAAGTCTCACACTGACCTAATAAAACTCTGAATAAATGTTTTCTCTGGCCTGCAGGCGGCAGTAACGTTACTGATGCTGCGTTTAGTGTCAGACTGTACATCTGCACACTGACAGCAGGAAGCGGTTCAGGTCTTCTCTGGAGTTTCTCGTTATGAGCAGGTGTTGATTTTAGCAAAAACTTTAAATGAACTTAAACGAGCTCATCACCTTTCATCAGTTAATCTGTCCAGGTTGATATCATGAGGGATTATAGCATTAGAGCTGGCAGCACTGACTGAATCACTCTGCCGTGTTGTTCCTGCTGGTTTTAAATCCTACTGAAACACCTCAGACTGTGTGAGCCTGCAGCAGCTGTTAAATTCTGCTGTTTGTGGGATTAAAACGATCTTAAAAAGTCTTCAGTCTGACTGAACCTGCAGAAACTCGGATCAGCTGATGCTTCGTCTAGGTGGAACAGTAAATGTTCTGCTGCCTTCAAGGCTCAGATTGTGTGTCGTTTATTCTGGTTTTCGCAGATGAAGTTAGCATCGTTCTTCTTCTTGTTGCAGGACCTAGAGGAGGAGGCCCCGCCCAGCAAGAAGAGCAAACTGGAGTCCTCGTCTCAGAACTTTGAGGAGAGCTAAACGTTCATTTCTCTCCTTCGCCCTCCTCCTCTCCCTCTGCACCTCCCTCCATTAACTCTAGATAATTTAGGGCTAATGGACACACCAGCTCTCTTCCCACTCCTGTTACTACCCCGCCTCCTCTTCTCCACCCAAACGATACCAAAGGGAGAATGGACGTCTCTCTTCCCTCCCTCCCTCCCTCCCTCCCTCACCCCCTCCCCTCCTGACGGCTGTTTCCCCTCCAGTTTGTCCAAACACTCCTCTGCCACCGAGGGAGAATGGATATTACCTCTGTTCACTGCTCCCCTCCGTGCTTCCTTCCAGTTCTCCACTTTTCACTAATGCCAAGAGAAGCGCTGAACCCGGGGCTGCGATCCCCTCTGTGACCAGGGGGCGGCGCCGTCAGCCGAGCCCAGCCACCGCCAGGCCAGACCACAAACACTGACCTGCATCTGTGACTAAAAGAGTTAACACTGGGGATCTGAGATTAGGACGAGGTCGATCCCGGACGCTGCTCTGAGACCCTTTTAAAACGTTTTACTGCTAATGGTTTAGCTCAGGATACCCGAGAGGCTAACCTGGTCTCAGATCAGCGGCTTCGGGGGGAACCTCCACCCTAAGACCACATCACTTCAATCCTCCCGATTCGCCTCCTGTTAGACTAATGTTCTATATTTGTTTAGGAAATGTTTAGGGTTTTTTTCTCAGGAGGGTCAATGCACTGTTATGGTATGTCACAATCGATCACAGATAGATTTGCTGCTGTAGTGGAAGTCTTTTTTCTCTATCCATGAAAAGTTCTCCATTCACATGTTTTTAAAGTTAGTTTGTGGTTCGTAGAAGAAGAAGAAGATGATGACGACGGTACAGGTCAGGATCAACTCTCGGATAAGTAGTGGATGCGGGCGTAGCTAGCGTAGGTCCTGAAGGCGTGCCTTGAGTTGCTACGAGTAAAAACGTTTTAGGTCAAGCAGGTTTTGAATTACAACTTTGGTGCCAAGTTTTTTTTTGTTTTTTTTTGCCTTATAATCATCACTAATTACTATTATCCAATATTTATATTCAACTACGACAGTTTTTATTTGAAGGAGCAGGTCGACATGTTGGGGAACGGTCCTGCAGAGAGTCAGAGGGGAGGACTGACTCCACTCACGTCTGTATGTTAAACATCGAGCTCGAGCTGGAGAGCTGAGCTCGCTCGGTCTCTGTGCAAAATAATGTTCATTAGTGAGGCTGTTTTTTTACCTCCCAGCAGAACCAGGCTAGCTGTTTCCCACTATTTCCAGTCTTTATGCTAAGCTAAGCTAAGGCTGTAGCTTCAAACACACATCCTCTCATCCAGCTCTCCTTCCCCATAATGTGGAACTGTTCCTTCGAAGCGGTTGGAGACTGGAATTTGAACACTACCCAGAAGCTTTTTAGTTTTGTCTTCTGGAAAGTTTAACATCTGCAAACCTCGTAAGTCAGACTCTCTGCTCACTGGTCTGCGTCTGCTTCAGGTGTCTCTTCTTTCCCTCTAAAGTAGAACCAGACCAGGTGCAGGGGCTGGTTTTCCCGTCTGGTCGCCATCGCCGCTCGTATTTAATCACTCCTCGTCTCCGTTCTGCGTGTCACTACTTACCTTTGACCTGCAAATGTTTCTGTAGCTCCAGACAGAAGGGTCCAGTCTTTTAGCTCAAACATTGGTTCTAATCCTCCTTCAAGGTGCTGTCCACCGGCTGAATCCATACACGCGTGGCATCGAGATCTCGGCTTTGTGCAGATTTGTGCAATTTACTTGAATTTCATAGTGCGGATTCAGACCTGTGACCTCTAATGTACAACCTCACACATGTCAGATTTACTTTGGTTAATCAACGCTTACTTGTGAACATGGATTGGAAACGATTGACTCGCAGACCCATGACGTCATAACCGAAGAGGGGCTGTAGAAAACTTTGACACAGAATTACTTGATCCGATTTCAGCGAATCAGCATTCACATGGATGGAGAGAAAAGAAACTAAAACATGACAATTGTCTCAGTTTAGAGGATGGATTAGCATATACCTCATTCCCAGTCCAGCAGCGCTGGAACTTAAAATGCTATTGTATTGACATTAACAGTTATAAACAGCATTATGTACACTCAGTTTAAAAAAAATCTCACTTATGTTGTAGCTTTCACCTGATTGAGCCGATTGCTTATAGTTTGCTCATAACTGTGTGTTTAAAAAAAAAAAGAGCTGTGAGATATAAAATCTTGTATGTTTTTTTTTTCTTGGGACCATTTTGTTTCACTTTAGATCTTGTACAGATTTATGGTTTGGTTTGACTTATTTATTCCATCAGTAGTGCTTGGTTTTTATCATGTCCAATGGTTTTGTTTTCTTAATAAAATTCACAAAACTTTTTTTGGGTGTTTGTGTTCAGTGTTTGGACGAAAGGAGCCGAGTCAGATTTATCTGTTCTGTTATTAGCTGTATCTCTGCAGTGCTTCCTGTGGTTTGGAGTTGTTTCTTGGCAGAACGCGTTTCCTCAGTGTTTGTGTGTAATAACCAGTCGAGTGTTTCATAACTGAACCAGGATTACTTAAAGGATAACATGAAGGAGCTTTAATTGTACAATTTTGAGGTACTTTTAGGTGAGGGTTTCAATTTTACGCTACTTTCTCCTTCACTGCGTTTCAGGAGGAAGTTGCGAACTTTTATCTCTGACACAAAGTTACTGGTTACTTTACAGGCGGAGTTTTTTTAGAAATAAAACATGCGATTGGTTTATAAAATCTGACTTTTTACTTTTTTGTAATATTTAAGTGAATGTCAATGGCAGGGCTTTGTTTGTAACTGAGTATTTCTACGTGGTGGTATTACTACTTCTACTTTGGTAAAAGATGGTTAACAATCAGTGTCAGAAGTTCCTCCTCACTGATGAACCGAGAACGTGAGTCAATCTGCCGTTCACCTTGGGATTTATCACATTCTGAGGATTTAAAATTTGAGCATGAATCTTTTTTTTATTCTGCAGTAATTAAAACTAACTCCAAAGAGTTGGAAGAAAACATGGTGGAGCAGCGTTTTGTCATCCTGCAGCACAGACTGGAATAACCTCCCAGATATTAGACAAGCTCTAACTGACCACTTCAAAGTCAAAAAGCGTTCCCGTTTGACGCCGCCTGCTCTACTCTGAACTCATCTTCATAAAAGCCTTCATTTAAACTGTTTCTGTTCAGGATCCAAACAGCGTGGACACTGAAATCTTAAACAAATCAAAAGCAGAGCTAAAACTACTGGACGTACATTCAGTAGGTGGTGCAGGGCGGCAGCAAACAGGAGCTTCAGTCTGACTGAAACAATAAGCCTGAATCACTGAGGTAAACCTGGTTTAATCCTCATTTCTGAAACAGTCCTCAGGAGCTCATGAAAAATGGAGCAGGCTCTTTGTGAACCTCTCAGGAGTAAATGGATCTGAGGATGAAACTATAATGAGCAGCACAGCAGCCCATCTACACTGCGCTGTGAGCTAGAAAGTGGCTTTCAATGCTCTCTGAGAGGAGTGAAATAAACACGACGAAACATGAACACCCGCTTTCCTTTCTTAGTATTTCTATTGGACTGCTCGGGGGTCTACAGTACATAGAAAACAGTGACATTTTACACCACGTCAACATCTGTTAAACGGTTTCCAAACCATTTCTAGATGGTGCCTGAAACTGTTACATATAAAACATTACACTAATAATTAGATGCATCACTTATAAAGTACACAATGTTTGAAAGTCTATACAAATGGGCTTTTCCCCCTGGAGTGGAAACCTCCGTATACAATGTCAATCTTATCAACAGGGCAGAAAAATAAAATGTAGTACACATAAAAGCTTTCTTTTGTTCATGGCACTGTGTACACTTTTACCAGAAGGAGGCCTCTGATTAGTATTTACAAAGACTAGTGTCGATGGTTACTCACATCATGTGCTATCATACACTGTTACACTGGAAGATTCAATATGATCCAAAATTGTGCTTCAGAACGAGATAATTCAAACACAGGTGGCGCTACAGGCTTAATTTAAAGGAACGGTTCCACATTTGGGAAATTCACTCGTTCATTTCCTGAGAAGACGAGAAACTCGATTCCACTCTCACATCTGTTCGAAGAGTCACGCTGGACAAAAAAAGTTAAAAATCGTCTTTTTTATTCCACGCATTCCCTTTCCTTGTCAAAACCTGGTGCCTACATTACCCACAATGCAACCCAACCACCGACAGTTTGGCTGGCGATTCGGGCATGTTTTGCTATGTGGCTTTGAGCTGCTAGCGTCAAGCAGAGCCGAGGAGCAGCTGCAGATTTATTCCATTTTCAAACTTGTAGCCTTCAGACTCAAAGGGCGCATATTGCCTCAAGTGATGTCACTTGAGGCAATATGTTAGATTTAAAGCAGCTCCCTACAGAGCCACAAAGGCTCTATACAACTGATTTCTCAAGACCTGCAAACAGGCTGGTATGTATAATCAGCAGTCTCCCTTGGCAAGCAGCTGGTTAGCTTAGCTTAGACAGGAAACGGAAGGGAAACAGCTGTTCAGAAGTAAGAAAATTCACCTATCAGCACCTTTAAATCAAACAATTATTAGTATTTTGGTTTGTTTAACTAAAACAAAAACCAAAGTGTAAAATCAAAAATTCACAAGCTAGCTGTTCCCCCAATTACAGACTTTGTGCTAAGATAAGCTAAGCTAACCAGCTGTAGCTTTGTATTTAGCATACAGACATGAAAGTGGTGTCGGTCGTTTCATCTAGCACTCCGAAAGAAAGCAAACAGGTGAATCTCCCAAAATGTCAAACATTTACTTTGAGAGAGGGCGGCGTGAGAAGGTGCAGCACACACAATCATCTGCGCCGACCTTTTAAGACGAAATCATCACGTTTGTTTCGAATCAGGGCGTTAAAGCGCTCTATGTTTCTGCTGAATCTGTAAAGTGGACAGTGCAAACAAAGTCAGTTTCATCTGGGTTAGTTCCTGTAAGACGAGGCAGAGGCATCCAAAAGCCCACCGACACTACAGCAGTCCTAGTACAGACTACACACCTTTAATCAGTGCTAGCTTATTTCCCTGTAGGAACGTCACTGGTTAGCTAACGATCAGACAATAAATAACAAAATGCAACAATTTCTTCAGTAACCACAACAAATCCTCAGTAACTCAGCGGCAGCGAGTCGGGACGTCAACCTGATCTATGGAGAAATAATTACACAGAAGTGTTTTTCATTGAAAACATCTCATCACAAGGTCCATTTAGTAGCTGTTCTGGAGCTTTTGATCGAGTCTCCACATTGTCATTCCACTGTAGATGAACTTTGAATCTCAAATTTTAAGCCAAAAGACGGGAAAATTTTTAAAGTGCTCGAAAAAGAAAAAGAAAAGAAGAAACTTCAAAACTTAAAATACCACGGCTGGCAAACGATGTGCTGATGAAGACGCTGCGACCGAGATGAAAGCTCCAGAACAGCTCTTCAGTTTAAACCTTTCAGTGAGACTATGACAAAAAAAAAATGATGTTCATAACAGTAAAAAAAGTAAACAAGTAAACTGAACTTCATGTGTTTCATCAGCAGACGGAGTAAAATCAGTTAACTCAGGAATAAACTCCATCCACTGAGGAGGAAAGCCACAAGCAGTCGAAAGCTCTGGATAAAGACAGTAACCTTCAGTCATGTTACAAAGAATTACCACATGTTAACATTTAGGTCGATTACAACGAAGCATCAACGCCACAGAAAAATAATACATAACAATGAATCAGATGAATAAAAAAATCTGAATATTTCCACAAAAAACTGGCGACATTTGAGGAAAAAGGTGGAATATTTGGAAATTAAGTCAGAATGTTATGAGAGAAATGTCATAATGACAAGTGAAGGAGAGTCATGACATTTAAACAATAATACAGTTGTAATATTTCAAGAATAAAGTCGGAAATTTGAGAAAAAAAACGGTGTAAACAGTTACGTCATAATATTTTGAGAATAAAGTCGTATTTCTAGAATAAAGTTGTGATATTTTGAAACTTAAGTCGTTATATTACGAGATTTTACTACTCCATCATAGTAAACAAGGAAAAGAAGGTACGAATGAGTATTTAACTAATATTTACTTTGATTTCTACAGTAAATGTTTTCGTTAGTGATTTATGAATTTTGTCGCAGATCATGAAGGTCTGAGGATTTTAGACTGTTTTTGGATTATTGGAAATATTCTGACTTCTTTCCTCAAATATTAATCTGGCCTTCTTCTCTACGTCTTGTTTTTCCTGACAGTGGCAGGCTGGGAAAAGGACTTGGTAAATTACTGTTCAACATTAAAAACGAGTGACAGTATCGCTCTCTGATTGGTTCGTAGCTGTGCAGCCTGAGGAACGTGAACAGGAGCGTGGAGTCTTACAGGCGCTTCATCTTCCCTTCAGTTCCATCTGTGCTTTGTTTTGTTGCATCATTTTTTTATATAAGAATAATAATAATAAAGCCCCAAAAACAATGTGAAACATCACTAATGCTCAGAAAGAAACTTAAAATGCAAAACAACACGTTAAAAGCAACAAGTGCAGAAGATCCTTTTGTTCTAAACATCAATATTGCACCAAAGCAGCATATTTGGACGAGCATTCTGCGCTACCGTCAGAACGGTTTATCTTCAGAGGAAAGGATTCAGATCAGGACGGTGGCTACCAGTGATATGCATAAATACAGTATAAAAATACAATATGGAAAAATCTGTAGTCAGGCATGTTGGATTGTGGGAAATGTAGTGGGAGGGTAAAAGGTGAGTTGTGTTTAAGGGACGGAGGAAAGGGAGGACATTAAATGCGGGTTTTTGGAGCCTCTAGAAGGTCTGATCATCGTTGCAGGACTCCGTGGCGTGTCCGAAGGCCTCGCAGATGTCGCAGTAGGGCCTCTCGTCGGCCGGGTTGCCGTGATACGTGGTGTGAGGTACAGAGTCGGGGCTTTGGGCCTGAGTGGGACAGTCCTCTGTGTCGTGGAGGTCGAAGCAGTCGCAGATGTCGCAGAACAGACGTGGCGTCGCCTTCTTTTCCTGCTTTGACACACCTTCAACGAAGCTGACAGAGAAAAGAGCGGCGGCTCGTTTAAACGGTCGGCCTGGTCTCTTATTGTCAACAAATCCAACAAAAAGACCAAAACCAACACTGAATGTATCTTCACTGTCCTGCTGCCACAAATTCTCACTAGAGCAGCTAATGTGGATTAATGTACCACTAAAAATAGTCCCTAACGACTGCTTTAATTCCTCCGGTTTGAGTAGCGTTTGGTAAAAACTACAGTGGCTGTTTTAGGATATTACAGTCTACTGGACACATCTTTAAAGATGCTTTAAAGATTTATGTCTTCAGTAGGAAGCAGTGGATTTTGGGCTGAGTGATCCAGCTGCACAAAAGTGTGTCGAAAGTTTTCAGATGTTTATTCTGAACATGAAGCCCCCAAAAAACTCAGTGTGTCATTTTTACACCTCTGTTTCTGTACAGATGAAACAAACTTCAGAGGAGCTGGTAGGTGGATTTGGTCCCCTTTGGACAGAGGCAGGCTGACTGTTTCCAGTCTTTATGCTAAGCTAAGCTAGCCATCTCCTGGCTGATAAAAACAGACAGATGTGAGAGTGGTATCAATCTTCTCATCGAACTGTCGGCATCAAATAAAATAAGTGTTTTTCCCAAAATGTCAAACTGTTCCTTTAAGCAACGTGTGTTTGCTTTGGGAAGCTAGTTTCATTTTCACTCAATCTGGTGGTTACAAACACTTCCAAAAACAAAAATCAAAGAAGAGCAGCAATCGTTGAATATTTCCATCATTTGAAGTGTTTCTTACCCGTCAGTCCCGTCATTGCCGTTGAACTCAGCCAGAGCGAGCTTCTTCAGTTTGACCTTCAGCTCCTCGTTCTTCCGCTGCAGGTCCACAATCACGCTGTTCAGGAAGTTGATCTGATGGAGACAATCAGGACACAGATGAGACCTGAGGACCCTGAGCAGGAGCAGACTGACAGAAAGTATTTTGGGAGGCGTCCTGACAGTCTTACTTGTCCCTCAGCGAACTCCTTCTCCTCCCTCAGCTGCTCCAGAGCTGCATCGCCTGCAGAGGTGAACCAGAAAGAACAGGTTGACGAAGAGTCCTCCAGAACAGAGTGCATGCTCATCATGCTCATCATCATCGTCATCGTCATCTCCTCACCTGAGGGTGGAGCTTCGACGTCTTCTCCCCCTGCGACCTGCGTTCCCATGAGCCTTTGCTCCAGACTGTGGACACGGCTCTGCAGCTGAGCTTTGTCTCGCTCCAATGTCTCCACGGCCGCCTGCAGGGTCTTGGCCACGGCGTTTTCTCCTCGAAGCACCGCAATCTGCAGTGACGGACAAAACCTTTAAATCCCTCACGCCGAGACAGAAGTGACGGAAATAAAAGTTGCGTGAGTACCTCGTTCCTTAGAGTTTCCAGTTCCCGGTCTTTGTCGGAGATTAAGGCTCCAGTGGATTTCTGGAAGTTTGTGTCTCCCTCCGTTTGCTGATTCGAGATGGTCTCTCTGTAGAAAAAAGGACGTTTAGAGAGCAGAAATATGTCGAATGCTCTCAAACGGCACCAAACTCTCTTCATTTAAAAAGAGCTGAGAAGTAAATCAAATATTTAACAACTGGACAGAAATCAGTATTTTACCTGCATCATTTCCATGAGTTCCACTGGGGGGAACTTCTATAATCCTGGTTTTGTTCCTGACACTTTTCACAGCGTTGCCCTGAGTTTCACCTCTCAGGCTGCCCTAACACTGCTCCTGCTCCATGTTACATATTAATTTTATGCAGATTTTAAGTGCCTGCTCACACTGGAAAAGTTACATACAGCAATGAAGCACACTCAAAATATCTTTTGAGTGTCTAACACTGTGTAAAGTACAAGAGATATGGACGAACTTCTCACAGCTGGACAAAATTAAAAAGTATAGTAGTATAAAACAGTATTCTATAAAGACGCCTGCAGTTTACACTGTTCATAATTACTGATGAGAAAGGGCTGAAAAACAACAGCTCCTCAATCAATCAATCAATCAAACTTTATTTCTATAGCGCCTTCCAACATCCAAAAGGAGCACAAGGCGCTTAACAAAGAAAAATAAAAACAACAAATGAATAAAATAAATTAAAACAAGTAAAAAGAATTTTAAAAAACACACAGTCAGAAACAGAGTTAGCATTAAATGCCAGGCCAGTACATGTGCGATTTAAGATGACATTTAAAAGCATTAAGATCAGAGATAGTCTGCAACTGTGGTGGAAGAGAGTTCCAGAGTTTAGGGCCGTAAACAGCAAAAGAGCTGTCTCCATACCTCCATAGCTCCTGACATTTACTTTATGTATAATAGAAGAAGAAGAAAAGAAGATGCTTGAACATCAATCAAAGCTACAGCAGCTGAGGACAAGAACTGATGTTTGATGATCACTTATTTCTTAATCTCTTTGCATGTTTTATATAATTTAGTTTTATTCTAATCTAATTTTGTGGTGTTTGGTTTGAGGTGTAAATACAGCCTTATCTCAGTCTCAGCTTTCTATCATTTACGGGGTTAAAGGTCCTCTGTAGTTTTCTTGCAGATGATGCTTCTCACTAAAACACATTGTGTGCATCTTTGAGGTCTAACGAACAACTTTAATGCATTTCCTTCCTCGTGTTGGCTAGCTTGCAGTCTTCTTCTTCACTGCCTGTGCTGGTGCTTTGTTTCTTTGCGCGATACCGCCACCAACTGTCGATCATTGGAACAGTGTGAAATTGCGATTCAAAACGATTTGACTGTTTATCAGCCACTCATCAAAACAAGGCTCCGTGGTGGTCAAACTCCTCAGGGGACTGTTAATATAAATCAACATAAATAAATAGCTTGTTAGACTTCACTGCACCCCCTCCACTTGTGAAATCAACCTGACTTCACTGGAAATTCAGGTTCCAGCATAAAAACAACCTTAACATGTAAATGATGCTGATACTGATGCTGAAGTTTAGGATTCACTATAAATTCAAAACCAAGGAGCATCTTAGCTGTGGCTCAGTGCAGACCGCTGACACCCAGCTGTGTCTTTGATAAATGAAACTGGATGCGAAGCAGCTCGTTTCACTGAATCACATCTCCTGTCTCTCTCATGTTTATGTCTATTATTTCTGCTCTAATTGAACATCACCTCTTTGTTTCCCTCAGGCCAACAGCACAGAGCTGTCAGCTGCTCTTCACATCCCTTTTCCTTCACTTTGCTGCTCAAATCTGAGCTCACACGCACGACTTTGATCCAAACTGTCGTCCTGCCTCGGCCGTCTATCATCCGCACTTGATTAAACATTCACTCTCTGCTGAAGTGGCTGCTCTGAGGCAGCGGTGGGATGTTTTAATCCTCTGATTGCTGAGCTGAGACATGTGACTCGACACGAGGTTTCTGTTCTGAGAAAGGGGCTTAAAATAAGACCAAACAAAGTCAATGAATAGATGCTCTCGCCACATTTAAAACGTGTTCATCTAACAGTCCTGTCAGATATGAAAAAGTGTCCGGAATAAACTCTGTTGTTGCTCAGATACAGACGGAGGTGAAAAGTGCTCAGATCATTTATTTAAAGGTGGGGTGAGTCATTCTGCAGAAAGATGGCTGATATTACCGTCTCACCTTCATCATGATATGATTACACGTTAGCATGCCAGATTTACCGTCCCTCCCAATCCACCCATCGCCCCGCGGACTGTGCATGAGCGCCACCTGTTGCTGATTGGCTGGAAGTGTTTATGTTTGCTTCCCATTCACAGAACCAGGGTTGAGTACACACACAGGACGGACAGCTAGCCGACTGTGATGAAATATTCAACGATAACGTAGAAATACCAGATGTTGCTTAGGTAAAGTATCATCAGTAAAACACGCCAAAAGTAAAAGTTCTCATTACGCAGAATGGCTCCTTTCACATTGTTATGTTATTATAGATTACATCCTTATATTTTAATCACAAAAGAACACAAGCCGAGCATTTATTGTTATTATTGTTGAGCCAATTGTGGATACTCTGTATTCTACTGGGTAGACAGTTCATGTAGTACTGCTTTGCATCATTGATGAATATCATGTTTTTATATATACTAAGAAAATACTGTTCAATAAATGCAATAAAATAAAAAGTGGAAAAATTCCCACTGCACAAATGCATGAAAATGGAAATACTATCAGTAAAATACAAGTAAGTCAAAATTGTATTTAAGAACAGTAATTGAGTAAATGTACTTGATTAAATTCCACAACACTTAGTGGTTGTACACAAGTTACAGATGATTCATTGGAGGAAGTACTAAACGCAATAAATGTCTCAAATCTGCATACAGCTACATTTTAATATGTTCTTATCAATTAATTAACTGCAAACGTACTATTTAATAGAAATCTGAAAGTGACATTAAGTCACTTGTTTTTGTGATTACATAAAGGCAAAACTGGATCAGAGCATATTAAAGAGTGAGAACATGACTGAAATACAGTATATTTTCACACATTTCCTAGTTTTCTTACCTGGTCTTCATGTCTGGCTGCTGAGTGTTACGGTCCTCATTGAGCTGAGAGGCAAATACACACAAATAAAGAGGCATTGAAATAGAAGCTGAGGCCGTCTGAGCTTTAAGAGTTCAGTCACAGCAGGAAGTAAATCCTCGCCACGCCAAAACCTATTAATCAAATCAGCGTTTCTGACTCAACAAACCCTGATCTGTACCAGGATGGAGGGAATCGTTTATATAATAAAAGGTCGGTACCTCCTCGAGATGCTGAGACTTCTGGGTGGCCAGCTTCAGCTCCTCGCTGAGGGGGGAAAGAAAGAAAGGAGGTGACACACCATCACTGCTGTATGCTTAAATCTGAAGCGGTGCAACATCTGTTAAACATGCACACAAACATCACTAACACGCGCTGACATGCACCCACAACAGAACTGAATGCAGTTTCTCCTGCTTAGATTTACTGCAGTGTGATCCAGACACACTGTGCGTAAAGTATGTCAGTGGCAGGGTGCATCGATCATGAGCTGGAAAGTGCTGCTGCATGTCAGATAAACCTGCACTGCTCTGTGAAAACATCAGAAAGCCTTTTACCGCTTCACTCTGAGCTGCAACGATAAGTCCATTAATTGATTAGCTGATTGAAAAGCAACCAGCAGGTATTTTGAGAACCAATTAACTATTTAAGTCATTTTGTATTTCCTGCCTTTATCTTCTTTATACGATTAGAAATTGAATATGCTTGTTTTTCTAAATTGTTGGACAGGAAAAACTGCTCTTTAGCTGCTAAATGCTCCACTATGTTCACCAGCTGGTCTCTAACTGTGTCTGTCAGTTGTTTGCTGCTTGATCTTTAAAGCAAAGCGCTGTTATCTGGTCTAATGTTTAAGAATTCGTCCAGTTTTTCCAGCAAAATCAGTTTGGACTACGGCCACAACAGTAACAGTAAATGTCGTGCATGACTGCACTGATACAGATATAATCTACAGACTAATTCTCATCATTCAAAAGCCATCTGTTGGTCTATTTCTGCTGCTTATGTAGACTTGTACACCGTCCCATTTTAAACATCTTAAAGGATTTGACAGCTGCAAAACCTGCAGTGGTTTATACTCTGCAAAGCTATGATACAGTAATGACAGCACGCATGCTTCCCCGACTGAAAAATACCACCAGGATGTTATAAAACCGATACTGTAATATGCGCATATAATCAAATTTGGACGAAGAGGCAGTAGCATAGACAGCGTTGTCTGGGAATTTATGAATCTGGATATTTTTGGATGCTGGAAGCGAATCATTTGCTGGAGAAATTGAAATTAGCTCCATGTGGGTCATTCTTAGGATTTGTGTCAAAGGAAGAACTCTGAAGCTACGTGTGACTAATAGCCCGGTCTGAGCACCATCTGGGTGAAATATTTCACTGCTTGCTGTATAATTACATTGGCCATGCCTCCATAGCATCCACTCAAACACAACTGGGAGGCGTTAAAGGGAAACTGCATTATAAAATACATGGTTTATTGCATAGACTTTGCAAATGAAGCATTACTGCTGTGGCAAACTGGATTACTCCATGTCTGCCACTTGTATTCTCTATGCGGGTGTAAACAGGAACAGGCTCGCATGGACAAACGCTCTATTCAAGCAGAACTGCAGATGTGAGAGTGAAGCAGCTGAAGCTTCTCCAATTTTACTTGTGAAATTGTTTCGTGCATCATCTAAAATTTAACAGGGTTTATTATTGCAGGAGCAGTAATAAAGCTCCATGTCTCACCAAACACAAATTAAACTGAAAAAACTGCCTTCTACGTCTACACCTACAGACACATGGATCAAACCACAAGAAATCTTAAAGGAGTATATGAATGAATGAATGAATGAATGAATAATGAATGAATAATGAATACATATTTACATAGGTCTGTATACTCCTTCTACCATTATCACCACGCACAGCTCCTCCTTACACCGTCCCTCATGTACATCTCCCTGTATCGTATATCTGCAATTCCCACCCTTTGTTTTGTGTATTGTCTCTGTAAAAAAAAATTATATTAACTGCTGGCTTTAGCAGACAAACCAATCAGGATTTAACCTCCAGCAGCACCAAAAACCAGATAAAAAACAGAACACGCATCTGAGTTATGGTGCTTACAGCTGTTCTCTCAAATGCCACAAAAGCCACATTGATTCCACACACACACGCACACGCACACACACACACACACACACACACACACACACACACACACAGTTTAACACAGAAACACACACTCTGATGTCATAGTGTGAATAGCGGCCATGTTGGAGCCAGGCAGGCATAGGAGGAGAGACGGAGCGATTACATAACAGCAGGAGACTGAGGAAGGACGCGTCTCAGAAGGATGGAGCAACACAACGCTGGGACAAGACAGTATGAGGGTGGAGGGAAGGGAAATGTGACAAAGCTGGAGATATGTTTAACATGATTCCTCCATCTAAGACTTCTGAGTCTTGAACCCCCACAGAACAGCAGACAAATCTGAGGATGACGCTGCTCTTGTTTCAATGTAACTGAGGACATTTGTTGACATTTCTGTCTCCATCTGCTGCTCCTCCTTCAGGAAGCTACACATTGATGACTGTAATTCAGCCAGTCAGATCCATCTGCAGCTGTGACATCACAGCTCAGGGGTCCGATGACTCGGGGGGGGGGGGGGGTGGCAGGATGACGTAAAGACACAAAAACACACGTGTACAAACACACCACATACTTGTATGCAAACACAGAGAGGCACAAGACAGCTTCACGCACGCACGCACAGTCTATAAATAGACCTTTTTATGCCAACACCATGAAAGCCACGAAAGTAGTCGGAAATAAATCTTGCTTCATCACGTTCACTCTTATCCATCCACAGAGGTCTTAAGATAAGATAATCCTTTTTTTGCAGTGTTACAGCAGCAAAGGGGATCATGTAATCGTAAGAAGCATCAGTAAAGCATGTAAAAAGACGACCATGGCAGTGTTTTTAGATGATTTCATTTTCCATTTACAGCTTTGCATCACAGCAAACCATTTTGCACCAAAATGGTCTGAATGCATTTTCACACATTTTTCACCACTAAGGGACAGATTTTCATGGCGGCACAATGACCAACGCAAGACTATGACGTCTGCTTTGCCCGGTGCAGAGTGCACGGCGCACAGGTGGAGGCAGCGCACAGCGAGTTGCTGATGTTCTGGTTAACGATGACTCTGACTTGGACTTGGTGCTGAGAATAAACCACTCAGAAACAACAACGTCAATCTAGTGCCTCTTTGGTGATTTTATCTACAAGAACAAACTGAACACTTGGATGAAGATGCATTTAAATCAGCATCAAACATAATATTTAATGTTGTTAAATCAGGACACCAGTAAATCTGCATTAAGTCTGCATTGTGTCTAAAAGAATAGGAGTGATCATTCAGTTGCTGTTGTCCACAGCTGGTTTTATACTGTGTGAAAATCTCCTCCTTCAGTTCTTTAAACCCCTGCAGCCATATGAAGGCAGCAGGGCACATTCTGTACATTGATAAATCTGCAGCTTCTGATTTGAGCAGAGCAGCGTCCGAGCGCTGTGTCGTCACACATGTGTTTACCTTCATTAAATCACCTAATGCGCAATAACCACACACACGTGGACGCACATTGGAGGGGTCAATTATGGCTCATTATCTTTGTTTATGTGGGAGACATCGGATCACCAGTTTATTAATCCCGTGCGTCATGACCTCCTTTCTAACTTTCTTTGCAGTTTTTGTTTCATGCTCAGTATTTTAAAACATATTACGGTGCAAACGCTCCTGGATCAAAGTATTTATATTACAGTTATCAAATGCCAGTGAAGCGTTGGGGGGGGTCTGCTTGTTTGCTGTCTTACTGGGAGTTTGATGGATGATTAATGTCAGTTTGGTATCTATGTGGTCCCATTAATCTGACTCCAGGTAACTCTAAAGTTGTCTGATAGCCCAACACTGGTTACCACACAACGATAATGCGACTTTGACAGACTAGATGTTCACTGTGATGGGTGAAACAACCCAAGCTGCTTGATTTCAGTTCATGGAAACCAGAGGCTGCCTGAAGAGAAGAAACCGTACATCCGGAAGTCTAAAAACTGCAACGTGCATTTGAAAATGTTCAGCAAAAGGATTTACAACATTGTGAACAAACATTTTCAGGGACTCATGGTTTAGAAATGTTTATATAGAAGCCATAATACCCGAGGGGGTTTTCTCCCTGTGATTATTATTATTATTGTGCATTGTACTCCACTCCACCATCATATGCATAATCACATAATAGCACCCTCTGGCTAATTATGGGCTTTACACAGCAATTTATAGCATATTTACAAGTGGAAGCATCTCTCTGGAGAGTTACAGATGGAGCCACCTTAATAACACATTTGACAATTCAGTGTTAGACCAAAGCAGACAGTTTTACATATTTAAATCACTGAAAGCAATTAAGTTGAGCCACACTTGTACAGTCCTTTCTTTGTGCTAAATTCCAGCTGGAAAAGCAGACTGGATTTTTAATCATCAGCATACTGTAGACCCCACAGGACAACTTTACCACACCGTCTAATGAACCGGCTGACTGGGTCACTTTTAGTGGAGACCCAGGCCAGGAAAAAACACATTAGTTATCCTCAGTACTCACATTTCCTTGCAGAGGACGCCGATTCGCTGGTTTTCTGAGCTGCTTCGCTCCTTCGACAGACTGAGTTCTTCCTGGTATTTGGAGTTCTGCTGTTTCAAAGCCTCGAGCTGAAGAGAAACAGACACAGACGGAGGAAAGAGGGTCATAAAGAATATATAAAACCCTAATTAGAACAGCAAAGGACATTACAGGAGGGATCATTTTTCTCTTTTGCTCATCTTAATAGTATATTCACAGATAAAATGTTGTAACACTCAGACTGGATTTATTCCTCTATTGGAGGTGTGATGACCACCTGCGCTGGTCAGTGATTTTAATCCTGTAATCCAATCAGATGTTATACATATGTTGGTAATTTTCCAAATACACCCCAGAAATAATTACCGCAGTATGACAACAGAAAAAATTAAAGCAATCAGGAGTACAAGAGCTCATCAATCCATTAAAGAGTTTGCTGAATCAGCTGTTAGCACTGTAACCACCACCATACAGACATACATTACTGGATCACTGTAAAACTGAAGAAAACTTAAAAATGTGACGATTCTGCAGCGTCTTTTTTCTGATTTCTGAGTGAATTTATGCGCTTTTATTCATGACGGACATCAGAGATAACATCCTAACAAACAAGCAAAGTGTCCCCATTAAAAGGTTAGTCAAGGTTTGCACTACTCTTTACACAGCCTGTTAACAACAGCAGTGTAAAACAGCTGGATCTGTTGATTTTATCAGTGTTATCCAGCATTTTCTGTAAAAAAGAAATATATTAAACAATTAATCAATTATCAAAATAGATGCTGATTGGGGCAACACCCAAAGCTTAGGGGTTAAAACTCTGACCACGAACTACAACGTCTCCTTTGTTGCATCTCTTCCACTCCTTTCCTTTCATCTCTCAACTGTCTGTAATTAAAAAAACAACCCACCAATCAATTAATCAGATAATCGTTATTAAACACCAGAAACATGTATTTAACTTCATATTCCCGAAAAGCTGCATTCAGACAAGAGAAATTTTGGGTCATTAGTAAGGCCTTGATGTTCGTGATGAGTCAGCAGACAGCAGAATGCGTTCAATCCATGTGAATTTAAAAATAGAAGGTCCAGCTACGTCAGATCCTCCAACTTCACCTCATGAAAACTTTGTGTTTCTCATTCGAGTCGGATAACTGGGATCCAAAATGCATCTCATGAATCGTTTGCGAAACTGCGTTTCAGACACGTGCAGCTTTAAAATAGCAATAGTCAATAATTAATTAACAAGTATGACTTTTCAATCAATGGCTCTGCTGAAACTGGCTTGAGATTAAAGAGAAAAAAGCTCATGTGTTACGATGCACACAGTGAGCCGTCTGCAGCGTGCTCCTGTTGGCACATTAACACATTGTCAAGTGTGTCATCAACTGTGTTTTGGATGCCTTCACACAAGTTTCTGACTTTTCAGCATCCTAATATTTATCTACTTTATCTCACATACACAAATACAGAATGCACACAGGCTATCCACTGAATCACAGGCAGGCTGCATCACGAAATCTCACATCAGCAGCAAGGAAAACAATCATTCATGAGAGCCGATCAGAGACGAAACAGCAGCACCTCTTCCTGCTAACAGTGACAATAAAACCTCCTTGTGTTGGCATACGACTGCTGCACTGATGAGGTTATCCTCTCAGTTTGAAAAAGAGAAAACAGAAACACACAATTCTACCTGGTAGTGAGGCGAGTAGATGTTACTGGAGTAACCCTGATGCAGAGCAGCTACGTCCATACCTGCACAGCTCACCACTGCCGGATTTCAACCTATGTTCACCTGCTATGACAGCAGCGTCGTTGCTATGCCGGCAATCGCCTTCTACCTACAACAGATACAGCGGTGTGCGCAGACCAACACAAGTTGGGCATCAATAAACCATCAGCTCTCGTCCCCCGCCGTGCACGGCTGCGAGAGGGAAATGGAGAGCGCGTCGCCTGAGCAGCCTCCCTCTCTCTCACACAGTTAGGTTAGAGAAGCTGAGCACTTCCATTATGTAAGCCCCAACAGGCTCCTCCCAGAGCCCCCTCCTCCCTCTTCCCGCCACCTTTCTGCTGCTCACACTCTTGTCTCCTCACTCTCCAGCAGCATATGCACACACACGCGCACACACACACACTCTGAACCTTTCATTCACAGTGTTTGACATGAATCACAGCACACATTCCTGCAACGTCTCATAAAAACAAGTCATTCATTTTATCATCTCCTATACTGTTTTAGTGATGTGTTGCTGCAAGTGGCAATTATCTTCATTAGCGATTCATCTGTCAGTTATTTTTACGATTGATCGACACAAATACTGTAAGCCTCTACAAGAGTACAATGCTTAAATACAAATCTGAGGCACATCTCAGAGAGAAATATTGTACTTTTGTACTTCACTACATTCATCTGACATCTTTAATCTCTAGGTGGTTTGCAAATTAAGATTTCTGCACAGAAAAATATGAAGAATTTATAAAACAGGATGTTTTGTTATAAACTAATCCACCCAACAGTTTCTACAAGTAGAGCTGCAACGATGAGTCGATGAATAAATGAATTCATTAATTTTAATGTATTTGTAATAATTTTGAGGTTTGGAATACATTAACATTGTGAAGGCGTCACTTTGGCCTCACTGTGACAACATTTCTCACTATTGTCATAATTTTTACAAACCACACAATCAATCGATTAATGGAAAAAATATATAATCATTAGTTGCAGTCTGATACAAAATAGTTGAAAATGAGCTCCATCTCAACCAACTCCAACAGTAAAATCCTGCTTTTACATGAACAGCCAACAGACATCCAACAGATGTGTGGCAGCACGAGACAAGAGAGGCGGATCTCAAGTCAACCGTTCATTAACTAAAGCAATGTTCTATCCAGCCAGGCGTCACCACACACACACACACACACACACACACACACACACACACACACACACACACACACACACACACACAGTGACATGTGCAGTATTACATCACAACCTACAGCAGCATGGCTGAGCGGAGAGAAGGCAGATGTAATAAATAATAAATAAATAAATGCTGTACAGCGTGTGTTTGTGTCTGTCCTGCTCCACAGAGACTTTATTCCTCCTCTCTTTTGTAGCTGCGAAAACGTTTTTCATTTTTGATGACGCTCTCGTTCTGCTGATCCTTTCAGTTTCCTTAAAGCATATTTAAAGTATAATGAACAGTCTGTTGTTCGTACCTTTGAGTACTGTGTGTTATCGTTTGCCCTGTCCTGTCAGTAATGCCTCTGTGATATTACAACTATAATAATGAGCTTCAATGACAAAAGTGTATATTTTCTGTATTTTACTTTACTACTATATAAAAGCCTGTAGGATTAACACAAACAGCAGTTATAAAGTAAACATTTATTTTGGGAGCATATTTGGTGCGTATTTGCACAATAACTATTAAACTATAGAATGCAAAATTACTAACATTTAAACCCTGTATTTAGCATTTAAAAGCAGATAATAAAAACTGTACTTCAACATTATTGTGCGTTATTAACATTTATTAAGTGTTAACATATTACCACTAGTAGCGCTAAAGTGCTCATTAATGCTGAATATTGTTCCTTATTTAAAAATACTCTCAGAAAAAATCCTCCTGCACTTTCAAAAATGGTTCCAAATGTATTCTGCCTGAAAGTCTCCAACAGGAAAATAAATCATTTAAATTCTGATATTCTCAGATATTCCTCCTTAAATCATCACCTTAAATGACCAAGGATAGCATGCAGAGTACTGTGAGTTATGTCGCTGCACTGAAATGTGGTCCCTGTAAAAGGTCTAAGCCTTGGGATGACTAAAATAGATACGACCAAAAACAAAGCAAATTTACATCCTGTCTGTATCTCTAATCTGTGATCCACTTCACCATCTGGAGGTCGCAGCAGCTGGAGTCTGAGTGATCTCACAGAGTGGAGATGAATGCAGGCGAGCAGGAAGAGAGCAGCAGAATGAATGAACGGCTGCAGGTGGATCGCAGTTAGAGGAGTCGCGTGAACTGATGAAAAGATTACAGACGGCGGTGAGACGCTCTGACTGAGAGGGATGAGACAGGAAGAGAGAATAAAAGAGAGTGAGATGGTCCACAGTATTTCATGCGTGGCTGCTCACATGCGATGACTGGGACTTGCACAGTTGCATGCAGTCAGTGTTGGAATCCTGAAAACCTATGAAAACCCTCCGGGCTACAAATGCTGAACTTATGTGCATAAATGAATCCTTTTTACAGTGCTGTGGACACACAAATAACACAGAAGCTGGATTTCTCCACATGCTGAAGCAGTGTGCATGGGGCTGTAGTAAGAGAGATACTACAGAGGTTTTTTTTATCTTTCTAAAACCAAAAGCACAAGAGCAAATGTGTAAGGAACTGTTTAACCATTGTTTTTCTGCAGTAATACAAGCGACAAACAGCTAAACTAGTTGCTTTCAAGGCCAAAGAGAATGTCATGAGTCCACTACACTATGTTTGTGTTAAAAATAGCCCCATTCATGACTAACACGTCCACGCTGTATGGGAGCTGGTGCTCGATGATACAATATCGCAGTTTAAGCTCCTCTTTACGGGATTTGAGGATGTTTACACTCCAGCAACTCCAGCAAAACTCAGTTAGTCCTGATCCTAAAAGAAGGTCATGGCGAAACACGCTGTTTAAAAATGAGAACAATAAAACATAAATCTAACCTCTTGCTTGTCTAGTATGCAGATAAAGCAGCCAAATGGTATGTCTGATTTTGCATTTATCATACTTGAAGTACCAACTCTACACTTTTAACACTATAACACATACATAAGACATCAAGTGCATACTTAAGACTCCTTCTGCAGGATTATCGTTTTAACACAAGTCACTTAGAAGCATTAAAAACTGAACCTGAGATGGAGTTTTCATCCAAATCATGGAGCTAACATTAGCTTAACTTGTTGGGTAGATACATGTGATAAAATCTGCCACCACAGTTGTCACTTTTTGTTTACTTCTGAAACTGTTGGAAAAATAATCCTGAATTTTTTAATTTATCACAGTGAACTGGAAACTAAGTGCTGTGTGGAAGTGGAAAGATTGACTGGCATAGCAACAGTAACTGAGGGGGGCGGGGTTAGCGAATGGTCAATTGTTATGAAGGAGGAGAAGAAGAACGTACAAAATAAACGGGAACATGGTTACTTCAGTGACAGTGGGTATTTACAGCCTTGTTCTGTAGCTGAATATTACCTCGCATGTTTTCTGCTCACCTGAGTCTCCAGCGTCTTCTTCTCATTGGTCAGCTGCTCCAGCAACTGCGCCGAACTCTCTGCCTTTTCAGTAGCCTGGAAAACATAATGATAACATTTAACTCCACATGGTATGGTACTATATGTATGAATGTAAAATACTTCTCTACTGATGACAAAAAACAAAGCGTAAGAAATCATTCGCGCATGTCCTCTCTGATATCATCTGGCTTCTTATACTAGAATGCATCTGTTTTTGGGATTACGTCAGTATGTTGTGCACTGTGTTGTTCCCTGTTCTGACAGTAACTCTGCTGCAAATGGTAAATAAATGAATCTACAAAATCCTCCCAGTTGAAGCTGTATTAACTGATTTTTTGCCCCCTGGGGACACCAGGAACAAACTGTAAACACAACTGTGATATGTTAACAAAAGTTAATAATACAAAATTGTTAGCAACAGTTGTTTACACATCTGGAAGACAGACAGCAACATTATCATTCATTTGAGTCGTACTTGTGTGCACCTGATGAATGCTCTCTCTTTTACCTCTGTTTTTGGTCTCTACCAACTCCTGAGGGAAATATCTGCCTCTTCAGCTGCTAAATGCTCCACTATGTTCACCAGCTAGTCTCTAACTGTGTCCGTCTGCTGTTTGCTGCTGAGCAGGTGGTGGACAGCGGTTTTATACAGCTTTTTCTCTGAAGACAACAGCCTGCTGCTGCTGGAAACAATACTACAACAATACAATGAGAGCAGTGAGAATAAATCAAAACAGTGAAGCTGTGGGGTGTAAAGCCAAGTTGAAATATGCTAAAACGATCTATAGAGGGGAACTGCAGAGTCGGGTGATCTCTGTGGGTTTGTTACTACATGAGTCCCATTTCACATTGTAATTTGATCCATTGTTCATATAAAAATATAATGTTTTTGATGCTTTGTACGAAGGCACAAAACATCAAAATCACTCTCAAGTTAAAGCTCAAGTGAAAACGGACGTTAGCACTTGAAGACAAGCATTCCATTAATAGACTGGAGAGATCAGAGGTCACTAAAAATCCTGGCTGAAAAAGGAAAGACAGCTCTTTACTGAGACAGCCTCAAGCTTGTTCAGCTGTTTCACTTTTAAATCCATTCGTAACAAGCTCCATGAAGCGAGAGCAGGAAGTATGAAAGCTCTGACTTGGGGGAAAGAGAACAAAATCCTCTCTTGCGAACTGTAACCTGAAATTCCACTCTTCCTACTGTTTACCACTGCATTCATACAACTACTGCTCACACATGTGCAAAAACAGTGACAAGTAGAAACACAAGTGCATAAATATTAAATGGGCAGAGTGTTTCTGTAGCTTCAAACACACCACTGAACAAGGTACAAAGGAGGCACCTACGTACCAGTAAGTATTAAAGGCAGGAAACATTTGGCAACAGTATTTAAAGGATCAGTGTGCAGGATTTAGTGGCATCTAGTGGTTGGGTTGCAGACTGCAACCAACTGAACAACCCTTCCCCTCCCTTTATAAGACTGTAGGAGAAACTATGATGGCCTTCAGGTAACATAAAAAGACAAAAGGCGCTCTCTGGAGTCAGTGTGGGGTTTGTCCGCTCTGGGCTCCCTCTGCAGACATAAAGAGCTCATTCTAAGGTAACGCAAACTCAACGATCCTTATTTTCAGGTGATTGTACAAGAATGAGAACATAACTATGAATATCCTACACAACAGAGCTTTAACGGTACAGAATGTTTACTGCAAACAACATCAGCCATTTTTATTTCTGACCCATTTAGTTTACGCTGACCTGCACTCTTTCTGCTGCAGAGTCCATTCTTAACAACTTTGTCCTATTCTGCGCTCTGGTCACTTCATAACCTTCAGAACACACTACAGCTTCATGGTTTTGTCTCCCTAAGAGTGCAACTCCTATTCCTAAGATGAATTTTCTGTTATGTATGTGTTGTTCCATGTCTTCTTTTTTTTCAGCTGTCCCTTATCTGTTCTTGACATGATCGATTTCATCATTTCTATACTTTCTAAAGGTGTGCTATCTTTGCCAGGTCTCCCTCGAAAAAGAGATTTTAATCTCATCGTCTTCGTGGTTAAATAAAGATTAACTAAATAAATATATTTTGTTTAAAAATGTTCATGTTAATTAAAAGCTCCTCTGATTTATGGATGATTGTACAAACTGGTTTTCAGGCAGGTCCTGATTGTGGCAAAAGTTTGACTTTAAACTTGAACAAATCTTGAAGAGAAGCAGCCACAGCTGACCGACTCCCGAATAAACGGCCAAATAAAAGAAGAAGACTGGTGCAGAGACTTATCAAACCCACAAAGGGAATGAAAGTAATGTGTGCATGTGTGTGTTAGTAATGTTTTAACAACATCAAATTAGCCCGAAGCCACAGTCAGCTTCAGAGCGGGAGCTTTGCTAAGTCTGAATGAAACCACACTGGAAAGGTCGGTTACATAAGGAAGGAATATTAAAGGAAATGCAACTTGAAAGACCCTCAACTTTTTTAACTATGGAGTTGTCACGTTTTCAGCATTTCCCCTCCAAGAAGACCACAAATAATTTGTTGAAATCTGTTAACAGCCAGAAGCAGACTGAGCTATCCTGGTGAGAATCAGCAAATGCCGTCACACTGATTCATCGTCCGCAAATGTTAGCCGACTGTTAGCAGCGGTCAGAGCCGTGATTTCAGCTCTGTTCGGGCTCTTTTGTGTGCAGCGTGTAGACAACAATAAGGAGACCGTTTACATGAGGTTGACATGTAATGCTGTTTTCAGCTGCAGCAGGTAGTTAGTTTCAGAGAAAAAGCTGCAAAAAAAACCCCAACAAAAAACGCTGTTCACTACATGCTCAGCAGCAAACAGCTGACACAGGTTGAGGCTAGCTGGGGAACACAGAGGAGCATTTAACTGCTAAAGAGCCAGATATTTCCCACAGGAGTTTCTGGAGACCAAAAACGATGCTAAAAGAGACTGAATACTAGTTTAAATTCATCAGGAAGCACAAACGCGACTCCAAATGCATGATCATGCTGCTGTGTGTCTGCTTAAAGTGTAAGTAAGCAGCCGTTGGCTAACACCCTCATACCTCCCCCTTCCCTCCCCAGGCTATGGGTGAGTGGCGTTACAAATATTTATCACCACACAGTAATGTCCAAGAGATGGACAAACACACACACACACAAAAGCTAAAACTTAATCTGTTACTACATCAGTCAGATAAATGAGGTGGAGTAAAAAGTATAAAGTCACAAAAAATGAAAATACTTGCGTACAGCATTAGAGTATATGTACACTACACATGTGAACGTACCTGTGTCAGCTCCTTCTCTCTGCACTGACTCTCCTCCTTCAGCGTCTGGTAGTCTTTCTTTGACTGCTCCACACTGTGCTCCAATCCTGACAGGAAACAGATCATCCACCATAACAACCACCTTCACACAAAGAGATCAAATGCAGTCGAGATGCATGTGATATGTTTACCTTGCATGGTCTTTGCTGTCTTCCTTCTCTCCTCCTCCCCTATCTCGAGCTGCTGTCTCTGAAATGGAGAAACATGGGCTTGACTACGAGCTAATCGCTTACATAGCAACATTCTTGCACCTTGAGCTAACCAGAGAAGAATGACCGGGGCCAGGAAACATGCGAGGTTCGAGGATAAACTTCTTCTCTTAATGAGGCCATTTTCACGATGCCCACGAGCAAAACACGTCACGGTGCAAAAATAAACAAATCTACAGTTACAGACTCGATCCCCGCAGACATGCACTTCATTACGGAAAAGTAAGGCTAGTTTACACATCGGCCTCATGTTTAAACATTACTAACATTTCAAGAGCCAAAACAATTAAAAAAGTCAATTACAGTCTTCTGAAGTTTGCACCTGATTCAGCTGCACGTTGCTGGAAAATGTGCATAAAGTGTCATGGTCTGGTTTTGTCACTTCCTGTTTTATGTCGAAGGTTCACCTTAAGTCTCATCTTTTGCTTCACTGACTGTTAGATTTGTGTCACCTGTGTCTCATTAGTTGTTCCTCCCTGTGTATTTAAGTCCGTGTTTGCCCTCTCAGTCTTGGTCAGGTCGTTGTCTCTGTTTCCCTGTGTCAAGCCTGTAAGTAAGTGTGATTACTCTCCAGTGTAGATGGATTTTTTTTTTTTTTGTTAACTTCTGGGGACGTTCTACTTTTTGTTAGATTAGCCTGCCTACCTGTTTTTTCATTATTTTAGTTAATAAATCCGTTAGATTGCACCAGGCCTCCCTCATGTCTGCATTTGGGTTCAATCCCTGTCCACCTAAGACCCCAACCTTGACTGAAAGCTTCTGTTCACATGCAGCTTCAGGGTTTTTAGATGTCATGTATGAGACCATTTAGTGCATATTTAAGTCAGCTTTTACAAGATTCTCCCTTTAAAACGAGTCAGCAGGAAACATTAAGATTCTTTACAGCCAACTCATGGAGCCGGTGTTAGCTTCATTAGCTCGCTAGCTACAGCTCTGATTAAACAGGCACTTGTCAATGATCACTTCTGTGAAATCAAGCACCCACTGATTCTAAGAACTACAAAGACCTTCGATAAGTCTTCCACCATTAATGTGTGTATCCACACGATTTTTGGAAATGTCAGAAAATAACTGGTTTTAAAAAATGGTTTGTAAAGTGTTACAAGAAATGACAGGATGTAAGGTCCCTGAAGTTGTTTCATCTTCATAGTTTCTCTGAACAAAATGTGACGGGAAGCGACACACATCTTGTCAATATACTGTTATTAGCAAGTAAAAAGACAATTACAAGGAACTGAGGGACGGTAGGCTACTGACAAAGGACCAATGGCTACTGATCACTGAAGAAATCTTCTAAATGGAAAAACTGACTGGAACAGAGCTGCAAATAAATCCATCAGCAGGACGTATGAATGATGGAAAGACATGATTTTTGTTGTTGTTGTTGTTATGTGGTCTTCTTTTGTTGCTGTCATTGATTACTGTGCCAATAAAGATCTAAGTGGAAAAAACATTTGACAGGGGTCAGTACAGGGGGCAGGGCTTAGCAGACAGTCAGTTAAGACTTGTTGCTGTGTTGAAGTGTTTTAGGTACAACAGAGTAAGACTGCAGGTGCTTTTTCAGAAAGCTGCCATCACAGTTACTGTAGGTCACAAGGTCTGGTTTAAAAGCCCAAAATCCTGAACTTTAACAGATGGTTGAGGGCAGAAATGTGAGAGGTTCCATGTCTGAAAGGAGCTCTCTCTCGCTTCTCTTCTCTTTCCTGGTTATTTGTGATTATTATGTGCAGAGCTCCTTCCTTTCTTACCAGGCTGCCTAGCTGCTGTTCCAGAGAGCTCTTATCCTGCTGTACAGACTGAAGCTCTTTCTGTTTGCTCTCCACGTCGACGCTCAGCTCACTGATCTGTTGAGGACACACAGTATAGAACGCACGGTGTACACATGTACATCTGAGTAGAGCCATAAATTATGCATCATCGCAGTGGCTTCAACAAACCACACATAAAAAGGACACATGCTTGTTTATATTAGGGGCTAAAAGGAGGACTATAAACTGAAATTACGCCTATTCTTCGCAGTTCATTCAGTTTTACATGGTGCCATAAAGTATGTGATGATAATGAATAATCCATTTTACAAGCAGAGAGTATCATGCAGCTGCTGCCCGGGCGTAGCTGAACACAACTCCAGCGCTGGAAATTCTCTGATGCTCTCGACAAACCTTTTTCTCCTGAGACTGTGCCTGGGCCTTCAGGCTGCTGATCTGCTGCTGGGACAGAGACACGGCATCCTCCTTCTGCTGCGACGCCCGGAGCCTGAGCTGGAGGTCTGCCACCTCCCTCTCCAGCTCCATGATCCTGGAGCGCTCAGACACCGTGGCCACCTACAGCAGAACATGTAGAAAGGAGGCATGAAGACAAAGAGGAGACAGGAGAGGTGACAGACGACCGCAGCAGTGGAAACAGACCCGGGTTGTATAGTGTGAAGCAAATTTATTGGGCTCTATGTGTGGGATTTAAGCTTAAATAACTTGCAATTAGTAGAATTTTAATTACTGTAAAGTTAATTTAATATGCAAAATAATGTCAAAACACTGTATGCGAATGTTGTACGGCAGCAACTAACAATTATTTTCATTATAGATTATTTTTAATCAATTGTTTTGCCTATAAAATATCAGAAACTAGTGAAAAATGGCTGTCAAATGTTTTTGTTTTGTTTAGCTAACTTCAAAACCAAAAGATATTTAATTTGCAAATTTATTAAAAAGAGAAAAGCCGAAAATTGTCAATTAATGAAGCTGCAACTAGTTTGGCATTTTAGCTTGATAAATGACTCAAAAGAGCTATTCAATACCAAAATCAATGACTAGACTGTTTCAGCCCTAAAAATTGACATTAACTACTTTACTCATTTTATTTTCTCATACATCTCTTTCATATTCAAATCTTACCTTATATATGAGTAATTTTACATTTACCAACAGTTATTAATTTTATTCCCTGTTATCCCACAGAACTCAGTCAAAATTAGATCGCTAACATTTAAGAGAACACACTCCAAAAAAGAAGTTCCTGTGCTTGATCCTTCACAACGTGACAAAGAATTGAAGTTTTTGTTTGTCAAACAAGAGTCACTGCTAAAGTTTGTTCAAGTAAATGAAAAGAGTCTCCTTCTCTTTACTAGGATAAAACTATTTATCTAAGACTCAGCAACATTTCAGTATAATACAATAAACAACACATTAAAGGAGCATGACTGTATCTACACAGAAACTGGACAAGTAAAACTGACAAGAACAAACATTTCAACAGTTTTCTATTGAATAAAACCTTCAGTAACATCCTCAGTAAATTAATCAAGACTTATTGTGGCTGAATACAACTGACTCGTCAGGAGGACTGGAGCACCGTTTCAACCACCAACAGAGAATCTGGAAGTAGTGATTCACCCTCTTACTGCAGGAGACTTTGACTCATCAAACAGGTCAAAGCTTAGACCTTCTGGTTAAAGGGGAAAGGATGGTGTTGTACATTTTTCTTACTGTCAACAAATCCCATGAAAAGATCAAAATCAGCAATAACTGTATCTACTGACAATTATCTGTGTGTCACAGTCTGATATACGTTCTTTCTCTGTGCCATAGAGCTGCATGACAGTCCAGAAACTCTCAAAAACAGACCAGCGAGCCACACTGTTGGTTTGGAAGACATGTTCCATCATTCCTTCATCTCCTGCTGCAGTAAATACTCACTGGAGCACCAAGTGTGGATTAATCCACTACTGAAAATAGTCCCCAACAAATGCTCTTTTGCCCTTGTTTGAGTAACATTTGCTAAAAACTACAGAGACCAACAGTTTCACGTCCAGGCGGAACCAATGGGCCCTCACTGCACAGGGTAGGGAAGTTGGAAAGTATCAAAAGACGGGCTATAACATTGTTGGTTTTGGACTTTTCATGGGATTTGTGAAGAAGAAAAATGAAGGCCGACATTGTCAAAAGCACAGGCATTTCCAAACTCTGTCTTAAAAAAAAAAACTTTCATGCACACATGCATAACTTTGAGTATGACAGACCTGGTTATCAGAGAAGCTCAAGGCCAGTGAGACGTTAATGTGCCTACATATGTCAGCGCTGATCATGGACTGGGCCATGAAGGAAGAAACTTGTGATAAATCTGACAATTCGCATAACGTTTGCACGCTGTGTTTCCTTCAATACATTCTGTGCATCATGATTAAACCTGTTGGGGAAAAGCACATCACTCAGTCCTGCTGTGGGACTGGGACTGCCAGCATTACCCTAGTGTCCTCTAAATCCCTCTGGAGTTTTTCAGCTTTGGTCTTTTCAAAGAGCAGGCTCTGCTCAAGCTCCTTTATGTGGGCATGCTCCAGTCTGGTCTGCGTCTGTTAGTAAGAGAGAGCAGGAAGAGAAGAACAAACACCAATGCAACACTGACATGCCAGCTTTGTGCCACAAACAGAAAGAAGACAAGAAGGCCAGTAAGTCAGAAAGCACTGATGGTTTCCAGCATTTCAATCACATCAGTTGGTCGCTAACAAAGGAAGAGATTGTTATTTGCTCATTCTGCGAGGTAATTACTTCAATCATCTCTTTCTGACTCTCAGATACTTTTCTTCCTCTTCTATTGCCATTTGTTTGCTTGTATTTCAGTAGTTGAAGGAGACTAATTCAGGCAGTAATTCCTCTGAAGAGTGAAGAGGATGCAGACAAGAGAGGCAGATGAAAGCGTACAAGTAGATTGAAGGCGAGGCAAGACAAAAACAGATTTCAAGAACAGGCATGTGGATGAAAAGATGACAAGAGGATGGTAATTCAAAGAGCAGCAGAAGGGTGGAAAAATCTGAGAGGAAGGGCGAATGAATTAAGCATGAATGAATAAATAAAAGGAGGAGGAAGAAAGATGTGTCTGAACAAGAAAGCAAATGAATGATTAAAAGAGTGCAGGAAACCTTAGAAAGAATAATTGATTTAATCGCCAGCTCTTATTTTTAGAGAAAAATGCAATGCAATGTAATGAAAGTTAGCTTAGCACTTACTTAATGTGGTATTTAACAAAATATATCATACCTACCATCACCTAGTTTGTCAATAATTCACACATGAATTTCATAAAGAAAGCATCAGTCTGACAGGTGGGACATTTATAGCTTGAGTGAGAGAGAGAATATGTTTAATTAAGAACTGGTTTATATAACCACAAGTTACCTCCAGGTCTCCTTTGGTGATGCAGGCTTCTTCCACGCGAAACTGCAGATCCTCCACTTTTCTGTCAAACAGGAACAATAATAACATTTCCTCAAAGAGCATCTTTACAGGATATATTAGACACCCTTTTCAGACCTCTCACCCCTGACTTTAATGGTAACCATGAACAGCATCATGTGCAGGCCACAGGTGAAGTCAGACCACCCACCTCTTCTCCTCCTCCAGCTGGTTGAGCAGCTCCACCTTGTCTCGATCTGCTGCCTCCACCAGCGAACGCAGCTGATCCAACTTCGCTTCCATCTCCACTGCATACTACAACACGCAGGTGTAACAATAGTAGTGAAAACAGTAGTTATCATCGCCTCAGATACAGGATTTAAGGCGAAAATGGGGCAGAGGTCAAGGGTGCATGGTGCTGATGCTCTTTACCCCGCCAGCCACAAAAGAGGAGCTAACTGAGGGATTAATGTGCTGCACTTTCAAAAGGAGGAACTAACAAGAGACTGAAAGAGCTGCCTCTTGAACTTTCTCAGTCTTAAGCAACCACAAACAAGAGGGATGATGACTGTGTGCATGGGACAGCCCATCAGAACCAGTTTAAAATATTTCTAAATGTTTTTGCCTGTGTTCTTGTTTGACTGCAGATAACATCCATGTGTGCATATATCAGACCTGATCCCGTCCTTTCCTCAGCAGAGTCAGCTCCTGCTGCACCTCCCCGGCATGGCTGGTCGCCTTTGCCACCTCACATCTCTCCAGGTCTCGCTCTGCCAGCAGCTGCTCGATGTGCTGCTGCTTCTCCTTCAGAGCCTCCTGCAGCGCTGTGGTGCCGGAAATCTTACGAGCGTACCGAGCAGATGTCTCCGTCAGCTGGAGGAGATACGGTGAGAAATTTGGACATTTTGCAGGTTATCTGTTACTGTTTTTACATACTATCACAAATATTGTTTAAATTGTGTCAGAGGTCTGTGGGGGCAAAATATGAAACAACAGAATGAGGTTAAGGTGCCAAAAAAATAACTAAATCTGATTTAACATTGAGTCACACTATGGAGAAGCTACCAACAAAAATCATTCAATTCAAAACAAGATAATTTGCTTGGACACTGATTTGCAACCAACGCATTGAGGCCAAGGTGTGAAACCCTGTCTCCTTTTCTAAGCTACTAGTTTGTTTTTTCCTGATACATTTCAAGAAAAAGTTGCAGAAGCAGATGTTGTATCATTAAGAGCGGACTGGAAAACTCATTAAATGTTGTCACTGGGAGTTTTACAGGTGCGCTCGGCCTGAACATTTTATGACTTGACAAACATGTTTATTTAAAATATTTCCTTATCATGTTGATCAAAAATATAATTCAGGTAGTTTTGCGTTCTCTCTCTATAAAGATATATTTACTGTTGCAAATTAGTAGTTTATAAAGGTAAATTCTAGGAGACAGAACTGCAATGTGTCACGTAGTCTGTGATCAGTCATGAAGGGTCAGGCAAACTGATGGACAAAACTTTTGATTTAAGAACTTTTGGGGTAAAAAGAGAATCTACTGCAAATCACAGATTAACTAGAATAACGACCTCACTGTGGTATACCTCCACCAGCCAGTCAGGTTACATTTTTGGGCGAAATGGAAGTTATCGCTATATTGACTATTGTATGACTCCAATTAATAATATCCAGAGAGAAACATGCTGTCTTCATTTAGAGACTATTTTTGTTTTTAAGGTGGATGCTTCACACACATCTTCAACCCATCAGCACAGAAAATCTAAACAATCAGCACAGTTTCAAGGTGCACGGCCAAGATTAGAGTCACCAAGTCAGCGTCTGACCAAATGTGAAATATGGTCACAATCTGCCTTCTGTTGATGAGTTATGCTGAGTTATGCTGTTCAATAAAGGCCAGAAAAGTGTTTCTGCACAACATTATAATGTCACAGTGAAGTTAACCTTTGACCTTTTGGATATAAAATTCATCATTTTATCCTGTGAGACATTTGTGTGAAATTTTGTCCTAATTGGCATATGAATTCTTGAGTTATGCTGCGTGTGGTCACAGTGACCTTCGACCACCAAAATCTAATCAGTTCATTCTTGAATTTGAAGAAATTTGTGTCAAATTTGAAGAGACTCCCTCAAAACACATCCCAACAAAAACAACAAAACAGATGTGTTGCATGAGCAGCGAGCACACAGCCACATGGTGTTGGATGACAGCATAGCGTGACTCTTACCAGTCCTGCTCGGCTGGGTTTGCCACTGATCGAGGAGGTGGCGGAGCTGAGGGAGCTGATGGAGGAAGCACTCGGGCTCCTCTTCAGGCCAGACTTCCTCCGTGAGCTCTTGGCCTTGGTAGGTGTGGTGCAGGGGAAGCCAATGCGTGTCACCTTGTGGACCGGAGCAAACAGACCATACCTGGGCATGCACTGAAAGTATCTGACAGAAAAAGAGGTTGCACAAACTGAAACCTAAGCAAATCCACTGACAGCTGGTTTAGGAGCAGGTTCCTGTGTGACTGATGTTATTTAAACCGATATTATACACTCATCCTTTGTCAGTGGTCTTTACCTGGTCCCTGCTACAGCACCATCATTCTTGCCAAGTGGTTCATCTAGTTCCACTCCACACCAGTCTCCCTTGGCAAAGTCAGTTTCTCCCAGAAACCGCACCACTCCTGCCTTCGTACCACCAACCTACACACAACAAAAATTACAAAAATTATTCAGATTTGTTCTTTTTTCTCTATTTACAATTAATATCTTTGCTCTCTCCAAACAGTCCAATGCTCCAAATCTGTACAAGTATCAAAGAAACACAAACGAATGCATCCCCAAGTTTGCAGCCTAGAGAAGCATGATTACACAAAAACATGACAGTACATTAATGATTTGCTGCTCTAAAGCTGTTGTGGTGGGTTCAAACACTGTGGAGCTTCTCACCAGCACGCGGTCTCCCAGCCTCAGCTCCCTCTTGCTCTTCTTCATGGATTCTGTGTCTGACAGGTTGGACACCGACTCGCTGGACGTGAGCTTTCGGTTGAGTGCAGCACTCGTCTTTATGCCGATGCCCTGAGCTGAAAAGAGGAAACCTTTTTTTAGTATTCTGATTTGAGATCTAGCAATCAACACTGCCTTTGCTTCCCTGAGAAACATCCCAGCATACATGTTTTCCGTATTTTCACTGTTACCCGTTGAGGTAGTGCCAGCAGGCGCAGACTCGCTTGTTGCTGAGGCTCCAGGTGCTGGACTGCCCTGCCTCCCGTTTGCCTCCTTCTCTGGCAGCGCAGTCTTGGAAAGCTTTGAAGGCCGCGTGAATATCCCCTTCCCATCCTCACACTGGAAGTACCGGACCCCTGCCACAGACCCGTCGTTCTTCCCGATAGGCTCATCCAGCACAATGCCTGCCCACTGCCCCGGAGCGAACTGCGTGCCCCCAATGAACTGCACGTAGCCGGGCTTGTTACCATTGACCCAGACCCTGTCTCCGATCTGAAAGTCTGGACTTCCCTCCTGGGTTGGGGAGGTCACAGTGCCAGGGGACTTCTCAGGAGGAACTGGCTTTGGAGCACCTGCAATCACATTCATGCCTTATTAACCTCTATTCACTCCTTTTGACCATCACTTCTCTTTAACATCATACAAGTCGGTGGACGGATTTTGTAATCAGAAGCCTGCTGTGGTTTAGAACGGCTTTAATGATTCCTCAGAGCATGAAATCACCTTAGCTAATGTAAACTACATTATTCATCTAAATACTTGCTGAAATATATGATTTAGTAAGTGATTTCAATAATTTCTTACCAGAGGATGGAGATGTCTTTGATGGCGCCCCAGCTGGACGGACTATTTTACTGGGGGGTTTGAGCCCGCTGACCTTGCCTGGTGTACTCATGGCTCCTTGTTTGTCCATGGGTAGGTGGGACCTGGCCTGATCGAGGTGGGGGACGAGGCCTTCCCCACCACCCCTCAAAGTCCCAGTGAGATGGAGGAGAGCTGGAAAGCCAAAGAAAATGTGAATCAATTGAAATATAGAACATGTGATTGTTTCTGTCACTGGTTAGTAGTCGACTCTCAATTGTGATTGGGTCACCTTTCAGACAAGTGTCTGTGAGCTGATCTTCTTAAGGGCTGCAATTAGTGATTATTTTCATTATCGAGTAATCTGCTTATTATTTTCCTGATTAATCCATCAATAATTTGGTCTATAAAATGTCTGTAAATAGTGAAGAACGTCCATCACAGTGTCCAAAAGTTCAGACATCTGTTTTGTCTGACCTACAGTCCAAAACCCAAAGACATTCAGTTTACAAAGATACAAAACAGAGAGGCTGATACCAGAGAATTTAAAGCACCTTTGCTTTAAAAATAAACGATTAATCTATCAAAACAGCTGCTAATTCCTTTTCTGTCAACCAACAAATCGATAAATAAAAATCGACTTCAATAATAATAATAACTTGACACAGCACTTTTCAAAAGAAAGTCACAAAGTGCTTTACATGGTTGAATCAATCCTAAAACTTACTGGTAACCAGTGAGGAGAGCCTAAAACTGGGCTGTTTTTGATGAAGTCAAGCAGCTGTTTTGTATCAGCTGAAGGTGTGAGATAGTTTATGGTTTAAACCTGAGTGCAATGAGTCACAGTTATGTAACCGAGATGACACTGATTCAGTGTTGTAAAAGAATAAAATATGAAAACTTCCAATGCAAAGGAATGAGAACTTTTTACAGGCTCCACTACTACTCCACCCATAACTACAATAGTATCTCTGTGAGAGCTGCTGCGCCTGAGCGAGGCCTCCGAACATTGAACTCTGATACAATAACTCTCTCCAGACCGTCCTCAACACCTCCGCCTGTATGTCACAACCCACTGTTTATTACCAAGCTACTTGTTTCCACTCATGTAATAAATGCGAATCCAGCTGACCCTGAGTCATGTGCAAAGACTGTATTCTGGTGCCGTAAGAGACAAATGCCTTTGCCTTTATGAAATAAAAGGATGCTGATTTCCCACCTCAGACACTAAAGTAAGACATTCTCCGGACAATCAGCTGTTTTTTTCCAGCAGGTCTTGTAGGTGTTGGTCAGCAGCCTCACCACGCTAAACCAGATGACTCACTCTGAGTGCAACCACGTCAAGACAGACATTATGTTTCACAAAGTAAAGGCTATTTTCAACAGATCACGCTCTGCACGTAAGAGTACTACACCTATTTATCATCCAATAACATCCTCAGACCCATATTGAAAGCTTCAAAAAGGCAGCAGAACCAGAGATAACGTCTCTTTTAATCCTTGTCAAAACCTGGCACCTATATAAGATAAGATAAAACTTTATTTATCCCCAGCCGGAGAAATTTGGGCATTACAGCAGCATGTAGTAGCAGTTGAAATAAAACAGCAGCAGAGATTGAGAAATTTCAAAAAACGAAATACAAAATAAAAGTGGACTATATATATGTAAATATTATACAAGCAAAATGAAATTCTGACATATAAAAGAAAAAAAATGTAGAAAAATATATAGAAAATATGTATTTTTTCCAATAACTGTGGAAAAAAATGTATGCTGCCTTCAGAATAATAATAATAAATAGTGTTAACACTATTGCACAGAAGAATAAAATATACAAAACAGTAAAAAAAATGTAATATTGCACAAAATGTACAAATATATGTACAAATATTACCCACAACGCAGCCCGACTTAGCCTTCAGCAAAGACGAGGAGCAGGCTACAGAGGTCTGCTAGCTCACTTCCTTCGTCCACACCCCCAGATTCTTTTCATTTCTAAACTAGCAGTGTTCAGGCCCAGCAGACGCCGACTCAAGTGACACGTCATCAAGTTGTTCCTGAAGCCACAGAAGGTTTTATACAACTTTTCACATATGCCGTCGTACTCCCCAACCCTGACCACAGTTTGATATATGGAATTGTGAAGTTCTCCTCTCAGATAAGGCATAGGTGTGTGAACTTTGTCTATGCCCCGACAGCAGGTACTCTTTAAAACACTTACTTGTCTCTCCTAACACCACTGCATCAAATGAGAACAAAGTTAATCCTAACTAAGTCACAAACTAGTGCAAACAAACGTGATAAATTAAATTACATTTCACACAAGTAATATAAACAAGTAACAAAACATTCAAAACAAACAGGAACGTGTTCTCCAATGACTCTCCAGAGTTTTTCTATGATAGCAGTTCATCTTATCAATGATTCAAATGTAATGTTAATAACCCACAGCTAATTTCTGCCCCATGGTCTAGCACATTTTACCGGCCATGGTGTCTACAAGCTTGAGGAACCACCAGTGTTGTCGGGGCTGAACAGTAAAGTGTGGCTGAAAATGTATTTCCAGCCAATAAAATGATGTTTTATTTTGATTTGACTAGAGAAGATTGATTTAATGTCTATCTTTTATGCGCAAGTTATGTTTATGGCAACATAGAAGAAAGGGTGCATGCTTCAGGCTCATCCCATGCCATGGCAGGTAACAGGAGAAGCCTTGTTTGCCGATGACATTACCTCAACGCTGCTCCCCCCGCCCAACCGGTGCTGCCAGACCAAAACAACAAGCACACCTCGAGCTGTCAAATCTCATCCTGCGGCGCCACAGTCGCTGGTTGCATCTCAGACCACCACTTGTTTGGCTTTAGCCTCAAACAGTCTGTTGAGCTCTAAATATATCAACCATAAATTTGTTAAGTATTTTTGTTGCGCTACGCGACAAACAGATGAGACTGGCCCGTGGCGTTTGTGTCTGGGCTGGGCTCCTTCTTGCTGCATCTCCGGTGCTAAGAACTTGGGTGTAAACCGCCACTACACTTTCTCAGCATTCTACACATTAAATTACACAATGCCAGCTTAACTTGATCAAACATATTGCTGACCAGTGCTTCAACTTGTTCCATGATGTCATGTTTTGTGTCCTGATAGCCAGAGCCTCAGCCCTGCTGGAATGCGCTCCAACTGCCAAAGCTAGCTTAGCTTCAGGTTAGCAAGAAAGCATAAACTGGGGCTAACGTAAGACAACTAACGCCCTGCTAACATGATATTAGAGTAAAATAAAAGCAGACGGGTGTGGAGAGAGTTGTAGTTGGGAGCTTACTTGGTCTCTTTTGGTGAACTGGGTCTCAGTTAGGGATGCCGTGCGTAGGTGCGGCGTACCTGACACCGTTACATGTTTGTCCAGCGGCTCCTCTTTCCCGGCCCAACCCCAGCCTCGCGCAGGATGACGTCACCTTGGGAGCTAATGTTGCCTTCACAGGACCAAACGCAAGCTCGTACACCCGAGACACATCGTGGTAAAACACGATTTCACCAGTGGGAAATTGCCACAAACACAAGGGAAATGAGCACAGTAGTAATAATTGTAGTTGGTTGTCCTAATGCTTAATTTATTCGTTGAAAACAAAATGTGACAGCATACAAAGACTGTGAGTTGAAATGCGCAAAATATGTGCACACAGGATGACAGGAAATAATAGTAAAATACATTGCTTTTACAGTATTGGTAGAAATTACCTGCTTGCTCACTACCTTCCTAGACTCAGGTATCACACAAAAATTCAGACACTTTGCAGTGGACGTATGGTTTGGGAGCTGATTGACAGTTTACTAGCAGCACTGCAGTAATCTAAACTCCCTACTGCCATTGAGGTGATTTGTACAGTAAACATTATTTGATTCCTACAGTAAATATTATTCGACTGAGTGGCAGAGAATCAGTGCTTGCTGTTCGCAGTGGATGTGATTCACAATTCAAAGTATTACAAGAACTACCTTATGGAAAAGAGTTGAAATATATCATTTGTATGAGTTACTTTCACAAGCATTTGCAGCTCGGATTTGACCAGCTCACCTTGCAACTAAAGATGATTTCATTGTTAATGGCTAATAATTACTGACTGCATCCACACTCAAGGATTATACCTATACAAGTGCACAGCATTAAGGTGCTAATTATTGTTTCAGGTGCGTAATTTCATTGTTCACAATCACAGCAAATTTCTATTATTTCATATTATTGTTAAATCTAGGATAATATGAATTGTATCAATAGCCCAGTATTATTCATTCAAGTTACAAGTTCAAATTTAGAGTATCCCCGTAATGTTAGGAGGAAACACATCATGACCTGCTTTCTACCCTTTATATCCTACCATCAACGGTGGAAATGTCATTTGCAGATGAACCTTCCTGTTCTCTGTCGTTGCTCCTTCTCAGCAGTTTATTCAGGAGCTTGTTGAAGGTGCCACTGAATGCAGGGCTCGAGAAATAATACACAACAGGGTTGAGGACGCTGTTGAAGTAGGTGAAACACACTGAGGTGTAGAATGCCAGGTTGGCCTCTTCAAAGTATTTGCATTCATTATACCACACCTTTAGGATCCACACAGCTATGCGTGATATAGTGCTTGGAAAGAAGCAGGTAATAAAGATCAAAGCCACAGCCAAGACAAACTGAACGGCCCGTTTGATTTTCCCCTTTTTGTCAATAGTCCTGCTTTTCAGCTGCCATGTAATTCTGATGGTGCAGAAAGCCACGATTACAGTGGGCAAGAAAAACTGGATGATATAGAAAGCATTGTGCCAGGTGGAGAGGGGGCTGAAGCCCATGCAGATGTTGAAACTCTCACACTGCGTACGATTGCTGTTGTAGAAGAAGTGCTTTTCAGCAAGAAGATACCCGGTAGCAAAAAAACATCAGACCCCAGAGGCCGAGGGAGACCCACAGGGAGTAGCCCAGACCCATTCGGTTGATCCGGTTCATTGGGTGGACGATCTTAAAGTAACGGTCAACAGCCACGGCCGTGAGGAAGAATATGCCCGCTGCACGGTTGGCTGCCAGCAGGAAGAGCAGGATACGACACAGGGCGTCACCGTGGAGCCAGTTTTTTCCACGTCTGTAGTAGTCGGCCCTGAAAGGTAGGCAGAACAGTACAATGGAGTCCGCAACAGCCAGGTGAGTCAGGTACACAGAGTTGGGCTTCCATGTGTCCATGTGAAAGATGAACATCCACAGGGCAACAAAGTTCCCCATCAGCCCAAACATGAACTCCAAGATGAGTATTGGAGGCAAAACCTGGTCCAGGATGGGAGACTCGAAGGCGCAGCACTCATCTGAGTGAGAGAGATTCATCGTTTGAACAGGCAGTGAAGCACAACACCAACCTGCTGCTTGATACAGTGTCAACACAGATATGCTGCAACAGGTGACTCGTCTTCGGTAGGCGATCATATTTGTGCTCATGCAAACGATTCTCAGACAAACATGCAAACTCATAAGCGGAGGTAACATCTGTGCACTGTGTGTTATCTTTGGGGAAGCGGTATTGACCAGGAGGAACATGGAAACAACTGTAAATGTTATCTGTCAGGGGAGTGTGTCCTCATTATAAAACTATTATGCAGGGGAATAAGTTCACTCATGGGGATTGAGTGAGAAATCTAAAAAACAAGTAGCCTGCGGCCCTTTAACTCAAGGTAAAGCAGGTGACTACATGGGGAATGGCAACAGGAAGCCTGAAAAAGAAATCTGTTTTAATGGTTCTGACACAAACCCTTAGCAAAAAAAGGGAAACAAACTTGGAAAGAAGACGTGAGTGTTCAGACGAGTGGGAGACTGAAATTTATTAGCCTACAGTTTGCTTGAGTGAAGAACATTTGGGAGGGATTCACGTCATACCATACCTTTGGCAAACAAGAGAAAGCAGCTATTAACTAAAAAATTGCCAAGTGAGTGGCCAAGTCCGCAGCTTTTTATGAACAGTAAATAAAATAGGTATAAAATGACTTAATGTGTACATTTGGCCAGGTTGTCGCTGTTACAGGTCACATCCTTTTCAGTAAAAGTGCATATTTGGTCTTCACTTCTTGACTTCACCCAGATCATCGATGCTGTCATCATCCACCTGCAACAGAGAGACAGAGACTGAACTCAATAACAACTGAACTGCGACGCTTTAACATTTCACAGGTTCCACATTAACAAACCCGATTCCAAAAAGTTTGGACGCTGTGAAAAACAAAAAGAATGTGATAATTTGCTAATCCTTTTTTAACATTGTACTAAACTGAAAACGGCACAAAGCTGCTCATCAGCTTCAAACAAGTCGGGATAGGAGCAACAAAAGATATTGCACATGGGAAATATTAACATTTTACATGAGTAAATGTCAGTTTGTGTGTGTGTGGTCTACTGGGAGCAGTGTTCATCAAGTGTGACAGCAGCAGGAAGGAAGGACCTGTGCCATCTCTCCTTCACACAGGGGGTGAAGGTAAACAGCCTCATGGGTAACAAGGATATTACTACATGGGCTCAGGGACACTTCATAAATCTGTTGCCAGGAACCAGAGCTCGTTTGCAAATGACTGCATTTTGTTTTTATTTACATTCACAAAGAGTCACAAGTTTTTTGGGATCGTGTATTTATGCATAAGTCTGGAGATGTTCGATATTTTTCTTCCTGTTAACAAATCCCATGAAAAGATCAAAACCAACAGTGAATGAATCTACTAACAAGTACTATGTGTGTGTGTGTGTGTATCACAGTCTGATATATCTCCTTCCTCTGTGCCATAGAGCTCAACTGTTGTGCTAAAACTACTAAAAACACACCAGTGAGCCTCACTGTCGCTCTGGCTGACATGTTCCTTCATCACCATGAACACACACTGTAGTTTATTCTGACTTAGTTCTACACACACTGTCCTTCTGCCACAAACACTCACCACAGCACCAAAATGTGGATTATTCCAACAACGAAAATAGTCCCCAACAAATACACAATTTATTCCTGTCTATTAATACGCCACATAACATCCAAATACCTGCCAATTCATTTAATAGTCAACAACTAATCAATTAATCTTTGCAGCAACATATTGGTGCTGTACATGTATCTATCTCACTTAACGTCTTCCAGCTGGTGTGCAGTTGTGTATTATCGCAAGTCTGCTCACTTCCTCTCCTCACACCTACCATCTTACAGTTTTTTAGCATTGCTGTGTTCAAAGATACAACCAGGATCCAACTCAGTGCAAAAATAAGCATTTAAAAACCAGCACTGCCTCATCCAGTTAAAATAAAGTTCAGCGAAAAGGAGAAACGAGCAAATGGACGAATGAAGAGAAATAACTGTGTTTGAACCATTTAAAGACAAGTTTCTACAGATTCAGACAGCTCACCTCAGGCCACTTCTCTTGTATGACGTCGATTATGTCATCTGTAAAATCTCCCTGAATGATTATTTCATCCTCTCCTGTAACTGAGGCACCACAAGAGAATTTCTGGGCAAAGAATCGCTGAGCCTCTTTAAGTTCGATGTCTGCAAGAGTCAAGAAAATTCATGTTGAAAACAAAACATTAAGACAAAGAGAAGTGAGCAACGTTGAGAATAATAAAAGAGAATTCTTACCAAATGTTGCCAGGCCACACACCCGCGTGACATATTTTTTCTTGGCTCTTGGGATTTTTGCTATCGTGACTTTCTGAGGCACAGTCTTCTTTTTCTGTCTTATCTGGCCTCTTCCACCTGAAAAAGGTAAAACGAAATAAAGTCCTTCAACCTGTGATGTCACTGCAATCAACAACTAGAGATGAGTTTCACCAACAAGATGAACCAACATAGCGACATCTTTACATACAGACAGCAGTAAGCAGTTATTTTACTTTACTACTACGTTTTTCAGCAACAGCCAATCAATGTATTTATTTTCAGTGATTACGTTGCTATTTATTATGCTTTGGTGCTGGATCACACTGTCGTCACACGCACAAGAGATTCAGAGGAAACAATGCAGCACGTAATTCAACATGACTGTTTTATCTCAATGACATGATAACATAACATGTGCGACTGACATTAACTAACAACTAACTGAGCAACACTAAACCTAAAAAATTCAAAACTAAATATAAATAAAAACGAATGAAAAAACACATAACTATCATAACTCTGATAATAAGTCTAACAAAACTAAAACCATACCTCTCTTCTGTTTCTTTTTCTCTTCGTCCTCACCAGCAGGGGGAGCTTCTCCAGTGCCGGGTTCCTGCTTGGGTGCATTCGCTGCCGGGCCAGTAGGACAGAAGGAAAACAGGAAAACATTAAAACCAATTGGGCAACAAAATAATCAGCTTATTGGATGACTACTATACGTTCACACCTTCATCTTTTAAGTAACAGGATGGCCTAGCTGCTGACCAGTGTGTCCCTAACAGTTTTTTTTTCTCCTTGACGAGTGACAATTACCTTTAGACCTCTTAATGATACATCGTACTGGACGCTCTAGTATCAGTAGTATTAAAATCCGAAGACTCTGCTCGCAAAACTACACAGCCGCAAATTCGTGTGGCATATTTGCTACTTAAATTCTCTTGTTTTGAAACAAACTTTTTCATAGCTTTACGGCTTTCGTTGAGATTCCAGCATACACATACAACTTTTTGGGTATATTAATATTAATAATATCTACTATGCTCTGATGAAGCAGTCAAAGTCCAACTAAATCACTGTAGGTAAGCAAACAATACAAAGTTCTAACAAGTTGAAAGCACACCGTCTTCACTCATTCACTCAAAAATAAATAGCACAATATGTATAAAGCTCTTAAACACAATTGATCTGCATTGAAATGCTCAATGCAAAATTTCCAAAGATACCAAATGTGGGGTTGAATTTTGGGGAAATGTGTATAAGCTCAGGGCAGCTACTGTAGGAAATTCTATTTAATGGAGCAAAGCAACCCTAAACATTTTGTGGTTTATATTCACATGCAGTGGTTTCAATGCAGAGTAGGAACAAGGTGATACAGAGAAAAGATACAGTATGATACTGTATAAAAATTTGGAATAAGATTATTTTTCCTACTGATGGGAGGATGAGAAAAGCTGTGTGTAAAACACATTTTGGGTACATAAGCAAAATTTTAACACCAAAAACAATTGTGACAAGAAAAACATCAGTGGATGTGACACCCTAATGAGCAGAGGCTTTGGTAGTTAATTTCACTTCCATCAGAAATTCATGTCATTTGAATGTAGCGCAGATTTTAAACCAGGAAGACACAAACATAAGCTGTGGCACAACATTACCACAACCAGAAAGCCACACTGTTGATCTTCATACAACAATGATATCAATTATATAAATATATACTGTCCAGCTCTATTCTTAGGTCACAAATGTAGCACAGCACATAGAAGCTGGGAAATAGTGAGGAAAAATGTCACTGGCTAAATTCTTTATTGGCACTCACCCACAGTCATCCTGGCAAAAACATCTGGAAAGTTCTTCTCAAGCCAGTGCCTACATTTGGCTGGCTCAGGCATGTACTCACAATACTGCAGACACAACAGTGAAGATTCAGTTCTACCTTGATCAACACCTTAAATATCTCAATCAGCATATTTGTGAGAGTCACACAACAGAATATCCTTTTTTTTTTTTATTATTGATTAAACTCACCTCGGTAGGCAGAGAACACACTGCAGAGGAAAGAAAGAAAATCACATCGTCACACTTTGAAAAGGCACCAAAATTAAACTTGTAAAGATGCCAAACTGAGTAAAATGTTATACGCTGTACCTCCACAGTAAAGAACTTTCAGTGGGTACTTTGAATCAGGGTCAAATGTCCCTTGCTCTGATCTGGTCTCTGAAGAACCAGATTCCATCTCAGTAGTAGCCATCACAAATGGTCTAGACAAAGGACAGACACATGGATAAAGATTAAATGCACAGTTGGTGTAAATGATCCCTTTAAAATACAGTCAGGATAAAAGCATGAGGTTAAGACCTCACATCCAAACCTACAGGCCAGTAATGCAATGTCTTCAGCTGTTATCAGACTAGTGTGGACATGAGTGAACAAGGCTCCTGCCAATATTTCATCATGCTAGCCTGGCCGGCCAACACATATCCTTTTACTGTGAGCACAGATCACATGAGCAGCAGCTAGCTAACATCATGACACATACTTATGTGAACTAAAACGGTTCACAAGTCAGTGTCCCACGGGAGCTATTTTAATGCACTAACTGCAGAGACCAATTAATAGTTACCTTCTTAGCAACGAAGAAGTCAGCAGAACTAGCTTTAGCTGGCTAACACATGGGGCTGTTTAACAGTGGGTGCGTTGTTTAACAGACCGTTTAGCTACAATACGTGTTGTAATGTCTATGATTTATACATCACGTTTGCCGTGCACACTATCGCCATGGAGACAAAGTGTACCTTGCTGCGAAAACACCCCTGAATTTTGTTCAGTTGTTTCATTCATCAGGTAACGTTGACTCACCCAGCTGTCACCGTCAGCATCTCAGTTTAATGGGCTTTAGCTTAGCAAGCTAAATGAGCTAGCTAACAGGCTGTGCTGTTGAATAACTGAATAAAGATAGAAGAAATGTCGAGTTACGTACCCCGCAAAATATACTCTTAAAACTGCTGTCTGATCAGTAAAGCCGCTCGCATTATTAATGTTAGTTGGACTTCTAGAAAATCATTCTTACTGAATAACGTTTAGTTGGCGTACTTCGAGCACGCCTAGCAGTACCGCTTCTTGTTTTAGTTGTTGTGGCTGATACGCAGTGCTGATGTACAATAGCGCCCCCTGGTGCTCGGAGGACGAACACACAACTGATGTCCGTACATTAAGTACATGCATGAACTCAACTACTTTATTTGACAGTGTGAGTACAGATGTCTAATTCATGATGTAAGTCAATCAAATAAAATGAAAAATATTTCAAATAAAACTCCAATAATATCACAAATTTAACGACTCCAGAGCTGGAACGATTAGTCAATCAATGAAAAAATAATCAGCAGGTCTGCAGACAAGCACGTCATCATTTAGTATCATTTTTCATTCATAAGTGCCAAATACTACCTAGTAATGTCATCCGAATTGCTTAATCAAGACAAAGGCTAAAGATAAATTTAAAAAAATTAAACTGAATATGACATTAGCTGTAGCTGGTAAAAGTACAAATTTCAGCTACGTGATATTCCGCTGGGTAGATTAATCAATATCAACATTTCATAATTTATTATTTTATTTATATTTTGTATTAACAACCTGTATCTGCAAAATAACTATTAACTATACCTGTGAAATAAATTTACTTTAATAACATGTACAGGAAATTATTCTCCAATATGCAGTGGAGTAGAAGCATAAAGTATTATAAAATGGAAATACCCAAGGCAGTGCAAATAAGCGTCAGACAGAGCAGAACATACTGTACCATTAACACTTGGGAGGGTAAGAGATGGATAACACCTTTCACTCTGCAAGTGTTTATAACAGAAAATCACATCTAAACATTCCTGCATTCATATGGTTCAGTTTAATCATATGAATGTAATAAGATTTGAGTTTTAAAGATGCCTGAAATATTGAAATTATTTTTCAGTTTTACTTCCCAAGATTTCTGTTGTTATAGACACCCAAATACATTATCGTTTTTTTAAAAAGCCTGTTGTGCGCTTCGGTACTCTGAAGTTTATTTTGAAAGTCAGCAGACTTGACGGCATCTTGTATCGTTCCTAGGCTGAGAATTTCAGGGTTAAGTCAAGCGGAAACTTACGGAAGTAAGAAATTAACTAGGCTCATTTTGAATTCTCCAAAACGACGTTCATATATATATATATATATATATATATATATATATATATATATATATATATATATATATAACCAAGAAGCTATAGTAAAATTAATCATACTCTGATTTATATCATTTTACTTTATGAATCCAGCTAAAATATAAAAAGTAAAAAGAGCTGCGGAATGTGCGTTTACATGACGTCATTGTCCCATCCCCGTTTTCCCAGCTCACCTATTTACGCTCAAAAATTAAACTCTCCCAGAGGCTACCGTTAGCTAGTTTAGCTATTAAAGTTTTCTTGAGACATTTTTATATTCAGCTATTAATATTGGATTAGTTTTGTTCGGCGAGTTGTTAAATTGCATACGCGCTCAAATTGTTTAGCATATTTTGCTGACTGTTAGTTAACATTAGAGTTACTTTTAGTGATGGTGAGTTAACATTAGCCATTCTAACTTAAGTTAGGTAACTGGAATGCCCCTCAGGAGATGCCCACAACGAGCTCAATACAACAACAATGCAGGTAACATAACGCAGGGGGCTGCTGGAGAGGAACCACGAAGGAATTTGGGTTGGGTGCAATCCTAGTGGGTGACTGGTGTGATTTTGTGATGAACGAATGGACAAGACTGCCCCCCTCAAATGGAAGAACCTCAGCCTGTTTCCCCTGGTCAGATGGTAAACATTCACATCATCATTTTCTTTACCAACAACAATCTCAGTAAATTCCGTTGTTTGGCATGTATAAGTCAAAGTTTTAACCATCCAACATTCACTTTAACTTATTTTCAGATGCTTCAGCTGAGCTCTGGCACAGCACTCCGGTTAAAATAGTGACATTTTAGTTCACTTATAAATACCAAAAGCAGTGTGTTTATGTAGTCTGATGTGTGTGTGTGTGTGTATGACACTTTTCAGAAAAATAGTGGTGCTTCACTGGATGCCAGCCAACCCTCTGATCTAACCACCTTTAAGATGGACAGCAGAGCAAAACAGTGGGCCAAAAGTTCACCTCCCAACCCAGCAGACACCCTCTACCCCCGCGGCTCGCGGGACTCCGCAGTGAGTTCAGATTTTCATGGTTTATAATGTATCTTGTGCATTGCCCTACACTTTGAGTTAATTTGTGATGGTCTTAAGGATGAGGTCATGTGCAGGCTACAAGCTCCACCATATCTGACACCTGAGGGTTAAAAAAGAGCAATCCCTTAAAAAACTGCTTTTAGGTAGTATTAGGCTCATTTTTTACAGTCTGTGCAGCCTCATATGCTTGTAGATTTGAAACACTGAGTCAATTAATGGATTAGTTGATCGACAGAAGATAAATCATCAAATATTTTGATAATTGATCAGTTGTTTCAGTCATTCTTCAAGCTAAAAATTAAAAACATTAGCTAGTTCCAGCTTCTTAAATGTGAGTATCTGAATATGTCAGTGTAGGCCTTGGCTTGACAAGCATCTTCCACAATTTTCTTTAAGACAAACAGTGATTATTTTTCCTGTTACAATACTGGGCTCTGCTTGTTTTCTGTATCAATTAAGCCGCTGATTATTTTCCACATTAATTATTTGATCTATAAAATGTTGCAGGGGGCTCCAGTAGCTCATCAGCCCTGCACTAAGGCTGAGTCCTTACTGCAGCAGCCCGAGGCCCTTTGCTGCATGATATCCCCTCTCCACCTTCCGTCTCTATCTGCTGCTGTCGCAGTCTGAATAAATAAAGCAGAAATGCCAAAAATAATCTTTATAAAATTAAAAAAATCACATTGTTATTTCCTGAAGCCTGGTGACATCTTCAGATTGCTTGCTCTGTCCATACAACACATAACCTAAAAACAAAACAAAAAAAAAAAGTTACTGTCTCTTCAAGACAAAGAAAAGCATTAAATCCTCCCAGCTGTTTCAGATAATGTCTCGGTCAATCCACAAATTAGTTAATTAATTGTTTCATGTCAGTAAAATTGTGTTGCACAAAAATATCACCTGCTAAACATGTAAAAAATGTCTGGCAGGAGTGCATTTTTAAGGAGGCTTCACTTTGACTTTAATTAAGAAGAGTTAACAGTATTTAACTGTTTGTTCTGTTATTTCTAGCTGCCAGAATATGAAAATGATCAGATAGTAGCGGTGTGGAAATGGTAATTGAGTAACTGTAAGTTTGAGTCAACTTTGTGTTGAGTGCTACAACATAATCTGATATATAGAGTATGATTAAATTGTTTTGATCAAGTGATATAAAATGTTCTTGCTTATGTTGCTAATTAAGAAAATGATGAGATTTTTGGCATTTTGCTTAGAAAATTAAGTTCACTTCCTGATTCAAAATTGCTGTTGATACATTTTCTGTCAATCAGTTAATTGACTCATGGTTTCAGCTCTATTAGTATTACTGTGAATAAGGTAAGTTATGGCGACGTGTGTCTCTCTTTGTGTTTTGCCAAAGTTCCCTGTGAATGACCTCAGCGGCTCCACCATCCAGAGGCAGAGGAGGGAGCTCCAGCTGCTGATGGCTGAGCTGAAGGACCAGGACAGGGAGCTGAACACCATGGTTGCCTCCCATCAAAAGCAGCTTCACGCCTGGGAACAAGACCGCCAGAGGGTGCTCACCTTGGAGCAGAGGTGTGCCCGTTTGGAGGGTGAGGACACAGAAACCACAGGGATATAGATTCAATCTGACTTCCGTGTTATAGCTTCAAAACTGCAAAATAATGCTGGATAGATGTTATTCTGCTCATGTTTGTCTGCTGTAGGGCTGCAACTAACAATTATTTTCATTAGGAATTAATCTGCTGATTATTTTCTTGATTAATCAGTTGTTTTGTTTTTAAACTTAGGAAAAAGTTTACAAAATCAGGAAAATTTCCCAGAGCCTGTAACAGCATTATCAAATTCTTTGCTTTATCTGACCAACAGTTCAAAAAGGAAAGTTGGTTATAGTCTGGTCTGTCCATAAATCAGCTACAAATTGATTCTGTAGTCCAGGACTTGTTAATAACGTCGCCTCACGTCGTAAAGCCTGCACGTCAGGGAGGAAGAGCTGAGTTCCATGCTCAAACTCAAGGTACGTTAACAGACTATACATCTCTGTAACCTCCATGAATATATGGTTGCTTTGTGTCTCTGTCAGGTGCTGATGAGGATTAGCATGAAGTTAAAGGATAACTTTCGTTTTTTACAACTTTATTTGTAGCATTAAATACGACCATTTAGACACCCAGACAACTTTGGTGGCATTTGGAGTCGTTTTGAAGAAATTAGCCCCAGTGTAGCGGCACGTATATCCGTATAGTGCGAGTAATCGGGGCATCCGTGCGTAGCCTCTATAAACGAATAATCTGCGGCGAAACTCGTTCATATTCCAATATTTTGTATTCCCCTCTGAGCCCGTGGTGGCATGTTATCAATATACAGCGTCTCGAGGAAACTACCTCAGACGCGGATGATGTCATTTTCGAGCGACGCACGCTGTGAGCAACCAGCAACAACACGGCTAACTCTGCGGCCGTCGGCTAGTTTAGCTGTAGTTTGCGACTGTTATTTTTCACAAAATTGATGAATATTTTTCCGACTCTGAGGTGGTAGACGATGACTTTGTTTACGATGGACGTCCTTACCGTTTTGAGCCGGAGTACACGGACGAGGAGCTCTTTGAAAGGAGGACGCGGAGGCAGAGAGAGGAACAGCTGGCCAAACAACAAACACACTCCGAGCAACAGAGGCATTCCTCCTCTGTTGTCATCGATGAACATTGTCCACAAGAACACCACCAGTTACCGTCTAGTCGTGGACGCGCAGCCGACTCCAAATGCCACCAAAGTTGTCTGGGTGTCTAAATGGTCATATTTAATGCTACAAATAAAGTCCAGGTTGTAAAAAACGAAAGTTATCCTTTAACTCCCAGGGTGCCAAAGTAAATGACCTGATGTTATCACACCTAACTGTAAATTCCTGAGAACAGGACATCATCAAGTTTTATTGCAGACAACTGTTTTTCTGTTGCCATCTGTTAAACCAGTTCTGCTAAGACCAAAGGCATGTCAGACTATAAGAATGGGGTGAAAACATCTGATCAGTGAGCACAACTCTGAACTGCTTACTGCCGTGTGGTTCTGTGGCTGTGTCTCCTCTCCATAGAGATTAAACACTTTGTGCACATTACTTGCTTTCCTGAGTGGTTTGTTTGGCTCTCTATAGGCAGACCGGGAAATTTTTCCACAACAAGCTCGTCAAAAGAGGCAAGAGAATCTGGTGACTGACGTGGGATTGCATGTTTGTCAATCCCAAGTAAATGCTTATGTATGGCGCTCTTCTGGGTCCCCACAGCCAGTAGATAGGGTTGATGCCTCTCTGTGATGCTGTCCAGATGCCCCTCAACACTGGTCCCAGTCTGTGACAAGAAAACTTGATTAGTCTTGCTATTAAAATTAATCAGTTGCAGTTTAGGACCCCATCATCACCACCAGAATCACTTACTGCCACAAAATGCTGCCACTAATTACTTTCAACCACTGGATACAACTACAAATTAAAAAAATCATCATAATAAATAGCAATAATAATAATCATAATAATAATGTGAGCAGACAGTCCAGCGCTGTTCTTTACTTTTCTTGTCTTTTTTGCTGGGGACATGTCATTCTCCAGCCACACGTCAAGTGTTTTGTCCTCCCCAAACAAATGAAAAGCAATGTCCGCAAAATGCTCCATATTTGGCCTCTCTAATCAGCTGCCAATTTGTTATTGAGCTTGGTACATTAAGGGATTGCCCCTTTAGTCTCTGACTGGTAGGAATTCCTGAGCAGCCGCTCTTCTATCCACAATAAACACCGCTCCATTTGAGCCATTTACAAATCATAATTGACTATTTACGACTGAGGTCTCCATAAAATATATATATATATATATATATATATATATACATATGGAATCCATCACTTATTGGACACGTTACATAGTTCAAATGCGTATTTTCACGTTAAAGTTTTTTTTTTCCGTTTTACACTTTTCGACCGCATATTTTGAACCTTGCCTGACAAGAATAAACCTCTGACAGGAATCTCTGGTGGCTTTCTGGGGCTTTAACCACCGTGTGGCGGTAACGTTATGATATTACATACAGAACGCTGCCTGAATTGTGAGCTAACGTCGGCTAAAGGATGCTAACGTTAGGTTCCGCCCTCATAACCGAACCTTCTTTCCAGCTCTGTCTGTCACATGGTTCACTATGAACCGTCACAAAGGCAAATACTTCAACGTACAACTCTACTTTTGTGTCTGAATGTTGCCTTTTGTTCAAGAATATCTACCTTTGCGGGTGCCATGTCGGACTGTCAGAAAACAGCTTGGGCGGAAGTGCGCTGCGCCTTCTTCCTGTTGGGTTAAAACGGAGCGGCTTTGACTTGCTGCCCCCTACAGGCTGTATGTGATAGAAAAGCAAATTGTATTGGAAATTGTGCAAATCATTCAAAATAAAAAAGAATTTCAAAATTTAAAAAAGGCTATGTACAATGAATCTAAGACAAAATAGAAAAAGTGTTTTGCTCAGCAATAATATAACTCTGGCAAAGAGTATAAAACATACCTTCTAGTGCAAGAGGAGTGGATTATAGATGTTTACAATCACAGAGGAGGTAGATGTGGTTGATAAAGTGACACTGATTCCAGGTATTGGTACACAGAAAAATTTGAAGAGTAAATTTTACTCAATTTGAGTCAAATTTTACTCCCAAAAATATAGTATTTGGTCCCATTCCAAAAAAAAGCAAAATTTACTCTCGTCATAGAGTTATTTCTACTCTATCTAGAGTTCATCTTTTACTCCACTAGATTGAAATTTACTCAATTGAGCATAAAGTGAGAACAACTCCAGCACCATTTCACTCAATACAGAGTTGTATTTTACCCTGTACAGAGTAGTAACTGCCTCAAAATAGAGGTCCAATTCTACTATGAATAGAGTTCTGTTTCACTCAATAAAGAGTTGTATTTCACTCAATATTGAATAGTTAAGTGAGTAGAAGAGAGTTAAAGATGACACATTTATTCAATAACTCTGGATTCAAATATTTGAAATAAAAAAGTCCAGAAATGAAAATTCAACAATGCACTTGTATTTTTCTAAAATGCATAACACATGCACTGAGCACCCATAATATACATGTCAATACTGTTTGGCCTTTGTAATATGACAGCATTGTATATTACATGAACAACTAAAATGGCCTCAAAACCTGAAACAAAAATCTCCATGAGTAAGGCTCCATGGGCAGAGTAATCGATATGAGGGGGGGGGAAACGTCTTTAAGGGTGACACATCCCTAAAATTTCATAATAAACAAATAGAATATTGCAAACAGGTATGCACACGATCACCACACCATCAGTAGCTGCAGATAAGGCTGTAAAATACTGCAATAGCCATCAGCCCAGCCAAAACATTTACGCCCAATTGGTGGGAAACAGTACGGAACAATAAATGAACTTGAATCATCATTACTGTATGACATCTGCATATCCAATGCTTTATAACACAAAAGCTCTTTCACATCAACAACATGAGGTCCTTCTGCAGCACACACAACTTTAAATTCATAAAAATGCTCATCCATATACACTGTTTGTAGTGCAAATGTAAACAACAGCATCTCTTAGTTTCAGAATTTAAGACACCAAAAGGATTTTCAATGTTCTCAAAGCACTCGTCAATTTTACACTCAACCTCACAGCTACTGTAGCAGCACAGCTGTCCACAAGACTCTTATTAAGGAGGACTGGGTCAGAAGGGGCACTGTTTGATGGAAAGTCATCAACAAAACAGCTGATTTGAGAGGCAAAAATATGAAGCATTTTGCGGACATTGCTTTTCATTTGTTTGGAGAGGACAAAACACTTGACGTGTGGCTGGAGAATGACATGTCCCTAGCAAAAAAGGCAAGAAAAGTAAAGAACAGCGCTGGACTGTCTGATCACATTATTATTATTATTATTATTATGATTATTATTGTTGTTGTTATTATTATTGAGCAGCTCTTTCAGTGGACGACTGAGGCACTCAGTGCTGACAGGTACATGATTTTGAGTGTAGTTAGATTTTTGTTCTGAAAATTCACATGTTAAATTCATTTTTCTCCTGCATAGTGCTTTTTTGTTACAGTGGTAAGTTGGGGCTAGAGGAAAGAAGGGAGGCGCGTGAGTGACGGCGTCTCGAGAGGCGACATGTGCTACGGACGCCACTGAACTGACTAATGTACACCTGAAAACAGCAATTAATCAACTGTTTAACTACGTAGGCGAATTATAAGTTAAAGAAGAGCTGGCAGCGTTAGATTACAAGTTTTTCCGTGTTTTTAAACACAAATCAACTCAATAAGGAAGTCTTACCAGTGTTAATTTAAATACTTAATTACGGTGGGCTGTATTCGTTAGGTTGACGTCTCCGTGTCTCCTCCTCCCTCAGCTCTACGTCGCGCCGTGCCGGGCCGTGCTGTAGTTGGGAGGGGGGAGATGTTTGGGGATGTTGGGCCGGGGTATCGCGTCTCTCGACTCGGCTCCTTGAAATCTTGCTAGCATACTGTCGCCTGCCCGCATCCAGTATGGATTATTTACAGGAGGAAAAACATAGCGATTATCACCGTGGCAGCTGCTTATGTTGGTAAATAGGAGTCATTCATAACTGCTGTTATCATGATTTCTGAGCTTTGGTTTGTAGGCCTTTCACTTTGTAAATATGGGTTTTCATTGAGAAAATACTATAGATATTTAATTTAGCATGTCTCAGCTATCAGCCAGGGAGAAGATGCGTGTGATATCTCTGGCTGCACATCGTGCCTTTGTGTTGAGGTGATCCAGCTAGCTATAGCTAAGACATCTGAATTACCACAGTTTTATTATTACTGCCCTGTCAACAGACAGCATTAACAGACTGCCCCTGAAGAGAGCGAGTAGCTGTGGCCGAACAAGACATTTGTCCTCACCTGGACTCCATAGGAGAGGTCACCAAGGAGGACCTCCTCCAGAAATCCAAGGTGGGTTTTCAGTCATTCACTGGAAATGTTATACACAGTGTCAAAGATGTCCAGCCAGGTCACTGGCTGTGTTGATGTAGCAGCCTTGTCTCCATCAGTTCACACTGTAATAGTAATCACATGATCTGAAATATATGCTGGAAGCTCTGTGGTGCTGCTCTCGTTCCTTCTAAATGAACCAAAATGTTTGTGCATGTCCAATATTTCATTCTGTTCATGTTCTCTTCATCTGTCTGCAGGGAACTTGCCAGTCTTGTGGGGCAGGGGGTCCAAACCTGTGGGCCTGTCTGCAGGTAAGGACTCAAATCCTTTGTAAGATGTTTTGAATTTTATGTCTTTTCAAGGGTAATTGCTGGTGATGCTTGTGCACCTTCTCACATAAATGATGACTGCTGCAAACACAACTAGCACTACATTTATTGTAAACCATTTGAGATAAGGTCAGGTGAGTGCTTAATAATTAATGATGTAGGGCATAAATGTAATTATAAATTCATCATCTCTCAAGGCAGGCAAGCAAATACACAACATGTGCAGTTGCAGCTGATTCACATTCTAGCATGAACTTAATTTATAGATAATTTATAGATTGATCCAGTTAACACAGATAGACAGGATGATATTGTGACATAATGTTTTTGCAAAGGTATAAGAGAGGATTCAGAAGTTTTAAGTTCCTGTCTGGTGCTGTGTTTCTGCTCTGTAGAATGACTGCCCGTATGTTGGTTGTGGAGAGTCCTACTCTGATCACAGCACCCTGCACGCACAGGTAAAACCCTCTCACACTAAACAGACCTACCAGCTTCTGCGCTTCTTGTCAGCAGTTTACCTTGTTGGTGGATGGTTATGAGTGGGAAATGTTAAGTTAGTTTAAAGCAGAGTCCCATGAATGATCGCGAGTATGCTTCCTTTAGCCTAAGAAGCACAACCTCACTGTGAACCTGACAACGTTCAGGATCTGGTGTTACGTGTGTGAGCGGGAGGTGTTTTTGGAGCACAGGCCTGCGCTGGTGCCTGTACCCGCTGCTCCTCACCACTGTAAAGCCACAGAGCAGGTACGACTTTGCTGCAACAAGGTCACGCCTTTCATTGGTCTTGTTTCCTTCATGCTTGATGGATTTAAATAGGGGGAAAAACTATAAGTGCTCCTGATCTAATCAAGTTCATACTTATAGTAGCTATTAATTACCTCCCCAGGAAGCAGCTCCTCAGCCAGTAGGTCACCCACTGAAAGCTGTACCAATTGCTGTGGCTGAAGAAGAAGGTTCAGAGTTGGAGGAAGATGAGCTCAAACCCAGAGGTACACAAGTCTGCTGTCAGCATTATTTCTCCTAAACAACAGTTTCTCAGCTCCATAAATCTTTGATTATTAATTGGATTATTGCTTGGATTTTTCCGGGTACTTGTAGTATTAATATAGTAATTATACATAGTAATATGTATAATTGCTTTGAGTTCTGAGAATAGTTACTAGGGCTGTTTCTTTTAATGCACACTTGCATTGATAATTAACCCTTGGTGGTGTCCTTTCCATTTGTTTTATTCTAGTTTGGACCTAAATTGCTTGGTTTTTATACACTTTGGCACAAAAAACAAAAAAACAGTACAGCTCTTTTTTTGTCCGGACATATGTAGGCTTGACAGGAATGAAAAACATTGGAAACTCCTGCTACATGAATGCAGCTCTTCAAGCCCTGTCCAACTGGTGAGGTCACGTCCTCACATTACATTTGGTCCATTACTGGGCATGTGTCTCTTTTTTTCTGTGTTTATTCATTCAATTTCCTTTAGTTAAACAGCTGTGTTGATGTGTTTTTCCCCTCTCAATCCTCACCAGCTCTCCTCTCACTCAGTTCTTCCTGGACTGCAGTGGTTTGGTCCGGACTGATAAGAAGCCTGCTCTCTGTGAGAGCTACCAGAAACTCATCTCAGAACTCTGGCATAAAAAACGGTAACAAACACAGTAGTAGTTACATAAAACTACCTGAGACAAGTGACAGAATGCAGCTGTACATTGTATATGAGTCATTTACTTTATATTAAACTAACTCTCATGGCAGCTACCCTCCCAGGCCAAGCTATGTTGTCCCTACCAGTCTGTCTCATGGCATCTAACTAGTAAACCACATGTTTCGGGGTTACGCTCAGCAGGTAGGGGCAAGCACCCAGCAGGTAACTACACCTGGCATCACTCAACAGCTTGACACTGTCTTGGGAACCCCTGTGTGTTTTTCCTTAATTTCTTAAACATGACTTTTATTTTTCCTGCTAACAGCTACATTTGTTATCAATTTGACTCAAGTTCTCAAGAATCCTCAAGACCGCTCCCCGTCTGAGGATGAATTCCTATCCTGCGACTCTGGCTCCAGCAGCGACCGGGGGGAGGGAGGAGGAGCGGGTGACGCGGAGCTGCTCCTGCAGGATGAGTGTGATGGCGTCAGGTCACCGGCAGGAGGGATGGTGGGCGTCACTACCGGCGGGGTGATCTCAGAGAAAGAGAGGCTGAAGGAAAGGAGGGTGTCTGGCTCACCCCTCCGTGGAGGCTACCAAGAGATGGATGAGGACGCTGATGTGGATACAGCAGCTGAGGACGGGGTCGACGACAACCACAAACACTGAGCCAAGAGAACAATCAGTTATCTGATACTGGGCAAGGGCAAACCCAGAGCAACACGACCTCAGGTATAAGACCGGCAGGAGTATGAAAGTGGACCTTTCTTTACATGTGGCTCATTTGTCTCTAAAATTCTTTGCATCCAACATGCTGTTTTCTAGAGCCAGACAACGAAGCATCAATGACACAGCCCCAGTCCACTCCCTGCAGTCCTGTGCAAACCTTTCAGGAGCTGCATCCCAAACTGTCCTCCAGTCCACCTCGCTCCAGCCCCCTCCGCTCTGCAGGACCTGCGTACTCCTTCAAAAAAAGTAAGGAAATATGCAGGGTTCGATACATTCTCGCTGCTCATTCAAAACGCTTCATCATTTCTATTGACTCCTGGGGAGTTCCAGGTATTTAATCCTCTGCCTTGGGTATGTACAATGTCAAATGAGATTTTTTAAGGTCGTATTGGCAGCCAGGAGAGGCCTGTTAGAGTCACACGAATTAAGAAGTCAAGGAACCTAAATGGTCCCATTTATAGAAACAGCAATTTTACAGAAACAAAATAAAACTCACCACAACCTTGGTTTGTCTTTCACTGTTCCAACCATCACCACTAACTCTGATTTGGTCAAAATAAACCCTTGATTCACTGAGTTAGATGTCGGGGGGAGCCATAATATTTTCAACTGTGGAATTATTTTTCACAGGCATTATGGAGAGATTTAAATATATTGGAACTCAGCACATTTTCCTAGTAAAAACATGTGTGAATTACCAGAGACCCTGGAAAACACGAGGGGCGTTTTGATTTCATGTGACTTTGATAAGTGCAGTGACAGTTTATATGGTAACGTTTGTCCACGTCAAACAGCATTAGCAGACTTCAGTTTGTCCTCTAATATGCTGTCATGAATCTTCCAGCTCAGTTGATGCTCAGTGCCAGGAAGAAGAAACAGTCTCACTATCGCAGCGTGATCTCCGAGATCTTTGACGGCTCCATCCTCAGTCTGGTCCAGTGTTTAACCTGCGACAGGGTGAGATGTGCTTCATATGTTTAAACACCAGAGGGAGCTACATATTGAGTCAGAAACCACAATTTATTTACCAAATAATGTATTATTTTGTTTTAAGTGAAATGTGAATGAAAGTATGGCCTGTGCAATTGTGTCATTTCATGATTAGATTGAATAATTAATTGAACAATTCACATTTAAACTTTCATTAGTAGAGATGATGTTTTGTATTTCAAAGGTTGGTTTTGAGAGCTGCAGTAATTACACAATGGATTTTGTTTTAATGGTCCCTTTTTTACACACACATAAATATCCAAGCTGTTGAATAAAAACAAACATACATATCTTGTCTGTAAAGTACGGAAGTTCTTACATAAGTTAAACTCCCTTTTTGCTGGTTGTCCCAGTCAAGCTGCATAAGAACAGATTTGTTTTTACTTGCTTTGTGTGCAGTGCAAAATGTATTTCTCCACTGTGTCCACATGATGTCGCTGTGCAGCTTAAAAGTGGTTGAAGACAAATGGGCAAACACTCAATTGTAAGGAACAATTTCCTGCTGGTGCTTTTCTGATGGACCTGAAACCAATTCGAGTTTTTAGTACTTTGCTAATTTAAGCAGTTACTCAGTTCTTAAACCTTGAGCGCCATTCAAACAGTTCTGGTCAGCTTCAGCATCTTCCTGCAGGATCAGAGTGACCAACTTCTTTGTGTCATTTGTAACTGTAGCTTAATGTAACTGTAAAAAGTGGAATGGTGCATATGCACGAATATGCAGTGCAGTTTTATTTGGCTTTGGAAAACTCATAGAATCTGTCTCCTAATTATGGAGGAAAAAGTGAATTTAGGTAATATTAATGAATAATTTGATGATTTTTTAATGATTTTAATTAACTTTTAACAGTAGACATACAGCAGGAGTTATTTTGAGAAATAAAATGTGTGGGTTTTTTTTTAAAAAAATGTTGTTATACTTGATCAAAACATTCCTCTCTTTTGGAGAGAAACCTGCAGAAAGATGCTTCAGAGACAACAGAGTCAGAGATAATGTAGTCTTTAGGCTGTGTAATCGATTCAATAGAAGAAAAGGCATCATCAATAATTTACTGCGGACTATTCAACACCTGACGGACTCCCATCAGCAGGGTGACAGCTGTCTGCGCATGCGCAGTTACTGTCATGCACCTGCGGAAAGAGAACTTGTTTCTTCGACCAAAAGGTGAAACAAAAGAGGAAAGAGGATGAAAAGATTCACTTTTATATGTAAGAAACGCCATTTGACCTTCACTTACTGATAAAGGTGCTGTGTGACATTATTTTCAACTTGTGCATCACCCCAACTTGCAGGTGTTCACCTTCTCCTCCTCGCACAGGTGAGTCGCAGCTCATCGCAGTAGCTAGCTAACGGAGGCTAATGTGCACAGAGTTGTGTGGTGGTGGTGTAAAACTTTAAAACCTTTTTTTTTTTTTTGTTTTTGGTTGTTTTTAGTTTTGCCCCATGTCACAGTTTGTTTTGTATTCTGACCACAAGGCGTCAGACTGAAGCAACATCCAGCCTGGAGACGTTTGGCAATTAGGTGTCATCCTCAACTAGAATATTTCATTCTTGACCAGTACGCACCTGTTTCTGCAGTTTTTTTTTTTTACTTGTGAGTGACAGAACTTCTTGAATTCAAGCTCAAATGACCATGAGGACTTTCTAAAACAACTGAAAAATAGAGAAGGGGGGCAGACCTTCAGTGATTGCATATGTTCACTAGTTATGGCCAGAGTTATTGAGCATTTCACAAGAAAAAAAAAAAGATTAGAGGAGAGTGAAAAGATAGAAAAGATCTGTTTTTTTTTCCTGCTTACTTTGCTGTTAATTATTTTAACCACTTCGACTTGTCCTAAAACCACCAAGTCAGGACCTGCAGCTCTACACTGAAAAGAGATGACCTTAATGATCACGCTCATTATGTAACAGTGTGTAGCAGTTCAGCTGGAGATTTAGCTTCCTGATTTTTTTTTATTATTTTCCAGAATGTTTATGGCCCAGTCGACTAAAACCCAGCCAGGAAGGCAAACTGATCGCCGTTGGTTGGCAAATTAGTGGCCGTCCAACAAGATGAAGTGTCCTTTTCAGAGTTTACCCTAAAACCTTTACATGTCTTTCCATAAATCTACTGTAGGTAACGACATAAAGACAAGGCTCATGCAAATCTTAATAAATATAACCTCATAGCATCTATGTGCCTCATTCTGCGCAAGGTTATTTGAACAGGTCGCAGTCCTCAAGTTAAATCTAATAAATTTAGCAGATGAATTACACACATTAATGAAATGCACCTCGTTTAATGAAACAAGTTACCATTGAATTCACACACAGTTTAATTCAGCAGCTGTTTGACCAGAGCGGATACCTGCCTTGCAAACAAAAGCAGGTGGAAGTCTGGCGGAAATGTCACACTTTTACGTTTTAGAAATCAACTTTTTTCAGAAATTGATGGAAAGAAAGAAGCAAAACATATTGAAAACATGTGGAGTTTCCACATGTGGCCGTACAATGTTGACTCCCCAATGAATAATATTAAAAAATGACCCATGGTTGAGCCTAATTGTTGAGCCCTCTTGTGTACTGTGTACTGATGTGTGCAACCCATGTGTCTGAAACCCTCTCCCTGAGTTGAACTGCAAAAATCCCAGTCACCTTGAATGTCACCAATAGTGACGTCAGTTCCAGGTAGTTGAGGTTGCTTGAGTGAAGAAGTAAAGCATGCTTTGGTTATGTGCTGAAGTAACGTGGGCACACACACACAAAGAGAGAACAGATAACTTTACTCAGCTTCCCTACCATGAGTTTGCATCCGTTGCATTCGTCTGAGAGCAGCAGAAATAGTACTTTGGGTCACTGCGGCTGATTCTAAAGGGAACTTGCTAAACTTATTGGATTTATGGCCTGAGGCTTGATGTCATGTCCGCTTGCTCGCTCTGGCTTCAGATGAAGCGTCTTCAGATGTCAGCGTGGAAACAGATGAGTTTGATATTTATATAGACAAATATTTCCTCACACATACCTGCTTACATGTGCTAAAATGTTGCATATAAGTGATCCATGTTGAATTAAATGCAGTGATGGCGACTGACTGAAGTTACTCTTTCACATCTTTCTATCCATACTGATGTTGATGGTGATTGATGTTTTTGTAATGCTGCAAGTCTTTTCTTGCTCTATTACTGTATTTTCTCTATATTGCTTGTGTGCATAGACGCAAGGAACATGCATAGGTGCATAGCCCTGATACTTTTGCTGTTGGGACAATCCAAGTTTTGCTTACCTAACTCATTTTATATATAAAACCCTATTCAGCTAGTTACTTAACTTGCAAACTGTGTGAATGGAGAAAAATACCTTACTGTACCGTTACTCTACTAGACACTAGCTGTGGTTGCATGGACAATATTTATTCTAATCATACTGATCAGAGATGCCAGCTTACTGTAGGTGTTTACATGGACACTATATAGAGTGTGAAGCGTGTAGTTATTTAGACAAAATCACCGCTTTTATATGTGCTTTATGAGCAATAGCTCTGTACCAACCATGTAGCATCACTTGGGTGAAACGTGGTCCTCCAACAACAGGCCGACTGATTATAAAAGCTGATTTTTTATTGTTGTAGTACTTCCTCCATGGGATTTACACCAAACTTATGTATAATTCTTTGTGTTTAGTAAACTTATTTATTTATTTATTTATTTGAGAGGGACAGTACACATTAATGAACATCAGTATGTGAGTCGGAGTTAGCAAGCCTGCTAATTTACATCCGTAGTCCCTTGGCAGGTAATAGACAGGCAGACACATAGGAGGTAGACGAGAAAAGAAAAGAAGGAATATAATAATAACAGTACACAAGGAGTTCACATTAAAATACCCATTCATACATAGACATAAAGTGCAGTGTGAATTCCATCAAGTGCCAGGTGTAAAGTGCCAGTTGTTAAAGTGCAAGTGCATGGATAGTTAAATAGATCCACATGTGGGGGCCCACACCTGCCACTTAGAGTGGACCAAGACATCGGATACTTAGCAGCAGATGAAAAGTCCCATTCACAAATTAAGTACACAAAGATAATACATCACAGTACAGTTAAGTGGAGTGCATGCCTACATACGTATATGTAGGCATGCACTGCACAACAACAGTAACAACAACAAAGACAGTGGAAAGTATGGCGGACAGTCACAGAGCATGGTACATACGTATATGTATCGCAATCTGTGAGAGGTCTGCCTAGCCATAATAACAGTGTTGGTTTGTGTTGAGCCAGTTTTTTTGAGGTGGGCCTTAAAGGTGCTGAAGGTAGGGCATTCTCTTATTGTACATGGTATGTTGTTCCAGATGTTACTGCCCTTTACCGACATAACAGATTGTCCAAAAGTCGTGTGTCTGTAAGGTACTTCACAATCTCCCCTGGAATTGGCTCTGGTGGTTCTGCCACTGCTAACTTTAAGTTTTATATATTCTTTTAACGGAGGAGGTGCAAGTCTATTGAGTGATTGTAAATAATGCAGGCATACTTAAAAACTTTTAAGATTTTAAAACGCAAGAGGTTGTACTTCTCAAGGATATGGCAGTGGTCTTACAGTGGTGTTGTTATATTATATATTAGCAGTGTTTCTGTCCTGCCAAGAAACTCATCACCTAATGCTATCCCCATAAACATGCCCACAAAGAATATATTTATTCCAACCAGAGAGAATGCAGCTACTGACAAAACTATGCGCATTCTAAGCAAAAAAACTCCTCTCCTTAAAACCTGCACATGCTGCGAACAGAAGGTGCTTACCGATGAGAAAGTGATATGGCGTTGCAATGCGGTGAGTCACTGTTGTGTGCTGAGGCTTAGCCTTTTTGCTCACTGTACTTTTGCAGAATTAACTATAATATGTCACAGCCTGGTGTTGCATTTCCTTTATGTAAGCACTGTAAGGTTAGCTGTTATTGACTGTTGGAGCTGGATTGGGAGAGAGAGAGAAGCTGAATGAGTGATGCAGTGGGACAACACATCATTATCAAGATGTGAAGAATGGTTCACTTACTACGTTTTTCTTTTTTGTTTTTTTTCACAGACTTATTCAAAGTTCAAACTGGATTTAAAGGGGCCGCTCTATTATTGATACTTTGTGAATCGCATTCATGGCTCAAGGCAGTTACATCTTAAGAAATCTGCCAGGTAACTATTACTTTCCAAAGTAACGTTCAACGTGTGCAATTTAAATGCTGTTGTACCTGTTTCATGAATTACATTTTTTGCTGTGTCAAGTATTTTATAAATGAATAAGATTTCTCTTTTTTTGCAAGCTCATTGGCTGAAATACTTGGAAGATGTCTGTGGTTGAGAAAACCTGCCAAGTGTATGGTCAGGCATTTAGAGGGAAAGTTGCAGAGTAATTATAGAGTAGCTTCGGTCTGTGAAGAGAGACATGCCATTTGGAGAGAAGTGTCTACTGAAAACATAGTGTCTACACGATTGGTAAATTCTCCTCCGTCCCTCCTCTTCTTGTGAGACTCTGAGTCTCAGAGAGTTTATAGTCAAAAACATTTCGAGGTAATAGAAGGAAGGCTGTAGACTCGAATAGGAACTGTCGCCGATGATATTGAGGTAAGGAAAGAAAAAAAGAAACTGTGAGGGCAGAAGCTAGACAGCAGTTCAGTATTCAGTGGCACAGTTTATTGTTGTGAATTCAATGTCTAGTTTTATAGTTAGTTTTAAACTTGAATGTAGCAGTGAACAAAACATGCATGGGTAATATTTTTTTTATCATGTGCAATCAGAGGTATTTGGAGCCATTCCCACATTGTGTGTGTTTGTGATTTCCCACTTTCCAGCCCAATGATTGGACTCTTTTCTATGCTGCAAGAGTAATGAACTATGGCTATTTGGTCTAACAGGTCAAAGCACTGAAGACTGCATTCATAACTATTTGGGGATTAACAGTTATCAGCCAGACGAGGACTACCGCAAGTGTCTGGACCGTTTTCAACACGGCACCACCATTAAGCGGCTAAGCCTTAAGAGGAGGCCCAGAGTGGCCATAAATAATGGGGAAAAAACACAGAGTGGCATTTCATCCAGCCATTCTGCAGAATCCTTGTCATCATCTAGCAGTGATGACACAAGACTGCTTGGCATGTCTTCTACAACCAGAGGTCGACCTCCGCTTCCTCCACCACACGGTTCATCATTGGAAAGCAAACCCTCCAGGAATGAGGGACCAGCAATGTCTCACATGCTTAATGAGTCGAAGCCACAGCCTGCTGCAAGAACTCTTACTTTACAAAGACAAATCCCCGTGGTGGAAAAGACCATTGGGGAGACCCACAAACACTTGGATCAGGAGGTGACGAACCAGCCTCCACCACAGCCCCAACCCCGTCGACGACTGGCCAGCTTTGGAGGGGTGAGCTCCCCTGGGTCACTGTCCCCCTTCACTGGCCTTAGTGCATATAATCAGAACAACAACGGGAACAAGCCTACTGGCACAGGAGGCGATATGCATGTCCACCTTAGCTCGTCCCTGGGCAGTAGAGGCAGCACAGGATGCCTTAGGCTAAGTCCACAGACCTCTGGTAGAACCACCCTGGTTACAAGTCTTGGCCCCATGCACCTGCAACATGTCCGTGACCAGATGGTAGTAGCTCTGCAGAGGCTGAAGGAGCTTGAGGAGCAGGTGAAAATCATCCCTATCCTCCAGGTAAAAATCTCAGTCCTTCAGGAGGAAAAGAGGCAACTGGTGTCTCAGCTCAAGAACCAGAGTGACAATGAGGACACAAATGATGTGATCTGGAAGAGAGCATGTAGCATTGAAAGGTCTGACATTGGGAACAGGGTGAATACCGAGGAAGGACTTGAGGACATAGTGAGAAGTGGCTGCACCGACCTTAGGGAGTTCAGGAAACTGACTGAAGAGATGCAGGCATCGGAAAGAGCCATCAAGGGTGGACATCTGCAAGCATGGCATGGAAAAGGCCATAGCCCTCTGCATGGCAAGGCTATCAAGTCAGTTGCAGTTGGAACTGATAAAGATATAGCTATCACCTTGTCTAAACCCCTGAAAGAAAGCAAATATGTAAATACAGATCAAGTAGAGATGAGGTCCATTGCAACAGAAGTCTCTGAAGTTAATCTTGGACTTTACACAGAACGGGAAGCAGAGCTTGATGCCCAACAGCAAATAATTGGTGCCTTGAAGGAGAGAATTTGTCACTTAGAAGCAGAGTTGAAAGAATCAGCTCTCCAGACAGAGATGAGCCGTCTGAAACTGGAGCTTCAGGCTGCAGGAGCTAGGAACCGAGCTGATAAAACCTCCTTAGCTAAGCCATCCACTGTGAGCACAGGCGTCGAGGCGAGACCTCACACCACAAGCCAGGGTGTGGGTAATCACACAGAGCTCCAAGATGCCAGCACAGGGGAGGCGACAGAGATGAAGACTGTGGGAGTATCTTGTTGTAGTCCTGAGCTGAAGGATGTTTGCACAGGACCAGATGTACCCATGAGCCACTGGGAGGTCAGGGAGCGAGTGGAGACCATGGAAAAGGGTGTGGGGATCCACATTTTTACCAACACACAAGGAGTTGGAATGGAGGTAAAGTTATGTGATGCAGAAACTAACACAGAGGTGCCAGTAGAGAATCTGGGCTCTAAGAAAGGAAAGATAAAGTACAATTCTGTGGCTTGTGGGGACTGTTCTGTTGATGTGATCATCTATGATGCAAAGGAAGTGGTTTCTCAAGGTATTGCCACCGATCAAGTCAGAGGAGTGGATCTGGGAATCATGGCATCACCCAAGACAGCTTCTCAGCGTACCAACACTGTATCCAGTTCAGTGTCCCGCTTTACCAACACCAGAAATACCTTCAACGCGGACTCCAGCACTAATACTGTCCTAAGTACCAAAGACAAGCACACCAACACCATTCAGACTGTTACTCGGACAGTGTCAGTAGGCAACAGTGTCAAAGATATGAAATGTTCCCCAGAGACCTGCACAATTGGTGTAGGAACTGCAAATCCCCTTGGAAGTCCCTTAAAACAAACACCAGGGACAGTCACCAAGGTAACCAGAGACACTGGTGTTGGATTCACAAACATTAATGACAATTTCCTGGTTGGAATGAAAACCCGAAATATGGCCTCTGGACCATCCCATATACCTGACCCCATCAAGACGAGAAGCATCGGTGTAGGAGAGGGGAGGATACGGGATTTGTCAGTTTCATCCAGTAAGCCGGGCCACATGTCCCAGCAGTCTTCACAGTCCCAGTGGGACCCCGAGCTGAACCATTACATAGAGAAGATGCACAGGCTCCTCAAGGAGCATGGGGACCTGCTCACAGAGGACTGCACTCACCAGAGAGATACGTTTGTCCAGCAGCATGGTGTGCGAGGGAGTGCCAGCTGCAAGCTGCCCTGCAATTACCAAGCTGCAGCACAAGGAGTCCATCCTGTAGATTCTCAGCCACCAGGTAACACCGCAGGGTGTCATGGAAACAGAAAAATCTTTTCTTGTCGAGTGCAGATGAGTGATGGTGCTCAAATACCAGATGACACAATATTCAGATTCTTAGTAGCTCTTCGTTGCTTGCAGCCATCATAGGGTCTTATAGTAGTTTTAGATAACACACATTCACTGTAGCCAACAACAGGACGCACAGGACTTTGCTCAAGGTGTTATTCGACTTTTCTTTACTTGGTCAAAACATTTTCTTGGCTCGAGACATATTATTCTTCTCTCATCCTTCGCACATCACAGCAACTCAAATACCCGCCACCTGCACCTATTACTTAAACTCCTCCACACATACAGTACATCCTGTTGTTGTGCAGATAGACTGTTATTAACATTCTCAGAACACTTGCACACAGGAAGAGGTTTCAACCCCCTTCCAGACTATACCAACAAGGTTTCCAACAACACTGTATTATCATGGTGGATATATAAGACACATAAGCATTTCTGCATTGTGCCTCCAGTTGTCAGAAACTCTAAACTGTAATGCTGGATTATTATTATTATAACTTTGTAGTGTGCACTATGAATATCTGTAATGTCATGCTGGAACTATTGCAAAATATCACCAATATCCTCTTTCTTTGTCACAGTCAGCAGAGAGTTTCAGCCCCCATCTCAACTTTCAGTTGATTCTTCTAAGTGTGACAAAGCAAACCAAGGAATCTGCCAACAGGGTGGCAGTGATTCAGAGGTCAAAAGAATGATACAGATGTTAGAACAACAGGCATCCTCAGCTCTGCAAGGTAAACATGCATGTGGTGTGTGTGTATGTCTGTGTGCTAGAAAGTTCATCATCCTGTGAAGTATAATGCACATTAGCTGGGTAAGAGTACTGTCTGTGCAAAAGTAGTGAAGTTTAAAAATATTTTGTTTCCAGACCACTCCCGAGGCCCAGTTTAAACTTGTGTTTAGAGGAAGTGGCTGCCTTTGGCCTGGCAAGTTTTTCTTTCTGAGGGATACACTTGCAATGTTTGGAATGATATCTGGTTTTGGAGGCGTCTCGTACCACATACCAGTTTGTGGCTGAGGGTCTAAAATTGAATGGCTTCGTAGGAGAAGCTTGTGTCAAAGGAACTTTCTCTTCTCAAATGAGGCCTTCGGATTTGTAAGAATATATAAGGCCTCGTGAATCTTTCCTCACTAAGTCCTACACAGATAGTGGGTTTGTGTCTTTTTGTTCCACTGCAGATGACACAAATGCTAAATGAAGTGAGTGTGTTGCATTGTGGTGTTTTAGACAGGTCAACTCATGCCAGTGTGCTGCGATCTGTAATGAAGAAACAGAATGGTGACCAAGGCTGTAGCAGCAACAGGAAGAGCATGAAGTTCATGAGGGTGACCACGGGGTAATCGCCTAATTTCTAAGCCTCTTGGATCTGTTATCGTCACACGTCTTCAGTATTAACTCTTGTGTTTTGTCCTTAGATTGGACCCCTTGTCATCGTACGAGCTCTCTGCAGCTGAGAAGGTGAGCTCTGAGGAGGGAGAAAGAAGAGGAAGCAAAAAACTAAAGGAAACTGCTCAAGATGGAACACAAGCAAGAAGGTTCAAAGGTGGCTCCAACAAGGCGTCGAAAGGGTCTGCAAAATCACATACACAACAGAGGTAATGTGCAGGAGTTCAGATGGTTTTAAAGCCATAAAATCTCAGTTGAAGATAGCTGCTTTAAAAGGCCTCAACTATCAATTTTGATATTTTACTATGTGCGTCTTTCTTTCGAGGTGTGAACTCGTAACCTGCAGCGTTTCATTTCTTTCAGGTGTAAGTTAAGTGAAAAGATGTTTTCTGCCTGTCAAGCCTTAAAGATGCAGCTGAGCGATGACACGGCTTTATCCAGCAGGGACTTGGTATGTTCTGTTTACTGCTGTATATTCAGTGTGAGAGCCATCCCAGTGTGTGTGGCTGTGTGTGTGTGTGTGTGTGTGTTTGTGCACATTTAATGGTATGCCACTGGATGGGTGTGGAGAGACGCTGGGCCAGGCTGCGTTCGAGTGTGTCATTTAAACGAAACGACTTTGGCACTGGATACAAAAAGCTCAGGAATGTGTCGGCTCTGTAATTTTCTGTCATTGTTTTTTTCCTGAACTTGAAAACAAGGATATTTGTGAGTGAAAGAGACTCCTTACTCTCACGGCTTTCTTGTTGTTGTTGTTGATGTGTTCCTTCATTCACATCCTTGTAATCAGTGTTGTGCATCTAATGGCACCCAGCATGCAGGATGGCGAAGGCTTCACCTGCCCTGCCCTCTGATTGGTTTACCCTGTAGTTCTTACCTTAACCAGTCTCGCTCCTCATGCCTAAAACTGACCAACCGAATCAACGAGTATTAGCCAATCAGGGTGGGTCATGACTTCGCCATCCTGCAAAAAAAAAAAAAAATTGGTATGCCAGTGAATAGTCAAAGGAATTTTATGACTGAATGAGAGCAGATTCCAAATGAAGAAATCGCATTTTTATGGAAATTGTGTCTGCTGGCTCTGAAACAGTAAACCTACAGTACTAGACTACATCAAAGGAGATCTGCAGCACATTTTAAAAAATGTAAAGAAATGAACATGAACTAGTTCATCTTAATCTATGTGAGCTAGCTAGTTCTTGTGAAGTGTGAACTTGCACAACACTGCCTGTAATTATAGATACTCCTGTGTATTCTGAAGTAGCAGTTGACATTGCTCTGCACACTCAGTTCGGGCAGCTTGCAGGGCGCTTACTGTGTGAAGATGATTTTAAAAACATTGATGTTTTTTTTCTATATATACTCACACTCTTGCAGCATGACTGTCTACAAACGCTCCAGCAAGAATGGTTCTCTGTGTCCAGCCACAAGTCAGCTGCTCTTGACACACTGGACGACTACCTGTCCACGTTTAGGGCGATTTCACCCTCAGTCTTGCAACATATAGCTAATATGGCCGACGGCAACGGAAACACGGCTCTGCACTACAGCGTGTCGCACTCCAACTTTGGCGTTGTGAAGAAGCTGCTTGATGCAGGTACAGTGATGCTCAACTAGAGGTCATCATTTATCTGACAACGTTCTGACGTTTTCATCTCTTCTGTCCGTCCTCGCTGTCAGGAAGCACTTGGTTGACTGATTTACAACCAGCTGAAAGAGCTGCTCTTACGGAATAATAAGTACAGCACACTTAAAAAGTGCATGTACTTCTTCTAGTTTGTGAGATAATCAAACTTTTATTGATCCTCATTTGTTTAGTACTGCTATTGCCTGTGTCTGTAGGGCAGGAGGTATAATTTGTCTAAACACAGTAATTCAACTTAGAAATGAAGATGTACTTTAAAAAATCCACTTTAAAAACCATAATGAACCGTTCCAACGTTTTCTCCAGCTGCGGACAGGTCTACAAGGGATCAGAAACTGATTCAGTGTCAGGCCATTCAGAGGCTTTACTGAATATAAATTGAACAGACAAACACTGAATAAGCGGAGAAGATAAAATACTCTCTCTTGTTTCTTATCTAAAAGCCTCGAGCCTTCCAAAAGAGATCGGACCCATCTCTGTCTGGTCATATTATCAGCCAAAACGTTAACAGTCCTCTGTGTCATTGACATTTATTTACATTATGCTTCCAGTGTTCCTGATGGAAAAAGCATGACTAAAACCTTTCATAACGTGGCTCGAAATTAAGTGAAATATCACCTGGAACTAAAAGGCAAGATTAACCTCATCTGCAAAATCCTCATACATAGAAAAAAATGTATGAATGGATAACCTTTGCCATTTTTGTACAGGTACTTCTTAACAATATGAAATCTGTTGCAGTCAGCACGTTTGCATGTTTCACTGATAAATAAATGAAGATATAAACCTCTTTCCTCAATACATCTTTCTGCTTCTCTGTGTTTTGTTATTTCTACCTGACCACCGTCGCCACAGAGGTGTGTAACGTGAATCAGCAGAACAAGGCCGGCTACACGCCCATCATGCTGGCCGCACTCGCCGCTGTGGAAAGTCCAGAGGACATGAGGGTTGTGGAGCAGCTCTTCGCAAAAGGAGACGTCAATGCAAAGGCTAGCCAGGTCAGTCTGGTCTCAGGTGATGGTAGTGGACGTGATGTTTCTGTTTCTCTACATTATGTGCGTATGTAGTTATGGGCATAAAAAATGTTATAAATTAAAAACTGCTTGCTGTTGATCCTTTTTTGGGGGGCGCTTTGTTAGCTTGGCTCTTCAGTTGAAATCTGATGGGTGGATGCCCGACAAGGTTTTGCGTCTCTATGCATTTCCGTGATTATCCGTGGTTACACTGGAGAAGCGATTTGATTCCAATCATGGGTATTACACACAGGACTGAAGTTGGACTCATTCATGAACCTCGAATCCCAGAAAAATAATAGAACTACAGGAAATGGTGTTTTTATGTACTGCATGTATTTTTGGTATGACACTCAATTTTATAGGTCTCCTAATAATTTCCCCTGAATTTTTCCTGGAAAGAACTATGTAATTTCCTACTACTTATAAGAAAAAGATTTACAGAGAAATTTCCTTAGAACGACCTTCTCTGTTTCAAGTTTATATTCACTCATTTTCCGTTTATTACTGGAAACTTTGCAGCAGACAGGAGTTTAAAAAAAATGGACAGAAAAACCCTTTTCAACTCTGACAGGGAAGGAAGGTAAGGAGATAAATCAGACAAGCCTGCAAGCCAAAAGGCAGGGACAAACTAACACAATCCTCAAGGAGGAGATCAGAAAGAGGAGTAAGAGCAGCAAAAGAAGAGGCTAACTAATATAACTAGTCTTCATGTATGTGATTTGTGTGCTTGCCTGTTAAAAAATACATTATTTTTTGTATATTGGGCTGACCTGTACAGACAATTAATTGGAATAGCCTGCATAAATCTAACTAAAATTGATCAATATTTTACCTATAATTAGTACCAAGTTTCTGAGTTCTTTCCAGGAGAATTATGCGCAAATTACAGAGCTGTACACTTCAAACATCAGAGAGTGGATGTACCGTATGTGCATCTTCAAGGTGTGAAGAATGAGGACAGCGTGATCTGCCCGAGTCCACTGACGAGCGATAATTCTGTATTTGAAATGTCAGAGATGCTTGGACTCCTCATCATTAACCCTGTTTCCTGTGTTGGACCCCTCGCCGGCCCAGGCCGGTCAGACAGCCCTTATGCTGGCTGTGAGCCACGGCCGGATGGACATGGTGCAGGCGCTCCTGGCGCAGGGGGTGGAGGTCAATCTACAGGACGACGAGGGCTCCACGGCGCTGATGTGCGCGAGCGAGCACGGCCACGCCGACATCGTGAGACTCCTGCTGGCACAGCCGGAGTGCGATGCCACCCTGACTGACAGTGTATGTGAGTCACTGCTTCTGTGAGCCTGGTGGCTTCAAGCTGAGACGCTGAAGCAACTTTGTCTCACACATGGTGTTTCAACAGCACGATTTCCATCAAGTCTGTCAGACACACAAAGGGGTAGAAGTTGTCGCAAAACCCCTCATAATGTGTATGAGTGTGTGTGTGTGTGTTTGCAGGATGAAAGCACTGCCCTGTCCATCGCGCTGGAGGCGGGACATAACGACATTGCAGTGCTCCTTTATGCACATGCCAACTTCTCCAAAGGACAGACGGGGGTGTGTGAGCCACACGTTTCACACTAACTCTTAAAATAAGCACATATGCGGCCAACTTTTTTATTGTGTGTGTTTATGTGTCTTAGCAGGCGGCTGCTCGTCACGTTGGCAAGTCTCTCTCCTCCTCTGGTGGCAGAAATATCCTGGAGTGAGGTGATGCCCCAAAGCCTGAAGGGATGCTTCACGAATATTATCTGTGAGGTCATGCAGTATCAGAGCCCCCATAACAAAGGGATTGTTCTCACCGGTTGAGAGAACGCTCTTTACTTTCCAGTGACGATGATGCATTCCAGTGTCACATGTGCATATCATTGCACAGTGTGTGTTATATAGCAGGTAATATATGCATGGAAGAGTATATTACTATCGTATGTATCCTGCAGTCATCTATTATGGACTGTACTATCATTGCAAAGTTTCGTGATCTACTATCTTTAATTCTCTTTGTTTGTACATTATATTTATAGCAGCAATATTTTATAATTGCAAAAGAAGGACAAGATACAAAAAAGGCCAATATCGCATCAAAAGGCAAATATGTAAATTAATAAAAAATAGATCCCAAATAGCTAAAAATTCTTAAACTCTTAAAACTAGGTGAACTTTGTACATCCATATTTTTATTGTAATGTGAAAAAAAGATTTATTTGTATTTACAAGTTGATTCAGCATCTGTTCTGCCTTACTAGAAGAATCATGATGGTTTATGTTGTCGTCAAAGCTTCATGCAATTCCCTGCAGCTGCAGCACCTCTGTGTCTAAGATTCACGGGAGATGATGTTGTGGATGATGTGCTGTAAAGGAATATTTCAACACTTCTGGGAAATACACGTCTTTGCTTTCTTGCTGAGAGTTAAACCTCGTAATGGTTCATCAAACAAATTAGACATAATGAGTTAATTAGCTTTAGAGGTGGTGGCCAGCAGGTTTCGTTTTTACCTCTGGTGAGAGCCTGGCTAACCGTTTCCCACTGTTTTCAGTCTTTATGCTAAGCTAAGCTAACCGGCTGCTGGATGTAGCGTAATGTTTAAAGAACAGATTCAATCAACCTCGAAGCAAGAAAGCAAAAAAGCTCATTTTAGTTTGCAAAGTGTCAAACTACTCCTTTAAGTGGTGTTTTGTCTTCTGTGAATAAAGTGGCTTCTCATCGTTAAACTGCACTGCCGTCCTGTCGTCATAGATATTAACCGTTAAACAGTCCTTTCAGTTGGATTTGAATCAGTAAACTTTAAATTAGTGCACATTTTATATGAGTCACATTTGTTAGATCCATTACATGAAGGGAAATACATTAAACTTGTGAAAACACAAGCTCACTACCTCACATTTGTTTCCTGATCAAATTAAGCAAAAACCCTTCCATAAAAAGGGTCCACAGAGACGCAGATAAAAGCTTTTTGTTCAGCCGGTCGGAACGTCTGTCTGCTGTGGCCTCATTGGGTCATCAGCATTTCCTTCTCCCATTATCAGTCTGCCTGACACCAGTTTGATTCTTCTGTTCACGCCCAGCTCTCTACTCTCTAACAGAGACCCCTCACCTCCCTCGCTGCTCTGTTCCTTCCACCTACCTGGTATTGTCCTCTGTGTCCATGCTGCCCACACATCTTTTACCATTATGTTTTTTCAGTTAGCTCTCACTGATTATTTCACAAGGACAGGCCAGCAAGATGCTTTGAATTTAAAACGTCTTTTCAGGAAACAAATATAAGCGGCTGGCTCATAGTTAGCTTGGCTTTTTGACCTGACGGTGCAAATCACAGCCCGGATGCCTGATGGGAGTTTGCAGGGTCACATCCACGCTTGCACCACTGCAAATTAAAATTGTATCTCAGCCTTGTATGAGCTATAATTAATTTATCAAACATTCAAAAATAACCTGCACCCTGGTACTGTTCAGGCTGTTTTCAACGGCGGACCGAGCGAGAGGAAGAGGAGGCTGGGGGGTGGTGTTGGCATTTAATGTGGGATAATAATTGAATTCTGCATCAGCCTTGCAAACTGAAACTATCACTAAATTTTACATAAAAACACTGAGAGATAATGAATATGTGATCAGTCATAAGTTATAAGTCATAAAATAAGATGCAGCCCAATTTCTGAAGTGCAGACTGTTAATTTTCTGTTTTTTGCAAAAAAAAAAAAAAAAAAATCAATAATGAAGATATTTTTGACATTAGTGAAACATCTGCAGGGACACAGCGGGTCGTTTGTCTGTCCCTGTGCTTTTGTTCTCCATGTCTACCAGATGATTTACATTTTGTCTCTTTGCAAAGGTTGTAAAAGACAGGGTAGATGTATAAAATGATGTTGTCATTCCTTACAGCTTGTCACTGTGTCCCATTACTGAGAGCTTGTGTGACGGCGAGCACTCTGAGTCATTTCCCAGCAACAGCAATAAAATACAATGATATACAAGGTCCACCATCACAATTTGCAGTTGCCATGGCAACAGTCAGCGGTTTTCAGCAAGTGGTTCTTGGGATCATAATACTGGAATGATATCTTTATTTCACCACAGCGTTAGCGAACACAGTCAGTGCTCACTGGCTTCCTGTTAGAGCAGAAACTCCACCGCTGTTTGTTTGGTGCTACAATAGATTTTCATTTGAGGCATCTTCAAGATCCAAGCGATCACGGCTCCATTCTGTATTTCGCTCTTTACAACAATAATAAATGTCACATGAAAGTGGCATGCGGGGGAAATCAGCAGTCACACTGTAACGCAGATGAGCCCCCCCCCCCACTTCACCGAGGCAAGAAATTCGATCAGCAGATAGTGCTGTTTCAGTGTGCACGCTGCTTCCGTTTGCAGTCCAGCATGTAGCATGTTCTTGACGTCTGCTGGCTAATGATTAATTAGCTTGCTAATGATTGATGATTTCAAGCCTGCAAGCAGTGCAGCCCATCTTTGTGTGTGTGTGTGTGTGTGTGTGTTCGGGGTTGAACAGTTGTCGACGTCCTCTACTCCACAGTGTGTGCCTCTTTAATGCTAAATACAAGACACAATGCATCACCCTATCACATCCCATTACACTTTATAATGCATCTTTCATCCTGAAGTGCAATGCTAACTCACGTTTGCAGACTGGGCGGCTAATTAGCCTGTCAGCGGCAGCGCCTTAAACAGCACATAAACTTACATGGAAATGGTACTTCAGTCTGTTCAGATGCTACAACTGCTAACAACACACTGCTGCTTGTGGGCTTCAGTGCACGTTTGTCTTCTTTATCTCTCTGCTGGGGCTCAGCCTGCCAGCTGCTGTTCATCAAGGGAAAATGAGTATTTCTGATATTTCCCCAGACCCATTTTTTCTTCCTTTTGATTGTGAAAACAGTTATTACACATAAAAACACAACATTTAAGTTTTTATATATATGTATGTTTAAAGGGGATGACTGAGTGTGATTTCAGTTCTCCGGAGACAATAAAATAGAGAATGGTCAAGTAATAATATCTGTATCATGGTGACTGGAGCGAATGTCACCAATCAAATGTTTTTTTTATAACCACACGTCATAGAGCTGAAACTGCAAAAGACATCACATGTATTTTCTCTTCCAATAAATTCCAGTGTACTGTATTAACACTTGACTGATGATTTGCTTGATTGTTCAGTGTTTTGGCTTTTGGAAAAGACGTGCCAACATGGTGCGAGAGAGCGCTATCAGTGTGAGGTCTGGCTAAATCTGGAAGGCTTCAGAATGAACTCATGCAACTGTAGCCAGCTGTCCGTGATAGCATGCATTCCCATCACTTAAAGGCCCCGAAAACACTCTATTTTTTCCACGCAGCTTTGTTACTATGAGAGATGGACACACTGTTTGCAGCTTTGGTAATTTCCTGCAAGATTTCTGCTTTATGTTTTTGTCAGTGCCCCTCTCACTCCTTTGGAGTGGGCAGGGCTCAGCTGGAAAATGGTGATCGCTTATTTGTGTGCACCAATCAGGATTTAGTAGCATTTGACTCAGGATTTGTTGCTAATCAATCTCATAATAAGGAATAATAATTTAATAATTTACCAAGAACTTTTACTTTGGTTGTTACTTATTCAGACCTGAATGTAAAAGTTCAGAATATTCAATCCAGTCAGGACTACATTTAAAGTGTTTGCTAAGAGCATTTTATAATTATAAGTGTTCTTAAGGCCTTTAGTGTCGCTGCAGTAAGGCATAGGAAATACACTGTAAAAGTGAAGTATGACAAATGGCCTTGGCCAGCAGGGGATCGACTCGGCTGCGTGGCATGACAGCACTGCTGTAGGTCAACTCCTGCACAATGATTTCGCTCTGGTTCCACTGAATTACAGTCCCAGCCGCAGAAGTCCGCGCTGTACAAAAGGGCAGCGTTCTGTTATTATGAGTTTGACCTCAGTTGAAGAACATGCAACAGGATCTTTTCTTTCTGTCCT